>NC_057715.1:32804044-32988903 GCF_004010195.1 Chiloscyllium plagiosum | reverse complement strand
CCACCTTTTCTCAGTCCCAGCCCTCAGACTCAGCACCGCCTTCTTGACCTGCAATCTTCTTCCCGACCTCTCCGCCTCCCACCCCCTCTCCGGTCTGTCACCCTCACCTTAACCTCCTTGCACCTATCACATTCCAAACGCCCCTCCCCCCAAGTCCCTCCTCCCTACCTTTTATCTTAACCTCTTGGCACACCTTCCTCATTCCTGAAGAAGGGCTTATGCCCGAAACGTCGATGCTCCTGCTCCTTGGATGCTGCCTGACCTACTGTGCTTTTCCAGCAACACATTTTTCAGCTCTGATCTCCAGCATCTTCAGTCCTCACTTTCTCTTTTCTTCCAGTCGATACAACATTTCTCTGATTTCCATCACTCTATCCTTGTCAATGTGCCAAAATGTTATTCTCTGGGCGTCCTTCCCTAAACCTCTTTACATCTCTCCTTTCTACGTCCATCCTCAAGGTGAGTTTTCCAGCAATTTATGATTTGGTAACCCTTACTTAAACTTCATTTCTTTCTCCCTTACTGTGATTTTTTTAAAAATCTGAAACCAAACTTCCAGGCTGTGAAATCAGTCCAAAAGATGCTGGTCCATAATTCAGATCATCATGACAGTAGGGATATTGAATTCTCTCTGGAATAGTTTTATCTTTAATTTTTTCAAGTTGATTCTGAACTTCGTCATCACACTCATCTGTGAATCAAACCAATTTTCAATAATGACATGATGTCTGAAACACTATGTACAATATCAATTTGCATTTACATACTGCTCTTAAAATAGTAAAATATTGACAGATATTTCATATTATCAAATAAAATTTGAATCAAGTCACACAGCCATGTTTCAGGACAGATTAAAAATAAATACTTGAAGAAATACCTAAGGAAGGATTTGGAGAGAAGGAGAGAAATAAAGAGGTTTAGGGAAGGACATTCAGAGAATAACATTTTGACACATAGACAATGATGAAGTCATGGAAATCAGAGAGATGTTGTATCGAATAGAAAAGGAAAATCAGTATCAATCTCTGATCTATTTCAAGTCAATGATCTTCTCAGCATTGAATCATCCCAGGTAAAGCATTTTCTTCCTAGCCTCCTAATAATTTTCATGAACTTCCCAAGTTTTAATAATGTATGTACACTGAGAACATAGATTTTGGACAACGTACCAGTATTGCTTGATAGTCTGGGAGATTTATGTGTAATGAGTCTATTGAACATGTTAGTTATAGAGTCTATGTGAGAATCAAATGCCATGTAGTGACATGGAAGATTTCTAAAGGCTGACATATGCAGAAAATTGATCAACATTCTCCTTGGAAAAATCAGTATGTATGGCAGGGAGAGCAGCCAATAGATACACTAATCTCTGGAGAAATGGAGTTTTGGACAGAAATTTCTCTGAGCTATTTTGTATCCTTTCATAAGTGTTAAAAGCTACTAAGAGTTTGATGTTAAATCAAATTTACTGATCATAGAGAATAATATCTCTGGTGGTAGATCTTTGACACATTCTCCCTTTAAGCAATTTCCTTCTTTGATTCTAGGATATGTAAATTACTGTATACATTTATTTCCTTTAAACTGGAGAGGTTTTTCAAAGTATAAGTGTGATTCTGGGGCATAACAGATAACACATGGATCGTTTTGCTTCTTTCACTTGATTCAGATATGCTAATTGAATAAATTCAACTTTATAAATTCTGTGCTGGCAATTGGAGACCCATTTTAAAACACCCACTTTAAAATATGAAAGTGTTTTGTACTATCCAAACAATAGTATAGTCTAAGTAAATATTAAAATCATATATTTTAATGAAATAATACCATAAATTTTACCCTGAAAAATTGGAAGGTAATTTGAAAGGGTTCCTGAGTTTGCTGAGTTACAGTGCAGTATTAAAACAGGGGCTGGGGGTGATCATCAGCATCACCATTACTTTCAAGTGCAGTTCTGTGTGCAGGGTTACATTGAAAAAAGAATTAGTCCAGAAGTGGATAGCTGTGGTTCATTGTCCTCAGAATGATTCTGGGGTTAGCTTAAAAAAGACATCTCGCTTTTGCTGTTTTGCCATCTTTCTTTTTTCGTGAAGAAGTTGTTCAAAGGATGTCAGAGAAGGCATTATACTACAAACTGCTATCCTGCTGCGTTCTGCATTGTAGTCATTGTCTACTCAGAGCTGCAACTGCTTCTCAACTTCCCTCAGGTTAGAAGATAAAAGAGAAATGGACAGTTCTTGTGGTCCTGCATCCTGGAGTTCATATTCTTCATCTCAAGCTTCAATTTCCACCGCAGCAACAAGTTGTTGTAGATCAGCTGCAGAGACGTCTTCACAAAGGGACTCAAGCAGCTCCTCAACATCCGCAGTCTCCATTTCTTTAAATCCAACTTACTTTGCAAGCGCGACACAATGTTCTTTGATTGCTGGAAGTTTCTCTGATGGTTTGACGCCTTTAAAATCATGAAGAAAATTTGGGAGAAGCTTCCGCCAAACTTCCTTACTGACATCACCCCAGGTCTCCACAATGATGTCAATAGCATTCCTAATGTTAAAGCTCTTCCAAAACTGAAGAGCACAGTCCTCATTATCCCCTCAGTAGCTGCAATCAACTCCTTCAATGTGTGCCTTAAATAATAAGTTTTAAAAAATGCTATTGCACCATGGTCCATGAGTTGAAGTGTTTGGAGGTAGAAATAGGAGTTTGATGTTATCAGAAAGTTCACCAATGGTGGGAGGATGGCTTGGTGTATTGCCCAGAATGAGGAGAACTTGAAATCCAAATTTATTCTCCTGCAATAAATTCAAAAACATCCTCAAAAATATCAACAGTAAGATCAGAGAAAAATTGTTCTGTCATGCAACCTCTTTTGCTTGGCCCGATGTAAATACCTAGAGTGGACATAAGGTAACCTTTCAATACTCGCGCGTTGGCAGAGTGGGACTCCATCACAGGCTTAAGCTTTAAGTCTCCACTAACATTGGCATCCAACAACACTTTTTGGGAGGAAGAGAGCTTCTTCAAGGAAGGCATCCTTGCAAGAGGATTCGCAGTAGGTTAAAATCTTCAAGGAGAAAGTGAGGACTGCAGATGCTGGAGGTCAGAGCTGAAAATGTGTTGCTGGAAAAGCACAGCAGGTCAGGCAGCATCCAAGGAGCAGGAGAATTGACGTTTCGGGCATGAGCCCTACTTCAGTTTCCTCACATTTTCAGCTCTGATGTCCAGCATCTGCAGTCCTCACTTTCTTATCCAACAACACAGTCATGCGATTCTTTGCAACCTTAATACCTGGAGCATATGCTTTATTCTTAGAAATGCAGGTTCTGGATAACATTTGCTTCCAATATAAAACTGTCACATCCAAATTGAAGATTTGATCTGACCTTCTGTTCAAGTATTATATTCCTTTGTTTACAGTCACCACCTGCAGTTTTTTTCACCTGTATGCTTCCGGTCGACATGCTTGCACCTTTGTCCTTCCATATTCATGGAAAAACAGGACCGAAAATTATTGAGCACAGCACTGTACCTTTCATGAAGAACTGCACCACAAAGCGGGCGAGCCGACTGAGCATGTGATGGCAACACAAGGCCAGTCCTCAGCGCACCATGATGCCTAGTGGTTGGAATGGAATTACGAAATAGCCAACAGGAGTTCACATATTAAACAATCATTCCTCAATTCACCAATCACGTTACAGCTAAATCATCTCCTTGAAATGAATGTTATAGGAGAACAAACTGTATTTATTAGTTCTCTAGTGCCATAGCAGCACATACAATATTGGAAACCCAATAAGATGTTTTCCACAGTATATCTAGATTTCTACTTGGAAGTGGCGATGTTCATGGACAGTCTATCAGAATTAGGGGATACCTCTATCACTCAGATCTTCTGCATGAACTGATCTTGATAATGATACACAACTTACAGAGTTGCTATAGCGAAAAGAGACCTGGCAATTGTAACATTGGCAAAAACATCTGAAGGGATGTAGCCACATAATAAAGGTGACATAGGGAGCAAAATGTCAGGTTGTAGCAGCATACGTAAAGTTTTAAATTCTTTGATAATCTTTAACAAAACTGGATGAGCTGCTGGGAAGGTGAAATGGTATCAGTTAAGATTGAGCTGTTAAACAACTGATTCCTATTCCATTGCTGTATGAGGCAGCTGTAGCAAGCATTTTTGGCATGCTCTCAATAGAAAGCAACATGAGTCGTAAATGGTAAGAACTGAAATTATTTTCACAGCCACTAGCCATGCTACATCTATGTTGCATTGTAGTCACAGGTTTGCTTGCAGCACATAATGGTTCGAACCCAGAGGCCTTTATGCCCTGCGAGTAACAACAACCTGCATTTATATAGGGCCATTAACAGATGTAAATGTCTCAACGCTCTTCATGAGAGCATTATGAAACAAACTTTGACACTGAGTGACAGGGTGTCTGTATGTGAACTAAACTCTGGTCAAGCAAGTGTATTTTAAGGAATGATTTGAAAGGCAGGAAGGAGAAGTGGGGAGATTTACAGAAGAATTTCCAGAATTTAGCACTTTGGTATTGGAAGGCATGACCACCAGCAGTGAAGCAATTAAAATTATAAATTTTCATGAAGCCTGAATAGAAGGAACACAAATACCATACACTTGAGAAGCATGGTGCTGGAGACGAGTACAAACATGTGGAGGGGGGACAGTGAAGCTGTGGAAAGGCTTGAAAACAAGAATGAGAATTTTAAAGTTCACATGCGTTTTGGCCAGGAGCCATATTAGAGCGGAACAATGGCCAGACTTAATGTTAGTTAAGGCATGAAAGGAAGAGTTTTAAATGAGATCATGGGAACAAAGGTTAAATATTGGAGGCCAGTAAAGCATCTATTGGAATAGTCAAAAACCAGAAAAGCAAGGATGAGTGCTTTTTCAATGCCCTGTCTGAGGCAGGGGCAGAATATAATAGAAATAGGTAGTTTTCATAATGGTATAGTACCATGGGTTGGCATCAAGTATGAGAGCAAGTTTGCAAATTATCTGATTCCACTGAAGACAGCTGCCAGAGAGAGGGGTTAACCAGTATCTAGGGAACAGAAATTGTGATAGGGATTGTCTTATCAATTTTATCTTTCCAATGTTTGGTTGAGGTTGCATGATGGTAGATGCAAATTTTAGAAATAAACTAAGTAGTCTTAAATCTTTCAAATATCGAGAAAAATGATTCTGATGATCTTTAATCTAATCTGTGTATGTTCCTTTAAAACATTACTGCACATATCTACATGACTTAGTAACTAAAGCTAACTCACTGTAATCTGAAAAATTGGATATATACCTCTCTATTAAATAAAGTAATTCAGTAAAATCTCAGTTCCAGGTACCTGGGAACACCAATTATTATATCTCTGAATCAGATATCCCTTTTATTTCTATTCCCTCCCTTTTCTAAACAATTTATCGTCTTGTATCACAAGGTTAACTTTAATTCATTTTTTATCTTTGCATTGTAAATTCTTGTACCAACCTTTTGAAAAGCCTTCTAGAAGATCATGTAGAGAACATCTATAAACACTCTTATTTACTGTTTTTTTCTGAAGAAGAAATGGATACAATACACCTGTTGGTGCTGAAATATGGTCTTATATCCATTCAGCATAATCTCTTGGTTTTGTACATTGTGATTTTCATCTTAGAGGAGAAAATCAAGAGGTGGTACTGATCTCCCTCATCCTCATTGCCTCACACTCATCGTAACTACCTCATCCTTCACCTTGCTCACCTTTCTTTAGCTGCATTGTGAACAGAATACTCAAGTGCTAGGATAATGCTTGGAAGTCATTGAATAGTCCATTGTCCATCTGAAGCAAACAAATGGATTCCTGAAACCAACTATGTGAGCAGTTAAGCATTTGTAAAATGCTTAAATAGTTGGAAATCAGGAAAGAGCTCAAAAAGCTCCTGCAGTAAACAGACTTCAAAACTGTAATGTCAAAAGATGCCTATACTGAATACATAAAAGCAATTGGAATAGCTTTAAAAAAGTTAAACATTGTCATCATACTGGGCTTTATTTTGAATTCAGTTAAATTAAAATTACTATTTTATGCATTTCACAAACTTTAATTTATCTGAAAATGTTACTAAATTTACAATGTTGGTCTTTTACTTTACAGTCTTCCAGTTGCGAGAAGTCACAATCTGGCAAGCACATTCTTTATCAGTTAAGTTATGTCTTAAAATCACATGACTCAAATCAATGACCATTGTTACAACAAATGGTACAGCATTTAGTGGTAAACTGTAAAGAGACAAAAAACATTTTATTTTCCTTTTAAAACTTCCCATCTCCAAATCGATGTAATGATATAGCTCATATAGATTGTCAGCTGTAAAAATATGGCTGACTCCCTAAAATATAAACAAGCAACTTAGACAAGCTTTCAATGAGCCTACAATTGTGTTAATTATTTCATTAAATGAATATGCTTTACTAGGTCCCCCACAAGCCTCTCTGTGTTGAAACTGGCTGAAGGCAGAAATGTTGAGCGATTTCTGGGTTTAGTGCTTGACTGTCTTTTCTTTTCAAATTCCATTCTTTGGTCATGAAAATCAAGTTGAAGGAGGGCCTTAAAACCTATAGGATCCTGGTATTATAAATAGAAGAAGAAGACTAGATTTTCATGGTCCTGATTGGGACAAAGTAGAGAAAAATGAATTAAAATAAATCACAACTTAGCAAATCTTCTGGGATTTAAAATATCAGATCACATCTCATTTTTGCTTCAGGAACCGGTGTTGGCAGGGAGTAGAGGCAGAATAGAATCAACTCTGTTGATCCTGGGAAGCATATTATCAATGGTCATGGCATCAGTCAAATGCCAAGATGGGCCATTTATTAAGCTTGGCTTGGTTGTCTTGAACTTCATCCTGTAGTAATAACAAAAGTTAAGTCCATTAGTCTTCAGCTCATACTAATGCAAAGATAAACTTAGTTTCACCCCTGCCCTTTTATTCTGTTCATACCAGGTGAATACTACCTCTTGCTCTGGCCATCTAATTTCTCTCCTGTGCTCTTTCTGCATACTTGTTCAGAAACCAGACTAATAGAAGCATTACCTGAGCTGGGAATCTGTTTTGACATATGAAATTAATTGTTCACTTTGCTTAATTGACATCTTTAAGTAGTTATGCTAAGTTTTTATGCAGTGATCTCTTTTGTGAACTTCCTCATTGATTTACTTCAACAAGAAGTACAAGATGTTTGAAGATTCTGTTTGTGATGATTTAATGGTTTGATATTGATCCTTTTATAGGATCGTGAAAACAGTGGTTATTTTCCAAAAAAGACTTCTGAATGAGATTTTTCTTTTTTCACCATTTACTTGTTTGTCATTGTCATTTTACAGCCTAATAATTATCAGCATAAGTGGGAATGCTGTATGGGAATAGAAGAGTCATGTGTCAGCATTGGATTCCTATGGCAATATGCGAGGCTGTGGAGAGTGGCTGCGGGGAAATAGGTAAATTCTTTTATGCTTCAAGAAATGTGGACTTGAAAGTGTTATGGACCAGGCTAGACCCTTTCAAAACATTTCAAGAAAGTAGCTCAGGCCCTAACTTTGCTAGTTGTTTTAAGCAGGTGTAACACGGATATTTCAGGAGGGATGCATTTGATCAAATGACATAGTTTTAAACAAAACAAAATTTATTTACCAGAGTACCGAATAAAACACAAACCAAAGAGAACACAATACTGAAAAACTTGATGTATCCAAAAACCTAGTAGATCATCCCAACTTAATGATGCTGTTACCAATACTTGCAACAATCCCCATCAACACCCCATAGCACAAAAGGTAAAATCAAACACAGGTTCTTACAGGAGAGACGCCAGAGAGAGAGAGCAGGATCAGCCTGGACCTGTTGCTTTGGGTCCAGCAGCTTTAAAACTGTCTGATTGTTTTCAGGGAATAGCCAGACCAAACAAAACCAGAGAAAAGCTGAGCTGGGAGAACTGACCACTCCCCTTTCATTTGTACCAGTGTTTTTTTTTAAACTTGCAAGTCTTTTTCCTGAGACAGTATCTGTTAGCTATAATCAAATTGGCCCTAAAACCCATCCAAGCCCAGACCTTTCGGTCCCTGTGTTTTTACAACCTCCTGAAATAAATAAACACTAAAGACAACATAAAGTATATATTTGTTAAAGCAGCAGCATCCTCCCAAAACATTTGTCAAGACCATCAACTGTTGTTTTTATGAACAAGTGCATTTTATTTCATCAAAGTGTAGCGTACAATGTATTATAATCATTAATAGAACCTTATTTTCTCTCCTATGTGCATTGGTACCTACTGATACTAATGTGGTATGTGAAAAGGTGCTGTATGGACACATGTGTTCAACTCACATTTGGATATGAAGTGCAATGGGATATTGAGAGAGAAGCATTGGGTAGCACATGGTAATGAGGGGCTTTGTAGATGGGGACAGGGTATAGAGCAGCATAAGAGATATCAGGGATCATACGATATGGATAGATGGCAATAGTGGCATGGGTTGGCATGAATGGGGCAAGGGAAGTTTGTAAAGCTGAGGGCAAGAAAGGGGAGTGTTCAGGGCTGGAGGAACTTTTTATATTTTCTCTTAGTTTAATTCTTGGACCAAAATAGTGCTTGAGTGTTGTGCTGGAGCCTGGAGGCAAGCTTTCCACTCAGTCCACCATTGCAAATGGCAGTCTCCTTGGCTCTTCCCAGATCACCTGACCTGATTCCAATCCAATGTGCATCCTGGATGGAAAGTGGAGAGGCTAGGCAGAATCATCACATTTCCAGAACTGGATATTCTCCTGCCACTGTGCACCTAACATAGGAATTAAAATCAGAGATTTGTGGGAAGCTGTTTTATTCATATAATCCTCCACAGACACAGGAGAAAAATCAGCTCAGACCCAAATATTATTGCAATTCAAATTAAATGTTGCAAGAAACTTTCATCTGTTTCAGGCAGGAGGTTTTTGCCTCGATTATATTCAGTTCCAGAAATGTGCATGAACTGTAAAATCAGAAAAGAACCAGTACAGCTAGCGCCTAACATCAATTTTCAACCAAAATGACTGCTTTATGCATGAAATTCAATTGTCACCATTTGAAAAAATTTATCCATTAATGTTGTGAACTGTATTGCAGAATGCCGATTTAAGTTCCACATGCAAAATTCTGCAATTTTGATAATGATTTCAATATCTGTCCAAAAAAATTTGTAAAGCAAGCTTTTTGTCAATTCCAGTTAAGCACCAAATTTATATATGATGAGCTGGATGATAACAATTAACTATGAATGAATGAACTGGAGTTCTAATTGTTGCTTTTCTTATCTCTTTGAATGTACAGTCTCACTTCACTCGATTGATTTTGTTAGTGGTATTTAAATACATTTAAATTCATAGTTTTCTGTCACAATCTTAACCTAACAATTTCTTTAATGTCTGATACATCCATCAACACCAGAATGAAACAATGCTATATTTATTTGAAATATTCACACATGTTAGAAAACGTATTTCTGTACAACTGCCTGACTTCTTGATTTAGTCCTGCTGAGAACTCTGTGAATGCACATCTTTTTATCTGTAATTTATATAATATTGCTTTACTTTAATTTCTTATTCTGTTTCTCCCACTCCTTCACATTTAAGTAGGTAAGTGTTTATCTAAGTGATGCTAACAATATAATAGAAAAAAGAAAACATTCTTTTGCTGGACAACCATTTGCTAATTCTGTGCAAGTAACCTATCAGCTATGAAAAACTTTGAAGATATAGATACCAACTATATGCGAGTACCTACTATTTTTTCTGTATGGTATCATTGATTTATGGTCTAACTAATCTTAGTACCTTCACAGCCTTCATCTTTTACCTTTTGGGAATGTAGCTGTTCTTCCTTTAGTGATAAAAACATTTTCAGGGGTACTCCACATTTATGAACTCAGCTGGGACCCAGAATACACTGAAGACTTGTGCTTTTGCATTGATGGATATATGTTGTAAGATTCATTGAACATTTCAAAAGTGACATGAAATTATGACATGATTAACTTGTGTTATTACTTACTCAATCCCATAATTTCTGGGACTTTGGAACTCCTCCATCATTAACTCAATAAAACTGTGAACAGTCAATTATGATATTTTAACCCTCTCCCAAGGCCAATGATGATTGTAAATTCGCCAAATGAACTGAATTTAATGGCCATGACCATTTAAACTTATGAGATGGCACTAATGGGCTTTTAACCGTATTTGAAATTACTGTGATTCATTTGGCCTTTTATCTTGATATGCAAATTGCACAAAACTTCATTATAAACATTAGTTAGCTAAAGCAAAGATGAACCAATACTTTGAGGGAAATCTAGAAATCAGTCAAAGTTGTTAACAGGTGAGCTATACAAAATTCCATTGGCTATTCTTTCGCAACTTGACATTACATGCATCCAATTATTTCAATTTTAAATATTAAAATTTAATATTGAATTTCACAGAGTAACATCGAACAAGCAACAGCAGAAACCATAATGTTAAGAATATTAACAACATTAAAGATTGGTCTCAATAGTTATCTTTGAAATGACAAATTGTTTATAAATGTATGAAAATCAGGTTCTAAAGTAAAAATAATGATCAACCATTCAGCATAAAAGTAGCACAAATATTCAAGAAACTGATGAAAGTTTTGCAAGACTGGAATCCTCTCCAGCTGATTACTATGAAATTTGGGAGACCCATGGACATGAGCGCAATGCAATTCAAAGCTAAACCTCAGCACAAACACACAACGATAATCTATGAAGTAAGGGCTTGAATTCAGACATTAAGTAAAAGACAGTAGCTCAGCAAGTGGAATTCAACATCACCTGCCATTCTAGGACAACAGTACAGGGAAATGCCATTTCCTGATGCAATTAAGAGACTTATCATCTATATATTAGTATTGGAATCTAGCTCTCCTTCCTATAATGTGTGTATATTGAGATGGGAAATAAATAATTCTTAGAATCATAGAATCCCTAGTGCATTAGCCGTCCATTCGGCCCACCGAGCCCACACCACCCCCCCTGACCCAGACCCATCCCCTATCTTATCCGTTTAATCTCTGCATTTTGCATATCTAATCCACCTAGCCAGCTCATCCCTGGACACTCTGGGTAATTTAGCGTGGCCAATCCACCTAACCTGCACAGCTTTGGACTTGGAAGGAAATCAGAGCACCCAGAGGAAACTTACGCAGACATGGGGAAAATGTGCAAACTCCTCACAGAGACTGGAATCAAACCCAGGCACGGTGAGGCAGCAGTGCTAACTACTAAGCCACCATGTCACACTTTAGGGCCAGGTGCTGCTGCTATGTCATTTCCAAACAGTCAGACAAACATTTAGAACAATTGTGAATAGATCACGCCATCGTCAGTGGTCATTGCATGGAAAGGGCAGCGTTACTTCACTGATTATACTCTTCTGGGCAGTGAGTAGAAGACACAAAAGTGGATTCGTTATCAAACATCCTGATCAACATGAACAACAGAAAGATGTTTGATGCGGTTGTGATATGCTTTAATATTAATCATCTTAAAAGGAGATGACATTGAAGGAATTGTACTGCCTTTGGAAGCATGGTCAGAATTGTCAGTCTAATTCAGGCCTACAAGCAATCAATTACACTGGCGAATGTAAATGTTGCAGCCAAATCATACTGACCTTAGTCTGGGGAATCTGCAGTCATGAAAGAGGGTCAGCAATGGTTAACCTGGCTTGTAGATCAACAATTTTCATTGGCCGGGTCATCAGTATGGAGAGTTGTGTTATCAGTGAATTCCGAGGTTTATTGAGATTAAGAGCTGTGGGTTGTGAATAATTTAATTGTAACAACAAAGTCTGAGGGTTTGGGTTTGAAATGAGCAAGATTTGTGCAAAAATATGAGGTTTTGCCTGTGGTTTCTCTGGTAAAGGTTTTTTTCTCATAAGTCATGGTGTCTTTGCATTTTGGGTGAGAACCAAAGCATTGAATTTAAATTGGATGAACCAATCAAAGTACTGTGTCATTTACACCAGATTAGAAGTTTCTTTTAAATAAACAATAAGTTTTTGGTTGAGACAAACTCTGTGTCTCTTGAGGAGAAAGTGAGGACTGCAATGCTGGAGGTCAGAGTTGAGAGTGTGGTGCTGGGAAAGCACAGCAGGTCTGGCAGCATCTGAGGAGCAGGAGATTCCTGATGAAGGGCTTATGCCTGAAACATCAATTCTCCTATTCCTCGGATACTGCCTGACCTGCTGTGCTTTTCCAGCACCACACTCTCGATTCTGTGTCTCTTGAGTCTTGTTCTCTTTAGAACTTTGAAGTCCTAACTTATTGTAAAGAGAACATTGGAACAGAAACCACTTACAGTTTTGAATATTTCTTTCGTATCTTTGATGCACATCTATTGTCTTAGCACATACACTGTGCAAGTACCATAAACTTATTTGAAATTGACTAGTTGGAAATTATTTCATATTATCGTAAAGGAAACCCGTAAGATGGGAACTAACATAATCATTTTTATGCTGGAAAACAAAAATACAGAAAATGTATTTGGTGTTTAGTGTGATCGATCGATCGATGCATTCCTTGCATCAAATAAGGAATGTTGACTCCACCCCTTCTTGTCTATTGCAATGCTCATTGGCTTATCATAACAATTTATCTGGAAAACTGTGGAGTACTGTGGAGCACTGCTGCCTCACAGCGCCAGAGACCCAGGTTCAATTCCCGACTCAGGCGACTGACTGTGTGGTAATCTAATCTATCTAATCTAATCTAATCTAATCTAATTATGTAACATTGAGAACTGGGAAATTGGAGACCATAATGTAATGAAGTTTACAACACTCATCACTGTCATAGTGAACTTCAGACCGTGGAGTGCACCATCCTTGTGGTCTGTCTGGTGTCAGTTAATGTGGCCTTAGTCCAATGTGCCTCACTTATCTTAAGGATGCAAACTGTTTCCAGGTTCTATGTGCAGGAAAATGATAAAGATCCCCTAAAGGGTGAAGCCTACTTGGAATTTTACTTGACATTGCTTTTATGGACAAAGATTTCATTGCTGAATTCTAACACTGAATCAAAATGGTAGATACAAGTAATGCCTTTCACAATCTCAGAATGTCCCAAAGTATGTTACAGACAACTAAGTGTTTTTGAAGTGTAACCATTGTTGTAGTGTCTGGATGTGTAATAGCCAATTTTCACACAGCAAGATCCCACAAACAGCAACAAAGTAATGAGCAAATAGTTTGTTTCAATGGTATGATGACTGTAATATTGTCCCTTCTTTGAAATAGTGTCATGGTACCATTTACATCCAATTGGTGGACAGACCCAGACTAAAAATGGTAGCTCCTAAGTCATAACATTCCTTCAGTACAGTTTTGAAAGGTAGGGTTTAAATCCATTGAAAACCATACTAAAGAAGTGCTGGCAAATGGTAGGAAACAATAAGTCCTTTTTTTGCAGTATTTTTGGGTTGAGTCTGATAGCCCTGGCAAGTTGCTTTGATTTTCCTGAATTTTAATGTTTTTGGAAAAAAAATAGTCCTGACAGCAGAATTTGACACCAGGATAATATCATAGAGCACTTGCTTTGTGGATTAGATGAAAAGGGAAATGTCACCTTTCCTGGCTATCGTTGTAAATTGTTGAATTCATTTAAGTTAAACTTTCCCAACTTGAGGTTCTGCCATTTCTTTCCAGAATTCTGTGTTATGTACCTATTTGCTGAAGTATCAGTTTTCTGATTACTCTCAACCAGATCAAATCAACAAAATTTTCTCCTGCAGATTTCCCAGCTGATTAGAGGCAGTGAATGGAATGACATGCCATTTGGTCAGAGGAAAATCATACTGAAAATCACATTGATGCCAATCATCTTGTTTGAAACATTGGAAAGGTTATGTGCTGGATGCAGCCTAGTGGAAACTAGATATTGATGAGGTTGGAGGGAAAGGGGCATTAGGCCAAAAGTATCTGTCTGGGGTATCTGCCCGGAACATAAAAACTAGAATGAATATGTTGTGTCAAATGACCTGTCTGTACTGTAAATAGTTTGTTAAATAGGATGCTTTCAAGAGCTATCAGAAGCTATTTATCTTTAAGCTTAGGTCTTGTATTGTGTTGATAGATTTTGAGAAGACTCTCAATTGATGATAAGCGCTTTATAGACAATTAAACATGGTTATATAGTGTGGCTGTCTACTTGTACATTAATGACTGTAGACTGCAGATAGTCATTAAGAACAGATTACTCTTCACAATGACAAAATATTTACTCCATTGTATTTTTAACTATAAATTTAATTGTTGAATATGTAGGTAGTGATGATACCAAACAAAAAAGATGAGCTGCTAATTTACAAAGTTTTAAGAAACATAGACTGGTTTTGAATAAACATAGAATGGTTATGAAAGGTGATATTTATAACACTAAGAGATCACAGGTTGAATTGTGAAAGAAGTATGTGCATAACTCCAGAAGGATTGATCTACTACTCCTGAAGCTAAATATAGAACTTCTCAGCAATTACACTGCAGTTTCTCTTCCAAATATCATCAGTAAGATTGTGGTCAGCTATTTCATTAGAAATTTCATTTAAGATCCATGATTAAAAGGTTTATCAAAAATCAGGTTGAATCCTTCTTGCAGTAGTCAGTTCTTTATTTTCTGTCTATGAGATCCCATGACTTTGTAAACGCTACTCTTACGGAAATACTTGAATTTCTTTGGTATTCAAGCTCTCAGAATGTCAGGCTGCTTGCTTTCCCTGTTACATACACACATCACGTATATCAGTGTCATTGAAGCACGAACGATCACAAACACAAGCGACTGAGTTCCCAACCCTCATGTGACCTATTAGTTTGTTCATCCTTAGTCATGTAGTCTGCATTCAATTCATTGGAGACAAGTGAGAAATAAGCAAGGAAATTAAGGGAATATGTAAGATGACAGAAGTGAAATTTAATAATGAAAGGAGGAACAGAGATGACATGACAGAGGTAAGTATCTGAAGTGGAACAAGGAAAAGGAAGGAAGGAAAGTAAATGAAGAAGATTGCTTAGTTGTACAGCTTCTCATGCGGTGTGACTTTTATGATTTTTCTTTTCCAATTTAAATATTTTAAAGGCCAAAGGAAAGTTAACCCTCAATATCTGTTATCTGCACAATTTGAATACTAAAGAAATACATGCATTTCAGTAAGATTTGCATTACAGAATCATAGGGGTCCCATGGTCAGTAAATGTAGAGCTGCCTGCTATAAGAAGGATTCAACTTGATTTTTGATATACTTTTTAAATCATGGAGGAGCACCCAGGAAGGCATGAGCACCTCGAGACTTGCCGTCGGGTGAATCTGGAAGCCAGGCGAAAGCAGCAAAAGGAAGGCGCTGCCACGCCATTGCCCCACTTATCCCTTCCCACCTCGATCTTCTGCCCCAAGTATAACAGAGCCAGTGGAAGCCACATTGGCTTACTCAGCCACCTATAGAGTCAGCCTGAGAGTGGAAGAGAGACATCCTCGTCTGTGAGGGACTACCAATGATGCTGATTAGAAAGTATAGTCAAGCAAACCAGCACCCCAAAATTGGACATTCTAAATTAACTGACAGTGGGAGAAATTGACAAAAACATTGGCCCAATTAAATTACTGCTGTGCAGCTATTGGCTGCAGAGAACAGTGGAAACCAAGGTCAAAGAGGGCACAAATATTAATTGGGAGCCAGTTATAACTAGCTCAAGTGTTAGTTATTTCTGGCACCTTGACCTCCGGCCAGTGCCTGAGGATGTGCACTTTACACCTCCCCAGCAATAGTGAAGGGTGTTGGTGCAACTCCATTGGAAACATTGAACCCAGCTCATGACAGCAATGGCCAAAGGTCACAGAGCATTCTGGAAGGTCCATGGTGAGGGAATAAAAACAAACACCTGGAAGCCACCCTCCCAGTGAAGACTTGCAGTAAGACTCTTGGCAGAAGATCGAGTGGATACCCAAGAAGATTCAGGAGATAATTTTCCCCCACCTGTCAATCCTTGCCAATTTCTCACTTGTCTCTAATGAATTGGATGCAGCCTACATGACAAAGGATGAACAAACTAATAGGTCACATGAGGATTGGGAACTCAGTCGCTTGTGTTTGAGATCATTCGTGCTTCAATGACACTGATATATGTGATGTTTGTATGTGACAGGGAAAGCAAGCAGCCTGACATTCTGAGAGCTTGAATACCAAAGAAATACATGTATTTCCGTAAGATTAGCGTTTACAGAGTCATAGGGGCCCCATGGACAGAAAATAAAGAACTGACTACTGCAAGAAGGATTCAACTTGATTTTTGATAAATCTTTTTAATCATGGATCTTAAACAAAATTTCTAACAAAATAGCTGACCACAATCTTATTGATGATATCTGGAAGAGAAACTGCAGTGTAATTGCTGAGAAGTTCTATATTTAGCTTCAGAAGGAGTAGATCAATCTCTTTGGAGTTATGCACATAATTCTTTCACAAATTGACCTGTGATCTCTGAGCATTATAAATATCATCTTTCATCTGGGTAATCCAAGGATGGAGGATGGGAAAAATTTCTGGCTGTAACAGCTGCTCCTTTATTGAGGTATGTTAGGTGTTGGAGGTGATTTCCTCGAATTCCAGGAGCAGCAATTACTGTTTTATATGCTGTTGCATTGTTTTGGAACTTTGGGGAAAAAAAAAATCAAAACAACAGCAGTTTTAAAAGGGAGAAGACAGACAAAGGAAGCACATGGTGAGGTCAGTGCAGGAGAGAGAGAGAGAAGAAAACTGACACCACAGTGAACCTGCACATTTACTGCCTTTGCTGTTTCAATTCATGTGTCCCTGGACATCGGAGTGCATCTGGGAAAATTAACAAACAGTGAAATTCACAACTAATCTTGGAGGAACTGTTTGGGTGAAGTTCACAACACCGAAGCAGGTAAGTGAATTGTTTTTAAATGTGACCTACAGAAAGTCTACTATTCACAACATATGGAGTGGGTTCTTTCTTGATTTATGTTTTTTGAGATATGTCTCTTGATTAAACTTAAGATATAAGCTATAACTATTCATTTAACCTGGGGCAGTGTTTTGCAGAGGAACAAGATGGTGTTATTTTCTGGGTCTGTAGATTGTGAAGGAGCAACAATGGCCTTTAGTAGAGCAATATGCGCTTCTTGTCAGCTGTGGAAGTCTAAAGAGAGTTTAAGGATTACTGTGGATTATATATGCAATAAATGCTGTTGGTTGTGAATCTTATCAGATCAAATGGATCGGTTGGAGAGACAGCTAGAAGCAATGAGGATTTTGCAATGGCAACAGTAGGTGATGGATGGCAGTTATAGGAAGGGGGGAAAGTCTCAGATACAGTCACATAGATGGGTTAACTCCAGGAAAGGTAAGAGAGGTAGGCAGCTAATGCAGGAGTCTTCTGTGGCTATCCCCATTTCAAACAGGTATGCTGTTTTGGAAAATGTAGGGGGTGATGGATTCTCAGGGCAACGTAGCATGAACAGCCAAGTTTCTGGTATTGAGACTGGCTCTAATGCAATGAGGGGTATGTCGGGTTCCAAGCAATCAATTGTGTTAGGGACTTTCTAGTCCGACGTACTATCAGATGTTTCTGTGGCCAGTAGCAAAAAATCAGAATGGTGTGGTGCTTCCCTGGTGTCAGGATCAAGGATGTCCCAGAAAGGGTGCAGAATATTCTCACGGGGGAGAGGGGCCAGCAGAAGGTCATTGTTCACATTGGAACCAACGATATAGTAACAGAAAAGGTTAAGATTCTGAAGGGAGATTACAGAGAGTTAGGCAGGAATTTAAAAAGGAGGTCCTTGAGAGTTGTAATATCTGGATTACTCCCAATGCTATGAGCTAGTGAGGGCAGGAATAGGATAAAGCAGATGAATGCATGGCTGAGGAGCTGGTGTATGGGAGAGGGATTCACATTTTTGGACCATTGGAATCTTTTTTGGGGTAGAAGTGACCTGTACAAGAAGGATGCATTGTACCTAAATTGGAAGGGGGCTAATGTGCTGGCAGGGAGATTTGTTAGAGCTGCTCGGGAGGATTTAAACTAGTAATGTGGGGAGGTGGGACCCAGGGAGATAGTGAGGAAAGAGATCAATCTGAGACTGGTACAGTTGAGAACAGAAGTGAGTCAAACAGCCAGGGCAGGCAGGGACAAGGTAGGACTAATAAATTAAATTACATTTATTTCATTGCAAGGGGCCCAACAGGGAAGGCAGATGAACTCAGGGCATAGTTAGGAACATGGGACTACGCTATCATAGCAATTACAGAAACGTGGCTCAGGGATGGACAGGACTAGCAGCTTAACATTCCAGGATGCAAATGTTATACGAAGGATAAAAAGAGAGGCAAGAGAGGAGGTGGAGTGGTGTGTTTGATAAGGGATAGCATTACAGCTGTACTGAAGGAGGATATTCCTGGAAATTCATCCTGGAAAGTTATTTGTGTGGAACTGAGAAATAATAAAGGGATGATCACCTTACTGGGATTGTATAATAGACCTCCTAATAGTCAGAGAGAAATTGAGAAACAAGCTATCTGTAAGAATAATATAGTGGCTATAGTAGGGAATTTTAACTTTCCAAACATTGCCTGGGACTGCCATAGTGTTAAAGGTTTAGATGGAGAGGAATTTGTTAAGTGTGCATAAGAAAACTTTCTGATATAGTATGTGGATGTACCGACTAGATAAGGTCCAAAACTTGACCTACTGTTGGGAAATAAGGCAGGGTAGGTGGCTGAGGTGTCATTGGGGAGCACTTTGGGGCCAGCGATCATAATTCTATTAGATTTAAAGTAGCGATGGAAAAGGATAGACCAGGTCTAAAAGTTGAAGTTCTAAGCTGGAGAAAGGCCAATTTTGATGGTATTAGGCAAGATCTTTCAAAAGCCGATTGTTCACAGGTAAAGGGATGGCTGGAAAATGGGAAGCCTTCAGAAATGGGATAACGAGAATCCAGAGAAAGTATATTCCTGTTAGGGTGAAAGGAAAGGGTGGTAGGTATAGGGAATGCTGGATGACTAAAGAAATTGAGGGTTTGGTTAAGAAAAAGAAGGAAGCATTTATAAGGTATAGACAGGATACATCGAGTGAATCCTTAGAAGAGTATAAAGGTAGGAGGGATACATCGAGTGAATCCTTAGAAGAGTATAAAGGTAGGAGGAGTATACTTAAGAGGGAAATCAGGAGGACAAAAAGGGGACATGAGATAGCTTTGGCAAATAGAATAAAGGAGAATCCAAATGGATTTTACAAATACATTAAGGACAAAAGGGTAACTAGGGAGAGAATAGGGATCCTCAAAGATCAGCAAGGCAGCCTTTGTTTGGAGCCGCAGAAAATGGGGGAGATACTAATGGAGTATTTTGCATCAGTATTTACTGTGGAAAAGGATATGGAAGGTATAGAAAGTAGGGAAATAGATGGTGACATCTTGCAAAATGTCCACATTACAGAGGAGGAAGTGCTGGATGTCTTAAAACACATAAAGGTGGATAAATCCCCAGGACCTGATCAAGTGCACCCAAGAGCTCTGTGGGAAGCGAGAGAAGTGATCACTGGGCCTCTTGCTGAGATATTTGTATCATCGATAGCCATAGGTGAGGTGCCGGAAGACTAACATGATGCCACTGTTTAAGAAGGGTAGTAAGGACAAGCCAGGCAACTATAGACCAGTGAGCCTAACATTGGTGGTGGGCAAGTTGTTGGAGGAAATCCTGAGGGACAGGATGTATATGTATTTGGAAAGGCAAGGACTGATTCAGGATAGTCAACATGACTTTGTGTGTGGGAAATCATGTCTCACAAATTTGATTGAGTGTTTTGAACAAGTAACAAAGAGAATTGATAAGGGCAGAGTGGTAGACGTGATCTATATGGACTTCAGTAAGGCATTTGACAAGGTTCCTTAGGAGACTGGTTAACAAGGTTAGATCTCACAGAATACAAGGAGAATGAGCCATTTGGATGCAGAACTGGCTTAAAGGTAGAAGACAGAGGGTGGTGGTGGAAGTTTGTTTTTCAGACTGGAGGATTGTGACCAGCGGAGTGCCACAAGGATCGGTGCTGGGTCCTCTACTTTTTGTCAATTACATAAATGATTTGGATGTGAGCATAAGAGGTACAGTTCATAAGTTTGCAGATGAGACCAAAATTGGAGGTGTAGTGGACAGCGAAGAAGGTTACCTCAGATTAGAACAGGAACTTGTTCAGATGGGCCAATGGGCTGAGAAGTGGCAGATGGAGTTTAATTCAGATAAATGCATGGTGCTGCATTTTGGGAAAGCAAATCTTAGCAGGACTTATACACTTAATGGTAAGGTCCTAGTTCGTCTTTCTGAACAAAGAGAACTTGGAGTACAGGTTCATAGCTCCTTGAAAGTGGAGTCACAGGTAGATAGAATAGTGAAGAAGGCGTTTGGTATGCTTTTTTTTATTGGTCAGAGTATTGACTACAGGAGTTAGAACGTTTTGTTGCAGCAGAACAGGACATTGGTTAGGCCACTGTTGGAATATTGCGTGCACCTCGGGTCTCCTTCCTATCAGAAAGATGTTGTGAAACTTGAAAGGGTTCAGAAAAGATTTGCAGCATGTTGCCAGGGTTGGCGGATTTGAGCTAAAGGAAGAGGCGAACAGGCTGGGTCTGTTTTCCCTGGAGCATCGGAGGCTGAGGGGTGACCTTATAGAGGTGTATAAAATTATGAGGGGCATGGATAAGGTAAATAGATAAAGCCTTTTCCCTGGGTTGGGGAGTCCAGAACTAGAGGGCATAGGTTTAGGGTGCGAGGGGAAAGATATAAAAGAGACCTAAGGGGCAATGTTTTCACTCAGAGGGTGGTATGTGTATGGAATGAGTTTCCAGAGGAAGTGATGGAGGCTAGTACAATTGCAACATTTAAGAGACATTTGGATGGGTATATGAATAGGAAGAGTTTGGATGGATATGGGCCAGGTGCTGACAGGTGGGACTAGATTTGGTTAGGATATCTGGCCGGCATGGATAGGTTGGACCAAAGGGTCCGTTTCCATGCTGTACAGCTCTGTGGCACTATGACTTTCATAACCAGTCTATGTTTATTCAAAACCAGTCTATGTTTCTTAAAACTTTGTAAATTAGCAGCTCTTCTTCTTTGTTCGTTATCATCTCTATCCATGTATTCAACAATTAAATTTATTGTTAAAGATACAATGGAGTAAGTGTTTTGTCATTGTGATGAGTAATTTGCTTTTAATTACTTCATAGAATAAAGTCAGTTCTACATCAGAAAGGAAAAAGATTCCAATGGTCCAGCTCAAATGCTTAGCTTATTGCAGTTAATAACCTTTCCCAGATGGATGGAGCTAAATAAAAAGTAAATATTGTGGAAATTTGGAAATTTTCACATGGTGTTTTTAATAACGAATATTTTGTTCATAAAATTGAGTTGAACCCCAAATCGAATGGTGTCCCTTTGTCCATCTTATCGAAAGAATCACTAAGGTGAAGTGTTTTTTTATGCATAAACTGTTTGAAGTGTCCAAAGCATGTATGAGAAAAGCATCTATGAGGACAGGTTTTCCTGTTCTCTCTATATATTGATAATTGAGTCTGAAATCAATGAAAGTCTGGAATTAAGAGTCCAATGATGATCATTAATCCATTGTCAATTGTCAGAAAATAACATCTGGTTCACTGTTGTCCTTTAGGGAAGACAACTGCCATTCTCAGCTGTCTGGCTTGCAAGTAACTCCAGATCCACAGAAACATGGTTGACTCTTATTTGCTCTCTGGTCAATTAGGGATGGGCAAAAAATGCTAGCATAGCCAGTGACACCCTCACCCCACAAATGAATGAATAATAAAAAAAAATTGCAAGATCTAATTGCTCACATTTTCAGCTTCCCAATTTAGATCAAGAGTTGTAAATCATAGTCATTCTGACTCTGCCATAAATATTTATCTTTATTTCTAATAATCCTGACTCCAGAGAACAGAGGTGATTATGTTTTGATACTTTCCTTTGTTGAGATTTGCAAACGAGCTCATGAACTAAATCTACTATTACCCACCTTCCCTATAGATATGACCTCTAAAGGAACCCAAGACCATTCTCTCAGGTGTGAAAGCATCTGCTTATTTGTGATAAGGTGAAGTGATATCATCTCTCGACATCCTAGCTAAATTGGCTTGGAATGGCACAATAGATCCATTTCATCCAAACTGACTTGTTTGACTTTAATATATATTCTTAGCTCAAATTCACTTTGTTTCAAAGCAGGAATATTAAACAAAGCCTAATCCCTCAATCCTTTTTACAATACAACAACAAAAAATCAGAATATAATGCTATTTAAAGGAGGATTTCCCAAAGTAGCAGGTGGGATCCAAAATGGGTTTGCAATCTCTGAATCAACAGTGGCTGCTGCAGAGCTCTAATTGATAAAAGCTATACTTCTGTTCTCAACGTTCACACTCAGGTGTCACAATAATTATCAAGCCTCAGGAAGGAATCACAGAGGGAAGGCAGTGCCTTCTGCAGCAAATTTACCACATTGGCTATACAAAGATTTGCTAGTAATGAAAAATAGCTCAAAATGTTTAATTTGTCTTTATTTCCATATTAAGGTATGCTACTTTGATACAGAAATTTAAGTCACTTCATTTTTGCAAGTCTATTATTAATCAAACTTCGTCTAATATATTTTTCATCATGCCTAGCGTAAAATCCATCTCCCAAAGGCAACTCTGGAACTTTTATTAATTTAATAAGATATTGTGTGTTAGTGATCATGAATCCCTGTCCTGGATGAATAATCAGAACATTTATTTATTTTGCTGGACCTCAGTAATGCCTGTTTAAAAGCCAAAGTAAAAGAAGATACATAACTATGGATAAATTAACTCTATTTTTGTTGCAGCAAGTACTTTGATTAATGCATTGATATCTTGAACAGCTCAGACAACATAATTTCAGGTTTATGTATCATTTCAATAATCTCTTTGTCATTGATGCTCTTTCTGAGGTCACAAAATATCTTCCTGACTTCCTACTTGGTCTTCCATCAATATGGTATATGCGGTAGCTAAAGTAGCAATTCTTCATTTACCATATTATTTACAGACTAAAATCTGCCACAAGTTAATTGTCAACTCATTAATTAAACAACTGGTTATTCTGTTTTAGATAGATGACCAGTTCATTTTGTTTCCAACAGATGTCTCAAATCATTGAGCGGCACGGTGGCACAGTGGCACAGTGGTTAGCACTGCTGCCTCACAGCGCCAGAGACCCGGGTTCAATTCCCGCCTCAGGCGACTGACTGTGTGGAGTTTGCACGTTCTCCCCGTGTCTGCGTGGGTTTCCTCCGGGTGCTCCGGTTTCCTCCCACAGTCAAAAGATGTTCAGGTAAGGTGAATTGGCCATGCTAGTGTTAGGTAAGAGGTAAATGTAGGGGTATGGTGGGTTGCACTTCGACGGGTCGGTGTGGACTTGTTGGGCCGAAGGGCCTGTTTCCACACTGTAATATAATGTAAAAATGTAATTTGTAAAGGATGACACAACGTTATTGAGTTCTAGGACTTTCCAGATTAGGGCATAAATGGAATCAATATATTTCATACACTCTGGGGTAGAACATGCTAGTAAATATGTAGATTGTATATGATATCACATTTATCAGCATGCAGGTAAATGGATGCTACAGAGAGATTGACTCCAATGCTTTGATTTTGAGACAACGTGAATTTACAACTCAGAGAGAGCTTCCAGCACCTCTGGAAATGTATTGGTTGTCTAAAGGAACATTGGAAGAAGCAAGGTAAAGTGGAAAGCTTAATAGGTAGATAAAAAAAAATCCAGAGGAATGAGAAGCCAGTGAATACAATGCAATCTCTGTTATCTCCGAATCATGTCTGTTATCTTCATCTGCAATAATTGTGGCAGACACTATCATCAAGTATAGGGCTTCTGAGTCACAACTGATGATGTTCAACATAGACTTGATCTTTAAGGCACAAGCCATTATTTCACAAGACTTAGCCAGAGGGTGGTGAATCCATCATACAAAATGCTGTGAGGTTAATGACTAATTATATTTAAGACAGAGATAGATATGTTCCTGATCTGTCAGGGATCAAGGATTTGGGAGAGATGGCAGGAGAATGGGGTTGAGAAACATATCAGCCATGATCGAATGGTGAAACAGACTCAATGGGCCTAGTAGCCTAATTCTGCTCCCACATCTTATAGTCTTGGAGTCTATGATGGATGATTGCCAAGGGAGAAAAGGAGTAAAGTCATATATCACTTCTACTCACTGAATGATGGAACAGGCTGCTTGGGCTAACCGGTGTATTCTTGTTTCTATATTCTAATGTTCAAATTATGGAGGTTTTGTCGGTGATCTGGTAAATTTTCAATATGACAAGGGTTACCTCTTGAAGGAATTGTTCATTGAACACACACTGTCTTGCAGCCTACGCCTTAATTCCAATGATGTACTTCATTCAGTTACTACCTATGGAGTGAGAAATGTAGAATGTAACAGTTTTAGACCTGAGATGGCCCTTCATGCTTCTGTCTGAAAAAATCCCTATGGGGCTAAAACCGAAGACTTACACTGGCTAATTTCAGGAAAAGCTGACAGAAGGCTGTAAGAAGTGATTACCCTCACTTATGTCTAGAGTTATTAACAATGTTTTTCATTGATTGAGCAGTTGGAAAACAAACAAAATGTTTCCATTCAGATCTATGAAGTTGTCAAAACAAGAGACTTCTGATGCCAATAATTGAAAACCATAAGATATCATTAACCCATCTAGTGTCTAATACATTAATTACAGTAATTATGTTGGTTTATGCTTGGGTTAGGAGGAGTGAACTTATTCATTTTTTGTCCCATTTTTCCACTGGTCACAACAAAGTCTACATTTTAAAAGGAATGTGATATTGCCAGTTTTATATCTGGTATAAATACCTAATAAATAAAACTTTAAAGACAATAGACAAATATACAAGTCTGTACTGCTTGAAAACTAACACACCAATATTTGGAAGGGGTTATTTATGCTCGACGTTAGGAATTGCATTGCTGCTGATTTTCCCAACTTTCCTAACATTCTCACTAAGATACTGATAGGGAATATGTAAGTTGTTCACTACAGAACCTCCACTGAGTTAAGTGAATTCACAACAAAACAATCCAATCAATGCACGATAGCACGTAAATTTCTGAGATAAATTACTTATATAAAATGCTGTACCAAAGATCCAATCACTGTTGGATAACTCAGCTCTGCTAACCAGTAGTTTACAAGAAGTATGTGCGCTATGAACTTGAGCAGTATGAAATAAGCTGCTTAGAACTTATTTGCTCACCTTTTAGCTATGAAGACTTGAAGCTGTAACAAAGTTGTACTGCAATAAAGGTTGTTTGAAACATCCATCGGACTCGGATTCTCATTGAAGTCAATGGGGTCTAACAACTTGGCGGAGTCAGCAGGAGTACTGAAGGGACATTAGACTACATCGTGAACAACAGATCCACATTGGTGAAAGTGGGAACTGCAGATGCTGGAGATCAGAATGAAGATTGGAATGGTACTGGAAAAGCATAGCAGGTCAGGCAGCATCCGAGGAGCAGGAAAATCGATATTTCAGGCAAAAGCCCTTCATCAGATTTTTTTTAGAATCCCTACAGTGTGGAAACAGACCATTTGGCCCAACATGTCCACACCGACTCTCCAAAGATTAGCCCACTGAGACTCATTCCCCTACCCTATTACTCTACATTTACTCCTGACTAACGACCTAACCTACACATCCCTGAACACTATGGGCAAATTAGTATGACCAATTCACCAAACCTGCACATCTTTGGATTGTGGGAGGAAACTGGAGCACCCAGAGGAAATTCGCGCAAACACAGGGAGAATGTGCAAACTCCACACAGACAGTCACCCTAGGCTGGAATTGAACCCAGGTTGCTGGGGCTGTGAGGCAGCAGTACTAACCACTGAGCCACCGTGCCACCCAAAGGTGTCCTCTTTCATAAAAGTCCTCAGTCAGTCATCTAGATTCGGTCTCCCCTTCACGAGATCTGGAAACTCTCTGAGTGGTAGATGGTTGAGGCCCCATTACAGAGTTCTAATATTGGTGTAGAGTGCGTTTAGTCACCAACCTAGCTGAAAAACAAAAGCCTACAGCTCGGAACCCAGAAAGAACTGGTAAATGGCGACGATAAGTCCAAAACGTTGCCTAATGCTACAAAAGTTAGCCACGTTCCACCTGATAAATGAAATTCTCCAAAAGTGAAAAGACTACATAGAGCAAATATTTGATTTACCCAAGGCTTGTACTTAGTTCAGACAGAAGCTTGGTAGCTCCATGGGACAGTGGTCCCAGGATGACATTAAAAGGATCTGTGGAAAATGATCCATTTGAAGGAAAAAGAACAGATCAGGTGATCCCTGGTCCTCATGGGACAGATCAGGCAGTGGAATGAGATTATTATGTGTTCCCAATACGAGCGAGATTTGACAAGTACCAAAAGTCAACTGTAAGCAGTTTGTGAAGAATTAAAAATAAAGAAACGTGAATTTAAAAAGTTGACTACCAAATGAAAATAAAAAATAACCTTATAAAGAATTGATAATGGCATTAAAAGGTTCGTAGATTACTGAATATCAAATGGGATTTCCATTGCCCTCATCAGCCACAATCATCAGGGCAAGTGAAACGAAGAAACTGAACGCTGAAACAATGCCTTGTCAAATATCATCAGGGGGGAATACCCTGGCTCCAGGCACCACTAGTGGTCCTATGCAGTAACAGGCAGTCCGTCATAGATTCCTGATGAAGAGCTTATGTTTGAAACGTCGACTCTCCTGCTCCTTGGATGCTGCCTGACTGGCTGTGTTTTTCCAGCGCCACACTCTTCAACTCTGATCTCCAGCATCTGCAGTCCTCACTTTCTCCTAACCCGTAACAGAACTACGGATCTAAATCCATTTGAAGTGAGAACCAGCAGGCCCAGGTCACTGTCAGGAACAATTGTTTACGGAATGCAGATTGTCACTTGATGAGTGGTATGGGACCATGCCAGACCCCCCCTCCAAACATTTCAAGAAATTAGTCCAGCCGTAACTTTGCTAGTTGTTTTAAGCAGGTATATAGTGGATATTCTAGAACAGAATCAGATGATCAAACCACTTATTTTTAAACAAAACAAAATTTATTTGCAAGTTACTGAATGGAAGATCATCACAACTTAATGATACTGTTCCAAACACTTGCAATAATCCTCATAAATACCCCTTGGCACAAAAGGTAAAATCAAACACAGGTTCTCACAGGATAGAAGTCGGAGAGAGAGTACCAGCCTGGACCTGATTCTTTGGGTCCAGCAGCTTTTTCCACACAACTGTGGGCGGCATGGTGGCACAGTGGTTAGCACTGTTGCCTCACAGCACCAGAGACCCGGGTTCATTTCCCGCCTCAGGCGAGTGACTGTGAGGAGTTTGCACATTCTCCCCGTGTCTGCGCGGGTTTCCTCCGGGTGCTCCGGTTTCGTCCCACAGTCCAAAAATGTGCAGGTTAGGTGAATTGGCCATGCTAAATTGCCTGTAGTGTTAGGTGAAGGGGTGAATGTAGGGGATGGGTCTGGGTGGGTTGTGCTTCGGTGGGTCGGTGTGGACTTGTTGGGTCGAAGGGCCTGTTTCCACACTGTAAGAAATCTGTGAAATTTGTTAAAAAACACAAACCAGGGAAAAGGTGAACTGGCCATTTCCCTTTCATTGGACAATTATTTTTACTTTAAAACTTGATCGCCTCCTGCTTGAGGCAGTATCTGTTAGTTATTAACAGATTGGCCCTAAAACCCTACAATCCCAGACTTTTTGGAGTCTGTGTCGTTTACAACCTCTCTGAAAAAAGAAGCCAAGGACGGCACAACCTTGTTAAATGAACAGCATCATTACATGAGTGATGTTGAAATATTGTCAAAACTTAACCAATGTTGTGCTTCCCGACGGGTATTCGCATCCTGGGGAGAATACGGTATGGTCCCGGGAACCTCGGTTTACGTCAAGAAAATACAGAAGGAATGATTGGGAGCCAAGTGGGAAGGACACTACCAAGTGTTGCTGACCATTCAAGCCGCAGTGAAAGTCCAAGGAAAGAATGCTTGGATATGCACGTCACATGTTAAATGAACAACTACTGACTGATCTTGATGACATTTGTTCCAAAATGTGGAAATTTATTGTATTACTAGCTGTATGTACTTTGAGTATTTGCTTACTCATAACTTGCCATTCCTCTGCACCAGAAGGGAGACAAGGAAAAGGGAATTACATGTAAATACCTTTCCATGTATGTCCTATACCTATGCCAAATGAGCTTGTGTTTCCAGTTGTTGGGTGTGCTCCCACATATCTATCCACTCGAAAGGGGGCACCCCCTTAAGATCCAATCCTTTTAATACACCTGAAATGGCAGAATGGGTAATTCACCAAAATGTTTCTTTAGAGGATCTGGCATGACTGGCGAGGTAGGCCTCAGCAGGGACAAGGGTGCATTGGCTGCACATGACTAACCCTTGAGAGCAATGGGAGTCAGCAGGTTACAACTTGACCACCTTATAGAGGTGACATCTGCCAAATTACAACACTGTAAAACAACCTCCACTTGTGACCCTTACTAATGCCTCTGGAATGGGGAGACCAGCAGGAGGGATTTGTTTATGTAAAACCCAGATGGGAGGACAGGAGATGGGATACAGCAAGTATTCCTAATATTGGAATATAACCAAGGATGTTGATTCCACCCTCCTGACTTGCCAAAATCGCACCAGCAAAGGTGCTTTCCAGCAAAGGTGGTATCCCAAGATAATAACTAGGTTTACCCCTTATAGCTTACCTGTTTGCGACCATAAGATCTATTCCTGGTTACTTTCATCATGGAGCGGATCATGTTATTTGAGTTATGTTGTCCCCTTTGTCTGTCACACATTCCCCCGATCTGAGATACCCCACTGGCAAAGATTGGGCAGCATTGTGGCTCAATGGTTAGCACTGCTGCCTCACAGCGCCAGGGACCCGGTTTCAATTCCAACCTCAGGCGATAGTCTGCATGGAGTTTGCACATTCTCCTCGTGTCTGCGTGGGTTTCCTCCAGGTGGTCAGTTTCCTCACAATCCAAAGATGTGCAGGTTAGGTGAATTGGCCATGCTAAATTGCCTATAGTGTTTAAGGATGTGTAGGTTAGGTTCTTAGTCAAGGGTAAATGTAGAGTAATAAGGTAGGGGAATGGGTCTGGGTGGGTTACTCTTCAAAATGTCAGTGTGGACTTGTTGGGCCTAAGGGCCTGTTTCCGCACTGTAGGGATTCTATGATCTATTTAAAAGGATCATTTCTCAGACAGGGAGGTTCGTTGTTATCCTGGTCCCCTGATGTGGAAATGTTAAACTGGCAAGGGAGAGAATTAACATGGCAGCCATCTTGGAACGGGTGACCAATAATACTTCAGAGGCCTTGGATAAAATAAGCACTGAAATAGTATACATCCGTAAAACAGCACTGCAGAGCAGAGTGTCCCTTCATTGGATACTGGCCAAAAAGAGAAGCACTTGTGCCCTAATTAGGGCCGAATACTATACTTATATCCCAGACAATGCCAAGACAATCACCAATTTAGCGGCACATATACAAAGAGAGATGGACAACCCCCATCTCCTTCCTTGTGGAGCTGGCAACTAGCTGGCTGGGTTCACTGGGGACACCACTGATGCAGGGTTATGTATTATTCATGGTAGTAATTCCCATTTTATATTGCTTATTTTTACTAATTCAATGTTGTTCCCAACAGGCAACTACGGCCACTGCTCCTCAGATTAGATCCTAGAAGGGCCTTTTTTTGCATCAGAAAAACACATGTTACATCTAAGTTTACTTTCACTCACTTGCTTTAAGATTCACGAAAGACAAAATCAAAAGTCAGGATTGATATGGAATATGCAAGTTATTGGTGGCAGGATCTCTGTTGGTTTTAGTAAATTCATGCTGGAACAGTCCAGTTAGAACATGGCATTAAGTAAATTGCTGATATACAATGCTGTACCAAAGATCCCATCACAGTTGGATAACTCAGCTCTGCTGACCAATAGTTTACAAAGAGGGTGTGCACTATGAGTTTGAGCTGTATGAATTATGCTGCTTCTAGACTTTTTTCACACCTTTTTGCGACGAAGACCTGAAGTTATAATGAAATTGTACCACAATAAAAGTTGTCTAAAACTACCACCAGACTCAGACTCTCATTGAAAACTATGGAATCTAACAGATGCATTTCATTCAGCAGGTGGGAAGATTCCACCCATAGACTCACTGCTTTCAGTAGAGAAATTTGTGTCATTTAGAAATGCAACATTTTCCCTTTCTGCATTCAGTCTTCTTCACTTTGCAACATGTTCTTTCCAAAAAGTCCAATGTCTAGATACATTTCCAATCAATGCCTAGTTAATTCCATGTTGATATCTCAAATAACATACTTTATAATAACAAGCAAACAGCTCTTTTGCTTCTGGGCTATCTGCTAAATTGCTCCAAATTCAAAGTTTTATATAAGAGAAATCCTTCAGTCTCACAGATGTACTTAATTTACTATTTAAGCCAGCAGTATTTTATATTCCTGCATATTTAATTGATACTCAAGAGTTGTGAGTACCATTGGCAAATTCACCATAAGTTGTGCATCCCTAATTTCCCTTGCGGATTTGGTAAAGAACTACTTCAGTCCGCTTGGTGTAGGTACACCCAGACCACTGTTTGTAAATGAGTTCCTGGTTTCTACCCAATCATGATGATGAAACAACAGCATAGTTCTGAATGGGGATGATGAGCACTTATGTGGGATCAAGTAGATGGTGCAGTTCCCATACAACTGTTTCCCTTGTCCTTTTTTGGTGACTAAAGTCGTGAGCTTTGGAGGTGCTGTTGGAGAAAGCCTGGTGAGTTGCACAGAGCAATGTTTGAATGGCATCATGCATTGCTAATGGAGGGAGTAAACTTTGGGAGAGGTGGGTGCACTTACTATCAAGCAGATGGCATTCGCCTGGATGCTGTTGAACTTCTTGAGTGTTATTTGAGGTGTACTTATCCAGGAGAGTGGAAATGCATTCCTGACTTGTGTCTTGTAGATGCGGATAAGGTTTACAATTAGGAAGATGAGTTAATCATTTAAAAATTCCAAGTTTCTATTATGCTCCTGTAGCCATAGCATTTATATGGCATTTTCGGTTAAGATTCTGGTCAATGCCAATGCCCAAGATTTTGGTTATGGGAATTCAGTGATGGCAATGCCATTGAATGTCAAAGTGAGTGCTTAGATTCTTTTTTGTTGGAGATGATCATTATTTGATACTTGTGCAATGCGAAACAGTAGTGACATTGTCAATGGACAAGTAATCCAGAGACCTTGAGGTACAAATTCAAATTCAAATATGGCAGTTGGTGAAATTAAAATTCCTTAACTTGTGGTGAAAATATCTTTCAAATTTATGAAATGCCATCTGGTTCACTAATCTCTTTCAGTGAACAAAATCTGTCCACACCCTAGTGAAACATCTGTGTGACACCAGACACAAATCAATGTGCCCCTTGACTGATCTCTAATATGGCCTGGCAAGCCAATCAATTGTGTCAAACCTCTACAGGTACTCCATAAGCATCCTTCTTTTCAATGCAAAATCATCCAGACCATGGATCCCATTTGGAGAAAAGAGTGGTCTTATCCACCTTTCTGGACATGAACAATCATCCTCCACATCTTATTGATCCCCTTGTCACCAGCATTCTGATCATCCCCATGTGTAATGTACTCTTGTTGAAGCTAATTAGTCCCACACGGCTAGTTGTCAATGGCATGATACTTGAGAAAGTAAGGATGCAGTGAGTGAGTTAAATGGGAGAAGGGAAGATCAGAGCCTGAACTCTTGAGACAGCTGCTGTTTTTATATTGTTACTGTTCACTTAGAATTAAATAAAAACAAGCGCAGTTGACATGGGCAGCAGTAAACAGAAAATGTCAATAGCGGTTTACAAAGAAGCTGAATTATTTAACTTGACAGTCATTTGTATGGCAAGGCTGCAATTGAGTGGCAGAAACTGGTGAGACCTACTAGAAAAACTTGCCTGAACTAATTTACAGCTGCCACATCCCCTTCTACTTCTCCATCTCCCAAATCTACCACTTCCTTTTTTGCCAGCCCAGTTGCCCCAAATGATCTTCCTCAAAGGAATCAAAAACTAAAAGGTATTTTGATCCTCCCATTGTAGTTTTCTTCCACTTTAACTCATCATAGCCTTGACCTTCAAGTGAAAGGCAAAGCTTAACTTGTGTGCCATTCACTGTGATGGCAATCCGAGTTTACTTTTTACTTCCATAAACAGTTTGATTAAAGTTGTTGGAGTAAACCTGAGGCATAAGTAAAATTATTTACATTTTATGCATGTGATTGAGATTAAGCAATGACTTTTTTTTCTCTTCGTTCTTTAGAAAAATAGGTGACAGGTTTAGATAGAGGATCTGGATAGATGCAGGTCGAAGGGAGGGCTGAAGGGCCTGTTCCTGTGCTGTAAGTTTCTTTGTTCCTTGTTCTTTGATTCCAGAACAGTGGAATTAAGAGGATTGAATGTTCTTAGGTGTTGTCAGGAAGATGGTAAGGAATACTAGATTGATACATTGTACTAAAGTTGGATTATATGTTCAACTTTGCTGTAGAAAATGTGGTGATACCCAATGATTTGATAGTGGGAGATTTAGCGATGGTAATCCTATTGAATGACAAGAGGAGGTGCTTTTGTCAATGATGGTTATTATCGGGCATTTGCCAAGCATAAATGTTACTTGTCACTTATTGGCCCAAGCTTGAATATCATACAAGTCTGGTTATGTGCTCCAACAGATTGTTTCAGTAGCAGAGAAAGTTTTGAATTGAAATTAACACAGTACAACCTTTCCTGAACCCCCAACACAGCTCACAATGCACTCATGACACTGCTCACCCCAATGCTGAATGTATTTATCTACCTCTCAAGTCTTCCAACAGTTCAACTTCCTCCAAGACATTGTTTATCCAGCTTACCACAATGCCCAACCCACTCCTGAATTTGGGAAACCCCTAAAGTAGAGACAAATGCAACAGCAGTCAGCACAAATAACCCAGTAACCAATTTGTGTTTAGTTCTTCATTGCTTTAAATAGCACTGCTAGTAGATTCAAGATCATAGATGGACACGAGTGGGGGATATCCATGGTTCCATTTAGCCTTGGAGACAGCTGTGCAAGGTTAAATAGGATGTTGACTGAAGGATGAAGTGTCAAAATTGCACTGCTGCATTCAATTCAGTATTGCAGACAAGTCAAATCCTCATCTCTGCTCTGCATGTTCCCAGCAAGCAGAAGACATATCTGTAAACTGTCCTCAAACAGCCCAACACTCTTCCCATAAGAAGTTATCGCCTGAATGGGGGGTTTGAAATTTCAGTGGCACACAGTGTTATACTGTTCAATTTCTCATGCACATTGAATCCCAAATTGTTAAACCTTCTCTGAAGTTCACAGGAATCATAGAATCCCTACAATGTGAAGGCAGGCCATTTGGCCCATTGAGTCCACACTACCCAGATCCACCCAGACCCACCACCCCTCCTCACCCCCAACCGTTAACCTGTAGCCCTGCTACCATGGCTAATCAACCAAGGCTGCACATCCCTGCACACTTTGGGGTAATTTAGCATAGCCAATCCATTTAACCTGCTCATCTTTGGATTGTGGGAGGAAACCAGAGCACCCGGAGGAAACTCACATCGACACCTGGAGAATGTGCAAACTCCACAGACAGTTACCCGAGGCTGGATTTGAATCTGGGTCCCTGGTGCTGTGAGTCAGCAGTGATAACAACTGAACCACCATGCAATTCCTCATGACACATCCCTAATGACATGCTGAGTACCTGTTATACTCAGAGGAAATCCAGTCCACAATCCATTCAGAAGTTTTGACATATAAATATTCATAAAAACAAGAATGTATATAAAAATAAATTAAGCATAGAACAATGCCACAAACACATACATTGCCTCAGATTGGCATGTGAACTATGAAATTGTTTAAGCTCATAAGCAGTTGCCTTTAATTTTTGGGATGTCTCAATTGTAGCGATTGTAATGAGATCAATCAGGTGGAGCTCATGGAATATGAGTTCCCTGATTGAGGCTGTTAATATGGTCCAACCAGGGAGCCCTGTCTGACAAATAAAAGAGGAACATTAGACATTCTGACACTCTGAAAGAGATGAACCAGTGTCAAGGACTTACCATGTGTAAATAAAAGGTGACTTGTCAACAGGATATGGGTCTCTGTGGACTTATTTCATCAATGTAAAAGTAGACAGCTGGACAGTATTATGTTTTAAAAATACATGTACAAAGATTGAAAGCAAGTGAGGATAAATGTTACATATGAAGATGAAAATAAAATATTTTCTAACATATTGCAGGCCAAATTTGATCAAAGATTTATCTTCTGGTTAAAATTTGATGTCAAATTCAGAGCTGCAATGGCTTCTATAGTCAAATGGTTGGAAGTTAGTCCCATAGTGGAATCAGTTATCAGTTTGTATTATTTATTTCATTTTCATTTTGTTCACAATTTCGAAGCCTCAAGAAAGTCTTTCTCCTTGCCCACCCTTGAAACTAACATGCTCCAGATTGCATGACCTAACTCTTGTTCAAGCCCAACTCCTAGACCAAAACATTAGGAGTGCCAACAATTGTTTCTAAACTTAGGTCTCAGGGAGCTAGGATTTCTTTTATATCTGCGCATGTGACCTTCCAGTAAAAATAGAGATACGATTGCCTAATCAGATCTCACCGAATCTAAATTTCTGCTTTGGCTTTAGTCAGATTCACAAGAGATGTCAAAAGGCTTTGAGAGAGTTGTTTAAAAGCCATTTTGTGTTCATTTTAAAATGATAATGTAGTTTGTTTTTAAATCAATAATAGTATAACCATATGTCTGCAATGAAACATCATATTCTGTCTCCATTTTGACTCAGTACAGACAGAAATGTAGGTTCTTTGTTATTTTATGTAAGGGACCAGTGTTATATTCGACTGAGGTTTGTTCCCTGGCATGTATTTATTGAAATGCTGAAAACTTGCATGCTTGTTCGAATTCATTTATTTGGGCCTGCTCAACACATAATTTGAACCTCAGGTGACACACAGATCACTGAGTATTATTTTCTATGTCCATTTTCATTTCCTTAATTGTAATAGGAAGTTTCACTGAATATATAATGAGCTAATTGGATCACATTTCGCTCATTGAGTATTTGCCAGCAGATTGGGGAGGCGGTTGAAAATAAATGTGCCAATTTTAAAGCACAAGCCCATGTCAAGCATCACTTCACAAATCCATTAGAAAATTGAACAAGTACAGAATGGCTACAACAAAAATCATCAGAGTTGGTTTAATTCCAGATACGGGACAAAATTTCTGTCAATTCTAAAGCCTGGGTAAAAGTCTGGATAAGAGAAGAAAGTCAGAAACCATGATCGTGAAACAAAAAGAAAGAATAAAATCCAATATTGTCAGAATGCCAGATTCAGGAGGAAGAGAAAACATTGAGGACAAGTCCAGGCTTTTGTTCAATGTTTTTTTTAGTGTTTATATATCTGTACAATTGTTTGCTCAACTGTGTTCCATGCATTATTTACATCTAAGAATTTAGACGAAGTATGATTATCACAGGATGTGGGGCAGTTATAGTTATTGTATCACTATAGTTATTGTATCAGTTATAGTTATTGATACAACTATTTCAGACACAATAAAAACACTATTATCCTACTGCTGAGCTCAAATACATCAGATGAGATTATTCAGTCTGAACTCCAGAACATCTGAATTTGTGAGATTGTATCTTTGGAGTGTTGTGGAGCAGGGGACGTGGTGATAACCACTTGGAGTATAGTTTAAACTTATTGGTTGAATTTGAATGGTTGTGAAAACAACTCATTATCTGAGTTACAGCTCAAATGTTACATCTTCAAATTGTCTAGAAAACTTTGTGCTTGCACTCAGTGACATGACAGGTGCTTGACAGCTTTTTATCTTTCACTCTCTGTTAAAGGTACAGTACACACCTTCAACTCCACAACAGTATGCATTGTCCTAATTCCAATTAATGACCAACTCCATCCACTGCGTGAACACACGTCCTTACATTCCCTCAGAGATTTTTCATTTCTCTTATTGTGAGGAGAGGGAATATTGAGGGCAAAGAGCACAGTGAAAAAAGCATTGAAAATCTATTAGAGTCTTAAGCTGCCTGCTCAATAGAATTGGAAATCTCCCAGGTACCTGAAGACAAAATTAAGCATCAGTGAGTCACATGTCATACAACACGCAGCCATGAAAACTTGCTTCTTAAAGTGAATGAAAATGATCATCTTAATAACTGTCAATATTCTGACCTCACCAGGTCATTTATTCATTTTTTTTACTCTCTCGCATCACATTCATAGATACAGGAGGAATTGGTGGAGATTATGGACGAATGGTCAGAGGGGCTCAATTCTTCAGAATTGTATAATCACACAATTCCTGCACACCATGGACCAGCACAGATGTTGTATTTCTTTGTGAGACGAGAAAGAGAAATAGACGGCTCTTCACCTGGTGATTCAAATATTGCAAAGAATTGAGCAATGATGATGGCAGGAAAAGCTTTGGAAAATTTATATCTGAGGGCACAGCTCTCTCCAAGCTGTGCAGACTAGAAATTGTGATTCAGCCTGACTGGCATTCGAAACACGCCATCCATGATTTCAGAGGGATTGGATGCATTTACCTGAAACACAAATGAGTTCATGTCGCAAGGCATTGCAATGATAACTTCTGGCGTGGACTATTAAGCAAGGCAATCACTTAAATCCTGAGCAAAGATTTGCAGACTTTAAATTGCCATCTTAACTGGATTAACAGATATCTTAGACTTGGCTTTGCAGTAATCCACTAACCTGCAGCAAAGTGCTCCGTGGCACATGGGTGATTGTGAAGAAAGACTGAGTTATGAGATCACTGACGACAACTAGGGCTCCACTCTAAATGCTTCCACCAATGAAAAGTCATCAATGACTCTGAATCACACAGCTGCAGTTAACATAATTACAATAACAAGCATGATGTGCTTATGGGTGGTCAACTTGAAGGTCCTGAAAATGTCTACAATCGGGCCAAGGGGGAAGAAGAGACATAAAAGAAATGGCAACAATGACTTTGAAAGCTGTTGTTATGCATGGCCACTAGATTCAAGCTGAAAATAGGTCTCTTTCCTGCAGGCTGCAGTCACTGAGCACCATTCCAAAGAGTCTGTGTGAAATAATATGTAACTTCAAGTCCAGACTTCTGTTCAATGTTTTTTCTTCTGTTTACTTATCTGACCAATTATTTGCTCAACTCCATTCCATGTATTATTTACATTCAAAATGTCTGCATGTTATCATTTTGGTCAGTGTGCATGAAATTAAGGGAATGGCCATCCATATTGTATATTTTCCCAATGGCATGAGTGAGTTAGATTTGGCTTCAAGATGGTGCCGGTACTCTTAGCAAGCTGTCCACAGCAGATTTTATTCACTCATTTGTTACAAACATTCTGTACTTTTGAACCTCAATTCTAAGTCTGTAAAATCACTTACGATATTCCCTTCAACCTACTTGCGGGTCTGACGATTCTATGAGTTCCAGACCTCAGTATTACCGACACTGGGTTCACAGTCAAGAGTAAACCTACCACCCTCCCATAGACCTGACCTTCCTGACTATGAGGAATCCTGGAACTCGAGGCTTGAACTGTAACCCAGCAGCAACTTGACCACGAGCAAGCCTGACCTGAGCCGGAATGAAACCAGCCACCACAGCGACCCAACTCTGAAGAAACCTGACCAGCCTACGCCTGAACTCGGAACCTGCAGTAACCTGACCCCAAAGAGGCCCGACCAACCCAGGCCTGAACTCTGATCCCACAGCAACCCAACCTGAAGAGATCCGACTTGACTCAGAACAAAACTGACCCCCACAGCGACCTGACCCCAAGGAGACCTGACTTGACCCAGAATGAAACAATCCCCACAGCAACCCGATCCCAAGGAGACTCAACTTGACCCGGAATGAAACTGGCCCCCATGGCGACTCAACCCCAACTTGACCTGGAATGAAACCAGCCCCCATGGCAATCTGACTTCAAGGAGGTCTGACTGGCACAGGAATGAAACCAGTCCCTGCAGTGACCAGACACCAAACAGCCCCAACCAGCCCAGGACTGAACTCCAATTCTGCAGCGACCTGATGCTGAGGAGGCCCAACCAGGCCACAACAACAGACTTAAGAGAAATGGACAATATGGAGGCCCATCGGAACCAACTCCAAGACTCCCCTGGAGATCCATAACGCATAACCACGGCCCCATTGGGAGGGCGCACTTACCTTCTAGAACAGCAGAGTTGCATCATTGATGTCTGGAATCGACTAAAAGCAGCCACTTTACCAAGAAATGTGGAAGATATGCTGACCTGCAGATGGCATTGATCCAACGTGGTTTCAAGACCCCCTCCCCAGCATACCCCTGGCAAATGTCCAAGCCATTGAGACCAAAATTGAAGACTTTAAAGCCAGACTTACCTTCTAAAGAGAACTGAGAGACCACTGTGTGCTCTGTTTCTCAGAGACATGGCTCACCCTGTTACACCTGGGTTTTTCAATATGTCACATCGACTACACAGTGTCCTCAGGCAAGGCAAGGGGCAGTGGAGTCTGCTTCCTTATCAATACCTCCCGATACTCAGACGTGGCGACCCTGGTGAGTTACTACCTACCAATAAAATGCCGGCCCTAATATCTGCCAATCGAGTTCACCTCCTCCATCCTGATAACAATCTATGTACCATCTCATGCAGAAGTGAAACATGCTTTGGAAGAAATTTACAACACTACAAGTACACTTGAGACAAAAATTATTATTATCTTGGCTGGGGACTTCAAGCAGGCCAACCTCAAGAGAGTGCTACCAAAATGCCATCAAAATGTCTTCTGTTACACCAGGGTCTGAATATCCTTGACCACTTGTAGGTTTGCTCGCTGAGCTGTAGAATTGATATCTAGACGTTTCATTACCTGGCTAGGTAACATCATCAGTGGCAACCTCTAAGTGAAGCGAAGCTGTTGTCTCTCCTGCTTTCTATTTAGATCTTTCTCCTGGATTGGGTTCCTGGTGATCACCACAAACCCCAGGAACCCCATCCGGGACAAACATATAAATAGAAAGCAGGAGACTTGGAGGTCGCCACTGATTATGTTACCTAGCCAGGTAATGAAACGCCTAGATATCAAACCTACAACTCAGCGAGCAAACATACACCCTAAACCTCAACTTGAGCTACAAACCTTCACAAACCTTGCAAAAATCCTTGACCACTGCTACACAACCATCAATCGTGCCCACCGCTCCATACCCCATCCGCACTTTGGAAAATCAGATCACAATGCTGCTGGCTGCTGTTAAAGTTAGTTTGGCCAATTTTTCATCAGGCCCAATTTCTTCAGCCGTGGGTCAATTTAGAATGTCTAACTTCGAACCTGTGATCAGTTATTACACTAATCAACCTATTCATCGGTTACAAGCAGAAGTTGAAATGTGAGGACCTAGCACAGAAAGTAGTACAGTGCTGGTCTGAGGCAGTGGAAGAATTTCTGCGACACTGCTTGGAATCGGTGGACTGGAAGATTTGGAATGGCTAACCTAGACGAGTAGGGTACTACCTTTGCACAGTTCATTAGCAAGTGCATAGAGGACTGCATGTCTATGAAGTCAACCTGTACACCAGTCATTCTGTTAGAATGTGACAGTGATGTTCCTCTGTGACCTCGTGCTATAGAGAATTGCGAGATGGAAAACCGCTATAGAATATCGCACTGTGGAAGATTGCTAATAGAAAATCACTATACTCATTCAGTAGAGAGTTCACATTATCCAAACAATGTCCACAATTTGTCAATCACATTATAGTCAATCCTCACTGATGAAACGCACATTATAGCAGAACAACCTGTATTCATTAATGGGAAACCGGGAATGAACCTGGAAAGCCACTGCCTACTGAAGACCAGACCGATGGTGTTCAAGTAAGATAACCCAGACTTTTACAGGAAATCCATATACAACCTGCGCACAGCCATTAGAGATGCCAACAGGCAATATCGGACTAAGTTAGAGACCCAAACTAATGACACACTCAGCTGTCATTTGTGACAAGGCCTATACAATGTATTGGGATACAAAATGAAGTAGAATAGAATGTGGACAAAAATATATCCCTCCCTGATGTGCTCAATATATTTTATGCTCAGTTCGAATAGAAGGTCAGTGAAATGGTGTCACCAGTAGCATTGAGTACACCTGTTCCCTGTCACCGCTGATGATGTCAGATCAGCTTTCTTGAGCGTGAACCCAGAGAAAGTGACTGGCCCAGATGGAATCCCTGGCCATGCACTCAGATCCTGTGCAGAGCGGCTGGCGGGTTTATTCACTGGCATCTTTACCCTCTCTTTGCTGCAATCTATGTCAGGCTTCTACTTATTGACTACAGCTCCGCCTTCAACACCATAATTCTTACTAAACTAATTTCCAAACTCTTTGGCCTAAGTCTCTGATCCTCCTTCTGCAACTAGGTCCTTAACTTTTTGATGTACAGAGGATAATCAGTAAAAATAGACAACAGGATCTCCTCCACACCAATCCTCAACACTGCTGCCCCAATAGGATGCGTACTCAGCCCCTTACTATACTCCCTATCCACTCATGGCTGTGTGGTCAAATTTTATCTGAACTTCACCTACAGGTTTGTTGATGAATTAAAAATTGTGGTGCTGGAAAAGCACAGCCAGTCAGGCAGCATCTAAGGAGCAGGAGAGTCAACATTTCGAGCTGATGAAGAGCTCATGCTTGAAACATCAACTCTCCTGCTCCTTGGATGTTGCCTGACCAGCAGTGCTTTTCCAGCACCACACTTTTCAACTCTGATCTTCAGCATCTGCAATCCTCACTTTCTAATAGATTTGCTGATGACACCATTGTTGTAGGCCAGTTTATGAAACAATAATAAGACAGAATGCAGAAAAGAGACAGGGTGCTTAGTGATGTAGTACCATATTACAAAGATTCCAATCTCTCCTTCAATGTCAGGAAAACTAAAGACCTTTGACTTCAGGAAACAAAGAGGGCACACCCTTATCTACATTATTAGACTGAGCTGGAGATGTCTGTTAGTTTGATGAGGCCTACTCTGGCTGGTATGTGTGGCTTGATACAAAAGGTTTTAATGTAGAGATGTGGGCGGCACGGTGGCACAGTGGTTAACACTGCTGCCTCACAGTGCCAGAGACCCGTGTTCAATTCCCGCCTCAGGAGACTGACTGTGTGGAGTTTGCACATTCCCCCCGTGTCTGCGTTGGTTTCCTTCCACAGTCCAAAAAATGTGCAGGTTAGATGAATTGGCCATGCTATATTGCCTGTAGTGTTAGGTGAAGGGATAAATGTAGGGGAATTGGTCTGGGTGGGTTGCGCTTCGGCGGGTCGGTGTGGACTTGTTGGGCCAAAGGGCCTGTTTCCACACTGTAAGTAATCTAACCGCATGTAAGGTGGATCTCACAGGTCAGGGATGATATTCTCCTCAGTTTTCCTGCATTGCCACACAGTCTTCTGCCACGAGTCTTTGTTAAGGTATATGTTTTTACACCCCCAATCACTCTAGATCTTCCAAATATTCTGTGGCCCTTGCCAATAAGGTCATGAGCTGGACTTAAAGTATTCAATAGGGATGCAATAACTTCCTTCACTGTTGCCATGCTGGAGAGGTGTAAAGTGCATGCCCTCAGGGACTACCCAGAAGTCAAGGTACCCGAAAGTCTGCTCAATGCTTCTCCAATGCACAACACTTGGGCTGGTTACAAATGGCTCCCCCGAACTATTGTGACCTCTTTGATATTGGTTTCCATTGTTCACTGTCGACAATTGCTGCTGACTGCTGTTCAAGTTAGTTTGGCCAATTTTTCATCAGGCCCAATTTCTCCAGCTGTGGGTCAACTTAGAATGTCTAACTTTGAGCCTGTGATCACTTATTACACTAATCAATTTATTCATATAGTCGTAGAGATAAACAACACAGAAACAGACCCTTCAGTCCAACTATTGCATGCTGACGAGATATCTCAAATAAAGCTAGTCACATTTGCCAGCATTTTGCCCATATCCCTCTGAAACCTTCCTATTCATAAATACCAATCCAGATTTCTTTTAAATATTGTAATTGTGCCAGCGTCCACCACTTCCTCTGGCAGCTCATTCCAAACACACACCACTGTCTGCATGAAAACATTGCCCTTTTAAATCTTTCTTCTCTCACCTTAAACCTAGGCCCTCTAGCTTTGGATTCCCCCAGTCTGGGGAAAGGATCTTGGCTATTCACTCTATCTATGCCCTCATGATTTCATAAACCTCGAGAAGATCACCACTTAGCCTCCAACGCTCGAGCGAAAATAGCCCCATTCTATTCATCCACTCCCTATAGGTCAAATCCTCCAACCTTGGCAACATTATTAGAAACCTTTTCTCAACCCTTTCAAGTTTAACAACATCTTTCCTGTAGCAAGAAGGGCAGAGTTACATGCAGTATTCTAATAGTGGGCTAACCAATGTCCTGTACAGCCGTAACATGATCTCCCAACTCCTATATTCAATGCACTGACCAATACAGGTAAGCATACCAAAGCCCTTCTCCTATGACTCCACTTTCAAGGAACTAGGAAACCTGCAATCCAAGGTCCTTACCATTAAGTGTCATCTGCAAACTTACTAACCATAGCTCTGTTGTTCACATCCAAATCATTTGTATAAATGACAAAAAGCAGTGGACCCAGCACTGACCCTTGTGCCACACCACTGGTCATAGACCTCCAGTCTGAAAAGCAACCCTCCACCATTGCCCTCTGCTTTCCATCTTCAAGCCAGTTCTGTATCCAAATAGCTGGTTCTTCCTATATTTCATGTACTCTAACCCTGCTAACCAGTTTACCATGAGGAATCTTGATGAATGCCTTACTGAAATCCATGTAGATCACATCCACCACTCTGACCTCATCAATCCTCTTTGTTTCGTCTTTGAAAAACTCAGTCAAGTTAGCGAAACACAATCTCCCACGTAGATAATCATGTTGACTATCTTTAATCAGTCCTTGCCCTTTCAAATGCATATTAATCCTGTCCTCAGGATTCCCTCCAACAACTTGCCCACTAGCGATATCAGGCACATTGATCTATGGTTCCCTGGCTTTTCCTTACCATCTTTCTTCTATAGTGTCACCATGTTAGTCAACCCCCAGTCTTCAAGCACCTCACCTCTGGTTATCGATGATACAAATTTCTCAGCAAGGGGCCCAGCAATCACTTCCCTAGCTTCATACAGAGTTCTAGGGTATGCCTGATCAGGTCCTGAGGATTTATCCACCATGATGCATTCTAAGACATCCAGCATCTCCTCCTTTATAAGATAGACATTGTCCAGATATCACTATTTCTTTCCCCTCATTCACTATCTTCCATATCCTTCTTCACTGTAAACACTAATCCAAAATATTCATTTAGTATCTCCCCCATCTCCTGTGGTTCCACACATAAGTGGCCTTGTTGATCTTTAATAGGCCCTAATCTGTCCCTAGTTACCCTTTTGTTCTTGATGTATTTGTAGAAACCTTTTAGATTCTCCCTAACCTTAACTTTAACCAAAGCTATCACATGTCCCCTTTTTGCCATCCTGATTTCCCTCTTAAGTATACTCCTATGCTTTTGTACTCATCTCGGAAATCACTCAATTTCTGTTCAAATATGTTAATTACAAACCTCTGGAGGATGTTGGAATTGAATCCAAGTCACCTGGCCTACAGGTAGAGACACTACCACGGTGCTACAATAAACCTCTGAGTTTAACATTTTTCACTTCAAAGCAGAGAAGATTCACTGATTAAGCAATTTTTGTTCTGACATTTATTGGTTGTGCCTCAATGGAATTGATCTGGAGAAACTGCTTCTGGTGGCAGTATCATCTCTAACTGGGTGACTACAGATTTGTGGTAAATTGCCAAGTGTATCAGCGAGGTCATGAAGAGACATTTGTTGTAGTGTAGGGTTCTGATTTGCAATGAGTAACCTTCGGATTTTCAAGAGGTTCGAATCACTCACATCCTCGTTCTGGACACTGGATCTCTTTAGGGAATATGAAATGAATAAGGCAGTAGGCATATGTTTCACAGCAAAAGTATCTCTGTGTTTATTTAAAATATAAAAGGTAAGTATAACACCAGAAATATAGGTAAATACAATAAACAGGGAAGTCAGAGGACAGTAATTAAATACACTATTAAATCAAACACAGATTAAACACTGTTAGAACTTAAACAGCAGTTTTAATCACAGACACTTTAATCAGGCTTTCTACACTTGGGGGTAAAAACAATGACTGCAGATGCTGGAAACCAGATTCTGGATCAGTGGTGCTGGAAGAGCACAGCAATTCAGGCAGCATCCGAGGACAGGCAAAATCGACGTTTCGGGCAAAAGCCCTTCATCAGGAAGGGGACCCATGCAATGTCACCACCCGCCTTCCGCTCCCTGCCAGCTAGGTCAGAAATTTTGGGGTCTCAGGAGTTTAAGCTCACCACTGAGGAAAATGCAATTTGAAGTACAGTTGACTGTTGAGGTTCTTGGTTCACTTGGTTCGGAACAGGCTGGTATCGAAAAGCTCTTGTTCAGATAGCACCTGGTTGGCTTAGCCCCTCTCGGATATTCTTTGTTCCGGTGACACTCTTGGTTTAGCTTCCAGATTCAGCTTTTCTGTTTGGCCTCTGTGGTTTGTGGTTCTGAAGCTGCTTTTTGAGGCTAGAAGCCTGTGGGGAAGCTGTTTCTAGGTGAACAAAATAAGATGTAAACTTAAATCAACCAAAAAGTGGCTCACTCTCTAATTAAATGCATTAGGAAGTATGGATGTAGTGTAAAAAATTATGGCATGAAGGGTCAATACTTAAGAATCATTAAACTCCATTCAACAGATTTCTTGTAGTTTTGTAGCTCACACCTAAATTTAACATCTAATCAAGTTATTTTGAAGTTTGGGTGATTCTTTCCATTGCCATGTTTTATATAATAATGTTTTTATTTCCTTGAAAGAAAAATTGCTAGAGATCACAATGGGTCAGGCAGCATCCATGGAGAAAAAGCAAGCCACTTTATTCATCTTCTAACTCCTACTTCTCTCCTATTTTTGTGGTGGTTGTCACAACTCACTTAGGGAACGCATGGGAAATCACGCCTCACAAAGTCATCACAATTATGAAACGTTTTTGGCAAATGACTCAAAGTCTCCAATTTACCTGACTGATGAACTCAGGTTATAAGAAAACACTAACCAAGTTTCCGTACCTAACAAGAAAGTAGCTATTTATGGTTAATGTAAAAAATATCAGAGATGCACAATTGAATAACAGCACTCCAGAGCACGAGTTGATGCGTTGTTCTCTTTCAATTTTTTTCTTGATCTTTGTCTTTCAGATCCTTCCTGTTGACAAAGTTTGTTTACACATCAATGTTGTCTTTCAGTTACTTCTGATATTTCATCCTTTCACTGTCTTTCAAGGTATTCTATTCCTCTTTCGACAAAGGATTTGCAAGGAAAGGTTAACTGGTACTGGAAACTTTCTGATACTTGGAGACAGGGGAGGGAAAGAATGACAGAACCTGAGAGAGATTTCCGAATGTTATCTGTTTTCGGACCAGGTGGTTATCTGCTGCATTGTCCTCACACAAGCAGTGGACACCTGTCCAGGAGCAAATCAAAATGTTGTTGTAAAATAGTTGTCCCTTAGTTTAGAATCCAATGGCTCTGTGCTGTCTGCTACTGTTCTCATGGTCATATGAAAATGAACCATTGTGTACAACTCGCAATGTGCTCCAGTCAACATGCTCTTTTAAAAACAAACTGCAGCTGTCACTGCACAACTTCCTTGGTCTAAAGCAATGCCTTCCTTTTCTGGCCATAATCCAAAAATAAGGAATCAAAATTATGTGGGCTTTACAAAGTCTGTAGTAACTCAATGGAATTGAACCTGATGTTTTTGCTGGCAAACGATTGAAAAAAAGACTTTCAGCAGATTTATATCAATGGTGATCCCCAAGTTTTGAAGTGAAGTGAGGTAACAAGGTGGAGCAGTATAGGGAAGACATTCCCATGTTTATGGCAAGACAGCTAAACATTCTGCCAATGAAAATCAAAAAAAAGAAATAATGCAAAGTGTTTGATGGTTCGAGTCCATTGCTGCTCAGGAGATTACAAAGGATGAAGCCCCAGAATAGAGTGATAAATTATCAAAGAATTCTGAATACATTGTGCGGAGGCACCGGAAATGGAAACATATTGACAAAAAACAGGTATGTTAAGTGTGTAATCAGTTTCAGCTGGCAAGGTTTTGGACGATTTATAGTTTATGCAAGATGGAATACAAAAGACTGTCAGGGAACCTGTTGGGAAAGTGAAAGTAGGAGGTGACAACAATAGTTGTGAGGTAAAGGCTGAAGAGATGAGTGATATTACAGAATAGTAAGTAGGATATTCTGATAATGAAGGTAATGCAAAGCGTCAATCAAGCAGGCGGGCGCTGAAGCTCTGCTCAGCCTGAGAAAATAGGTGTGAAAATAGGTGGAGATCTGTCTTTTTCTATCTTATTACCTTTAGAAAATAGGGACACGTTATCTGGTGCTTGAACTTAGCAGTCCATCTCCCTTGTTCATCAATTCCTGCAGGAGGATTGTCAACACCCCACAGGTTTTATTTCTTTTCTCTGTCTAACATCCACCCCGAGAATTTGTTGATTCTAAACCTTTTAGGCTGTCTACAATTACTCACTCAATGTTGTTGAAATTGTTAATTCTACTTAGATTATACCTGATTGTGGATAGAATGTTATCTGTCTAGGTAGATTTTTAGAAGGAATCATTATTGAGAATGTTAACTATTTAATATCTCTTTTCTATTGTAGCTGAAAAATGTGTTGCTGGAAAAGCGCAGCAGGTCAGGCAGCATCAGAGGAGCAGGAGAATCGACGTTTCGGGCATAAACCCTGAAGAAGGGCTTACGCCCAAAACGTCGATTCTCCTGCTCCTTTGATGCTGCCTGACCTGCTGTGCTTTTCCAGCAACACATTTTTCAGCTACAATAGGTCTCCAGCATCTGCTGTCCTCACTTTCTCCTCTTTTCTATTGTATCCAAAAATAACTAAATTAACTTATCTGCTGTGCAATTGTGTACATCTATGCAGGGGGTAAAAAAATATAGTGCTGGAAAAGCACAGCAGGTGAGGTAGCATTCGAGGAGCAGGAGAGTTGATGTTTCGGACATAATCCTAAATGAAGGTCTTATGGCCGAAATGTCAACTCTCCCCCTGCTCCTCAGATGCTGCCTAACCTGCTGTACTTTTCCAGCACCATGCTTTTCAACTATGATCTCTAGCATCTACAGTCCTCACTTTCTCGATATCTATGCAACACTTACAAATAACTTATGTTATGCTTTTAATGTCTTTCTGAAGACTATTATGAGTCCATTGCTTTTCTTCCAGCTTTTGGCAGACTTTATAGAATTAACTGTTAGAGGACAAGTTTCAGAAATTTCAATTTAATATTAACTTTGTAGTTTAATACGTATGCACAGATTTTTTGGCACCATGGAAGATGTCTCAGTTGAGATGGAAATGCTGCAAGAATTTGCAAATCCTATCTCCTGGTCCCTAACTCAACATCTAACATTTTCATTAGGACGCATTTGGGGTCAGTCCATGGTTCACTCAATCACAGTGCCCAGGGACAGTTGACTACTTCAATGATCACCTACCTCCACTGAAATGGAATTTTGCAGCCCCTACAGTGTGGAAAGCAGAGTGTGGAACCCAGAGTGTGGAGATTAGGCTAAGTAAGAACAGGTCTGTTCTCAGTTCACTTCCATTAAAGTATAAGATATTGGTACAGAGGTAGGCCATATAGCACATTGAGTTTGCTCTGCCGTTGAGTGAGATCATGGCTGATCTGATTATCTTCAACTCAACTTGTCAGTTTTTCTAATAACCCTTGATTTCCTTACTGATTAAAAATCTATCTCAGCCTTATTTCTATTCAAATCCCCAACCTCTAAAGCCCTCTGCAGTCAAGAATTCTACAAATGCATTACCACCTGAAAGAAGAAATTCCTCCTTATCTTTACCTTACATCGATGACTCCTTGTTCTGAGATTATGCCCTCTGATTGTAGACTATCCCACAAAGGGAAATAACATTTCTGTATCTACCTTGTCAAGTCCTCTAGGAATCTTGTATGCTTTAATAAGTGGACTCATTTTCTGCTGAACTCCAGTGAGTGCAAGCCCCAATCTAATTAAACTGTCCTCATGCAGCAGGTATCAGCCTAGTGAACCTTCTCTGGGCTGTATACAATGCCAATTTATTTTTCTTTAGATAAGAGCCCAGGACTGTTCACTGTATTCTAGCTGTGGTCTGAGTATTGCCAAGTATTGTTTTAGCAAAACTTCCTTATTTTTATACTTTATTCCTTTTGACATGTGGCCAACATGCATTTGCCTTCCCTATTTTGTTTTCCTCACATGGCTTTTGGTGATTTATGCACAAGGATTGCATTGAGCTTCTTGGTATTGTTGGATCTGCACCACCCTCACACTTGAAGAGTACTTGTCAAACCTTTGACATGTGCCTTGTAGAACAGACATTGGAGAAATAGGAAGTTGGTTTCTCACAACAAAGTTTCCAGCTTGTGACCTGGTCTTGTAGCCATTGTGTTCATATGACTGACCCTGTTCAATTTCCACTTTGGACCAAGTGCACAGGTGTGTAGATGCAAAAGTCTGTGTTTTAGAGCTTCCCATCTCATCCAGGGCTATTTCTGGTCTTCAGATCATCTCACGGAAGTAGTCTCACTGAAGACGCTGCTGAAGAAGGTGCAAAAGCAGAGAGAATTGGATCTCCAGGTTGCCTTTTTTATCCCCATCTTTGCTACTTTCTTGAAGATTCTGCAGCCTATGTCCAACATCAGCAGGGTTGGAAGATCCGATGAAGTAGCTACTTTCCATATTTGGAGGTCACAGGTTTTGAACCTTGAATTGTCATGTACTGTCCTTTTCACACTATGCCTCTGGCCTCCCACTGAGCTGGATGCCTCCCAGTCCATGGAGCAATTTTCTGGCAGAGCAGGTTCATTAGAGATGTAAACAACAGATCGTTCTGAAACAGTCAGACCATTAGTTTCTGGCCAGGCAGCTCCAAGCCTGTGAGGTTTCAACAGGAAGTTGATTGTCCAAGGCCTGGCTGCCTTGCACACTCTGTTTACCTCTGCAGTTTGTAAATTGCAGAGTCCAACGCGGTTTAAATTGGGCTTCCACATCTCAAGGTTTATCCATGCTCATGAAAAAACATCAATAAGTCCGTCACAGTTTTTAGTTATACCTAGGACAGTGTGTAAGTAGTCCAACTAGATTATGTATTAGGGAAATTGAGCTCAGACAGGTTTCACATTTTCAGTGGAAGAGAATTTTGGAAACAATAGCCATAAATTTTAACTTGTTTATAGATAAGAATAAGACTGGTCCTTGAGTGAAAGTATTAAATTGGGGAAGGCAACTTGAGATAATTTTAGGCAGGAACTGGGGAATGTAGATTGGAGGCAGCTGTTTGAGAATATAAATCCACATCTGACATGTGAGAATGTTTAAAGGCCAGTTGATGAGAGTTCAGGACTAGCATGATCCTGTGAAAATGAAGCATATGGTTGACAACATTCAAGAACTTTGGATTACAAGAAAAATTGTGAGCAATTTCAAAATGAAAAAAGGAGGCATACGTAAGGTTTAGAACATTGAATACAATATAAAGAGAATATAAAGGATATAAAGAAAGCAGGGAAGAATTAAAACAAGGAATTAGGAGGGCTAAAAAGGCCATGATGTGTCCTTGACAAGCAGGGTTAAGGAAAATCCCAAGGCTTTGTTAATGTATATCATGAGCAAGAGGGTTACTAGGGAAAGATAGAACCATTCAAGATAAAGAAGGGAATTTATGCATGGAGGTGGAGGTGGTGGGTGAAGTCTTTACCAAATACTTTGCATTGGTATTCGTAAAAGAGAAGGATATGATGGATGGTGGTCTCAAGAGGGGTATGTTAATACCCTGGGGCATATCAGCATACAAAAGGAGGAGGTGTTGGTTATTTTGAAACACATTAAGGTAAACAAGCTCTCAGGACCTGATTGGATCTATCCTGGAATACTAAGGGAGGGGTTGGAGGAATTTGCTGGAGCCTTGTAAGATATCTTCATAACCTCTTTAGGCCCAGAGGACAGTAGAATAGCCAATGTTGTTTCTTCATTTCAGAAAATCGACAGGGATAATCCAGGAAATTACAGGTGGGTAAACTTTATATCAGTGGTAGACACATTACTAGAGATGCTTCTTACATAGCTGAAAATGTGTTGCTGGAAAAGCGCAGCAGGTCAGGCAGCATCCAGGGAACAGGAGAATCGACATTTCGGGGCATATGCCCTTCTCAGGAATGAGGAAAGTTTGTCCAGCAGGCTAAGATAAAAGGTAGGGAGGAGGGACTTGGGGGAGGGGCGTCGGAAATGTGGTAGGTGGAAAGAGGTCAAGGTGAGGGTGATAGGTCAGACTGGGGTGGGGGCGGAGAGGTCAGGAAGAAGATTGCAGGTTAGGAAGGCGGTGCTGAATTTGATGGATTTGACTGAATTATATATAGCGTTAAGGTAGCTGACTAGCACAACAACACTTAAGCGTATATCATCCACTGCTTTTTCTTCACTCGGAATATAAGCGAAGCTAGTAAAGCCTGGCAAAGTTACAAAACAGGGCTACTTGCATGCCAAATAGAATAAGCAACAATTGATATGCAGAGATAAGCGATTCCACAACAAACAGATCCAGGGGAAGGTGCCGGGAGTGGAGGTTGGGTTTGTGGGGTGTGTGGATCTGACGAGGGAGTCACGGAGGGAGTGGTCTTTACGGAATGCTGATAGGGGAGGGGAGGGAAATATATCCTTGGTGGTGGGGTCCGTTTGGAGGTGGCGGAAATGACGGCGGATTATGCGCTGTACATGGAGATTGGTGGGATGGTAGGTGAGGACCAGTGGGGTTCTGTCCTGGTGACTGGATTTAATCACAATTGGAAAAATATGGACTTATTAGTAGTAGGCTGCATGGCTTTGTGTGAAGCAGGTCATGTCTCACAAACTTAATGTAGTTTTTTGAAGATGTGAGGAAGGTAATTAAGGGCAGGGCAGTTGATGTCTGCATGGACTTTAGCAAGACCCTTGACAAGGGATCTCATGACAGACTGATACAAGAAGTTGAAGTCACATGGAATCCACAGTGAGCTGGTAAGATGGGTATAGAACCAGCTTGGTCATAGAGGACAGAGAATAGCAGTGGAAGGTTATTTTTGTAACTGGAAATCTGTGACCAGTGTTGTTCCACAGGAATCAGTGCTGAGACCCCTGCTGTTTATAAATTAATGATTTGGATGAGAATGTGGGTGGTCTGATGAGTAAATTTCTGAATGACACAAAAACTAAGAGACATGTGGATAGTGAGGAGAACTACCAGAGAATACAACAGGCTGGAGCTTTAGGCAGATAAATGACAGATGGAATTTACTGCAGATAAATAGAAAGTGACACATTTTGAAAGGTCTAATGCAGGAGGGAAATATGCAGTTACTGGTAGAACCCTTAGAAGCATGAACATACAGAGGGATTTATGCATATAGGTCCACAGTTCCATTAAAATACCAACAAAAATGAATAAGGTATAGAGCATGCTTGCCTTCGTTTTTTGGCACACAGAGTAAAACAAGTCAGCAAATTATGTTGCAGCTGCATAGAAATTTAGTTTGGCTATATTTGGAATATTGTGTACAGTTCTGGTCGCAACATTACAAGAAGGAAGTGCAGGCTTTGGAGAGGGTACAGAAAAGGTTTGACAGGATGTTGCCTACTTTGGAAGCTTTTAGCTATGAAAGCCAAATGCTGAGGGTGACCTGTTAGAAGTTTACAAAATTACAAAAGGCATGGATAGAGTGGATAGTCAGAGTCTTTTTCCCAGGACGGAAGTGTCAATTACAAGAGTCAAGTAATGTCAATTAACTGTGAATTAAGAAGTTGAGGATAAAAAGGGGAATGTTAAAAGGAGACGTGCGACACAAGTTTTATAAGAGGCATTTGGACAGATGCATGTATAGGCAGGGAATAAACAGATACAGACCATGTAGAGGCAAAAGGTTTTAGTTTGGAAAATGTTAAAAATAACTCAATGCCAGACTATAGTCCAACAGGTTGATTTGAAAGTGCAAGCTTGCAGTGCACTGCTCCTTCATCAGTTTGAAAAGGTATCATGTGACAACGCTGGTTTAGTGTGTCAAAGTGCCTGTCCAGTATCCTGTACTGTTTTTATTTAATCCTGGAGGTCATGGGTCACTTGATCAAACCCTAATGGTTTGAGCTGGATGAACTTCGGATCATTCAGGAGGCGGAAGGGTTTATTGAGAGAGTTACCGTCAGGGGTAGGAAAGGGAACGAGCAGGTAGTGCAGGAATCTCATGTGGTGGTTCCCCTCATAAGGAAGTATACCATTTTAGATACTGTTGGGGGGGATGACTTACCAGGGATAAACAATGGGGCACAGGCTGCTCAGAGGGGAAGGGGGAGGAGGAGCAGAACTTTAGTCATTAGGGACGCCATGGTTAGGGGGACAGATTGGGGGTTTGGGGAAATGAGGGAGACTTGTGGTTGATGTGTTACCTCCCAGGTGCCAGGGTTCGTGATGTCTGTAAATATGTTTTTCAGATCCTTGGAAAGGAGGGGGAGCAGTCCCAAGTCGTGGTCCACATAGGCACCAACAACATAGGTAAAAAGAAAGGTGGGGATCTAAGGCAGAAATTCAGGGAGCTAAGGTGGAAGCTTAGACCTCAAACAAACAGAGTTGTTATCTCTGCTTTGTTGCCTGTGCCACGTGCTCGTGAAGTGAGGAACAGAGAGAGCGCGGAGCTGAACACGTGGCTGCAGAGATGGTGCAAGAGGGAAGGTTTTAGATTCTTAGATAATTAGAGCTCTTTCTGGGGAAGGTGGGACCCCTACAAACAGAATGGTCTTCACCTAAACCAGAGAGGTACCAATATCCTGAGGGGGAAATTTGCTAATGCATTTTGGAGGATTTGAAACTAATGCTGCAGGAGGATGGGAACCTGAATTCTACTTCCAGTGTACATCAGGTTGAGGGTAGTGAGGTCAGGGATATGTTTACAAGATCATGAGAGGGCAACAGCAATCAGGATGTTGTTTGAAATTTGTGTACTTCAATGCCAGGAGCATCCAGAATAAGGTGGGTGAACGTGCAGCATGGGTTGGTACCTGGGATTTTGATGTTGTGGCCATTTCAGAGACATGGCTAGAGCAGGGACAGGAATGATTGTTGCAGATTCTGGGATTTAGATGTTTCAGCAAGAACAGAGAAGGTGGTAAAAGAGGCGGGGTGTGGCATTGTTAAACAAGGGTAGTATTACAGCACTTGAGATAACGCTTAAGGACTCATCCTCTGAGGTAGTTTGGGCTGAGGTTAGAAACAGGAAATGAGAAGTCACCCTATTGGGAGTTTTCTATAGGCCTCCGAATTGTTCCAGGGATGTAGAGGAAAGGATAGCAAAGATGATTCTCAATAGGAGCGAGAGTAACAGGGTAGTTGTTATGGGGGACTTTAACTTCCACAATATTGGGAATGCTATAGTTCAAAATGGATCAGTTTTTGTTCCAGGAGGGTTTCCTGATACAGTATGTAGACAGACCAACAAGGGGTGGTGCCATATTGGTTTTGGTACTGAGGAATGAACCTAGCCAGATGTTAGATTTGGAGGTAGGTGAGCACTTTGGTGATAGTTATGTTTACAATAGCAATGGGCAGTGAGAGGTAGACACCGCAGGGAAAGAGGTTTAATTGGGGGAAATGCAATTATGATATGATTAGGGAAGATTTGGGATCCATAGGGTGGAGAAGGAAACTGCAGGGGATGGACACTCTTGAAATGTGGAGCTTATTCACGGAACAGCTACTGCCAGTCCTCGATAAGTATGTACCTGTCAGGCAGGGAGGTAGTTGTCGAGAGAGGAAGCCATGGGTTACTAAAGAGGTTGAAGCTCTTGTCAAGAGGAAAAGGAAGGCTTACATGAGGATGATGCGTGAAGGCTCAGTTAGGGGGCTTGAGAGTTATAGGTTAGCCAGAAAAGAACTAAAGAGAGGGCTAAGAAGAGCCAGGAGGGAACATCAGAAGTTGTTGGCGGTTAGGTTCAAGGAAAATCCTAAGGCCTTCTATAAGTAGATCAGGAATAAAAGAATGACTAGAGTAAGATTAGGGCCAATTAAAGATAGTAGTGGGAAGTTTAGTGTGGAATCTGAGGACATAGGGGAAGCGCTTAATGAATACTTTTCGTCAGTATTGGGAAAGGGCAACGTTAGTAAGAATACGAGATACAGGCTCCAAGATTCGATGGGATTGAGGTTGACAAGGAGGAGATTTAATCAATTTTGGAAGATCTGAAAATAGATAAGACCCTGGGGCCAGCTGGGATTTATCCTCGGATTCTCTGGGAAGCCAGGGAGCAGATTGCAGAGCTTTGATCTTTATGTCATCATTGTCGACAGGAGTAGTGCCAGGAGACTGGAGGATAGCAAATGTTGTTCCCTCATTTAAGAAGGGGAGTCGGGTCAATCCTGGTAATTATAGGCCAGTGAGCTTTACTTCGGTTGTGGGTAAGCTTTTGGAAAAGGTTATAAGAGATAGGAATTATAATCATCTGGAAAGGAATAATTTGATTAGGGATAGTTAACATGATTTTGTGAAGGGTAGGCCGTACCTCACTAATCTTTCTGAGTTCTTTGAGAAGGTGACAATGATGAAGGTAAGGTGGTTGATGTGGTATATATGGACATTCAGTAAGGCGTTTGATAAGGTTGCACACAGTAGGCTATTGCACAAAATAAGGAGTTTCAGAATTGAACGTGATTTAGTGGTTTGGATCAGAAATTGGTTAGCTGAAAGAAGACAGAGGGTAGTGATTGATGGGAAATGTTCATCCTGGAGCTCAGTTACCAGAGGTGTGTCACAAGGATCTGTTTTGCAGCCACTGCTATTTGTCATTTTATAAATGATCTGGAGGTATGCATAGAAGAATGGGTTAGTAAATTTGCCTAAAGTAGGCAGAATTGTGGATAGTGCCGAAGGATGTTTTGGGTTACAGAGGGACATAAAAAAGATGCAGAACTGGGCTGTGATGTGACAAATGGGGTTTAATGTGGAAAAGTGTGAGGTAGTTCATTTCGGAAGAAGTAACAGGAATGCAGAGTACTGGGCTAATGGTAAAATTCTTGGCAGTATAGATGAACAGAGAGGACTCAAATCCAGGTGCATAAATCCATGAAAGTTGCCACCCAGATTGATAGGGTTGTTAAGAATGTGTATGGTGTGTTGCCGTTTATTGGTAGGGGGATTGAGTTTCTTAGTCAAAAGGTTGCGCTGCACCTGTACGAGACACTGCGTGCAGTTCTGGTCACCGCATTATAGGAAGGATGTGGAAGGTTTGGAAAGGGTTCAGAGGAGATTTACTAGGATGTTGCCTGTTACGGAAGGAAAGTCTTATGAGGAAAGGCTGAGGGAACTGAGGCTGTTTTCCTCGGAATACCGAATGTTGAGAGTTGACTTAATCGAGACATATGAGATAATCAATGGGTTAGGTAGGGTGGACAGCGAGGGAGCATTTTTCCTCGGATGGTGAAGGCTAACACGAGGGAACATAATTTTAACTTGAGGGGGTAATAGATGTCGGACAGATATCGGGGTAGTTTCTGTACTCAGAGAGTAGTAGGGGTATGGAACAGTCTGCCTGCAACCATAGTAGGCTGGCCAACGTTAAGGGCATTTAAATGGACATTGGACATTCACATGGGTAATAATAGAACGGTGTAGGTTAGATGGGCATCAGATTAATTTCGCAGGTCAGCGCAACATTGAGGGCCGAAGGGCCTTTACTGTGCTATAGCATTCTATGTTCTAATGCCTTTTAAACCTCACTCTGTTTTTATCACACCTCTAAAAACTTTATAGACAGAAAATATTGTATTGTGCAATATGATAATTTACAGTCTCCCAACAAATGAGATCAGTGCATTCAGTATCGGAGTTGGGAGGCTGTACAAGACATTGGTGAGGTCACTTTTAGCATACTGCATTACTGCATTCAATTCTGGTCTCCCTACTTAAAAAAAGATATTGTTAAATTTGAAAGGGTTCAGAAAAGATTTTCAAGAATGTTGCCAAGGTTGGAGAGACTGACTAATAGAATGAGGCTGAATAGGCTGGGCCTTTTTCCCCTGAGTGTCAGAGGCTGAGGGGTGACCTTATAAATGTTTATAAAGGCATGAGGGGCATAGATAGCCTGAATAGCCATGGTTTTTCTCTCAGGGTAGGGGTGTCCAAAATTACATTTAAGGTGACAGAAGAAAAATGTAAAAGGGACCTGAGTGACAACTTTTTCATGCAGAGGGTCCTGGGTGTAAGGAATGAGCTGCCAGCAGAAGGGGTAGAGGCGGATGCAACTACAACATTTAAAAGGTATTTGGATGGTTACATGAAAATGAAAGGTTTATAGGGATATTATAGGGATATGGCAAGTGGAACAATATCAGTTTAGAATATCTGGTCGCCATGGATGAGTTGGACTGAGGAGACTGTTTCGATGCAGTGTAATTCTGTGACTCTGTGAGGTATATTCCAGCAAAGGGATTTTGCCTTTTCAATTTATGAGCATGGTTAATAAGATCTGGAAATGGAGTAGTGTCAATTACTTTGTCAGTTAGCTTTTTATTTGATATATTTGAAGGGCAAAAAATATTTACTTTTCTAAACCAACTTCTGTGATGCTGAAGTACACCCCACCTAACTGACACATTGCAACCATTGTAAACAATACTAATATTAATTCACAAACATAAGTATGCATGGTGATTGGAAGCTTTGGTACAATTTGCTTTGCTTGCCTGATCAATATGTTAATTTCCCATGTGAATTTCAATGAAATGCCTACTTAATTGAAAGTAATGAAGAAACTGGATGCTGGACTTTTGTTGGCAAGATAATAAAAGGCACTATTTTTATCTTTCAGGAGGTTGTAAAAAGTTCCAATGCAGCAGTTTGAAGGAGAAGACAGGAGTTAATCTTTGTATACTCATACAGTCATAGAGTCACAGAGGTGTATAGCACGAAAACAGACCGTGCTATACATGCCGGCCAGATATCCTAAACTAATCTGGTCCCATTTGCCAGCACTTGGCCCATATCCCTCTACACCCTTCCGATTCATATACTGATCCAGACGCCTTTTAAATAATACATTTGTACCAGCCTCCACCCCTTCCTCTGGTAGCTCATTCCATATACACACCGCCCTCTGCGTGAAAAAGTTACCCCTTCGGTTCCTTTTAAATTTATCCTTTCACACTTTAAACTTATGCCCTTTAGTTAAAGACTCCACCTCCCCGCCACCCCCCCCCCCCCCCCACCCCGCCAAGGAAAAAAACTTTGTCTCATTACCCTATCTACGCCCCTCATGATTTTATAAACCAGTAGAAGGCCAGCCCTCAGTCTCTGACTCTCCACGGAAATCAGCTTCAACCTATTCAGCCTCTCCCTACAGCTCAAACCGTCCAACCCTGGCAACATCCTTGTAAATCTTTTCTGAACGCTTTCAGTTTTCACAACATCCTTCCAATTGGAGAGAGACCAAGAGACCAGAATTGCACACAATATTCCAAATGTGGTCTAACCAATGTTCCATCCAGCAGCAACATGACCTCCCAACCCCCAAATTCGATGCACTGACTAATAAAGGAAAGCATACCAAACGTTGTCTTCAATATCCTATCCATTTGCCACTCCTTATGCCTCAGTCTGCAAAAATAGTTTATCTGTTCCTTACCAGGTTAAACTTTGGAAACTTGCTAAGCACAAATTTGTTGCAAAATTTCCTACATTATTTCAGAGATACTTCTTTAAATTGTAAAGTACTTAGAGGCATGCAGTGGTCACTGAAAGTGCATAAGTGTGAATAACTTCATGGCTTTTACGCTGTGTATCTTGCATACATGAGATGTCGCTATGGCATTCTATTCATGTAGATGAACTTATTAGGAACTGCTGGAAGTCTATTATTGTTCTGTAACTCTCTGAAACTTGGTTGTGACTCGCAATATTCAATGATAGTAGTGGAATCTTACAATATCTGTTCCATATATTTTCAGCTAAAACACAATGGAATAGAATTTTCCAAAATGAATTGAATGTGGTGATCATTCATTAGATTTTAACAAAGAGTCACCAATTCCAAATAATTATCATACTGGATTCAGATTGAGGAGAATGTATGTGCAACAAGGGCATGGAAAATTGCAAAAGTAATGGGTTCTGGGGGTATTTGGAGGACATTAACATTTATATAAAGTGCCGAAAGGAAATGGGGAAGGCCAATGGGTCACTGTGGCCACAGAGACTGCAATACAAAAGGGAACATGAGAGATGGAGTGATAAAGCTGCATCTTAGGTTGAGCCTGCAGGTCATCCACAAGGACTCAAACTTGAAACCTTGTCTTCTTTATTCCAAACTCAACTGCACAAGAATGGTACAAATGGCTGTACCTCATGTAGAGTGGGCACTGTCAGTTACAGTTCTTTGAGGGCGGAATGATAGCTGTTCAAATCTACAGCCTGCTAGGGGAAATTGCATTGGTCTTGACATCCACTGATTCTGCAATGCCGCCTATCTGACCTTGAATTGCAATTTATTAGCAGGTCATTCATTCATTCTCCAAGTATTCACTTTACAGAGTACAGCCTCAACTTATCATGATCATTACATTGTGTTCCCTAATTGTCCTTAATATATCAAATAAACAAATGTAATCTGATTCATTTGTAGAAGTGCCACCTAGGTTTGGATTTTCTGTAACACATTTCATTAAAATTACTGGAAGACAATGCTTCGAAGCTGTTACATGTGCACATTGAGCTATGAATATGCAAGGACATGGTATGTGAGGTTCAGGTGTGCCATTTGTTTGGTAGGGATAGGTGATCACGATGGCTTACTGCCAGAATTTCATTCTTCAATGCAACACGAACACTGTGCTTCAGCAATGTGGATTCAGATAAGATTTCATACCTCACTGCTCCTTATTGAGCTATGACATTGATCTCCCTGTGAAACCTCCATCGCACACATTCTGTCAGGGCACAACAGAAGGCGTCATTGCAATTGATGTGAGGGCTCAGAAGTAGTAAAATAGTTTTCTCTTCCCAACATTCCCTACAGATTATCAGTTCACACATCTAACATTGACATTTCCATGGCTATAGTCCTTGTAATGTTGCTTCAAATATGAAGACAGCACTGAGGGAGATGCAATTACGACATTGTCAGTGAAAACAGTAAGAACAGCAACAACTGCTGCTGCACGGACTCCAGAGGGAGAAGCAACAGCTAAAGGTTCCTCAGGAGGAGTAGAAGGATACCATACCACTTCCATAGCCTTGCTGTTACTTTCTACCGCTCTCGGACTCACATGGCAAATGCGGGTTAAGAATCTCCCAGGGCATACTCACTGAACTATCTTAGCTGCTGAAGTATGTCTTGTGCCATCTCATGTTAGTGGCCACCAAGGTTACAGTCCAGATTTTTATTGATACCAGAAGCTTATTCCAAGAAACATCCAGAAATCTGCATTGCATCTCCCAATCAAGGTCAAAAAATGCATTTGGGATGTCACGGATGCTACTTTCTTTCACATCACAGCTGTTCTCCAATGCTCAAGAAAAAAGCAGCTTGGACAGTGAGACTCTCCACCATTGCTGGCTTCTCCCAGGACAAGGTGCTATCAACAGCACCGGCATTACATTGAGAGAGTCCCGCAACAAACTAGCAGAGTTTCTCAACTGAAATGCTTCCGCTCCATCCATGTTCAGATATATGATCATTAATGGAAGGTTTGAGCCTCCTTTCAAGGTCTTTGGAACATGGCTAAATGACAGCTTTAAGAAATCCTTAGGCAGAAGACAACTCAAAATACAGCACTGACCACATTTTCACCAGGGCCATAGATTTACAGGCCGGTTGTGAGGTTAATGTAAGATTTAAACATCTAGACCACTTCATGGTGCCTTGCAGAATAATCCAGGAAGGGCAAGCTGCATCACTGAAACATGTTGTGTCCTTTACAACTGGAGTAGCCAAAGCAGGGAATGCCCATATGAGATTGATACAAACCTTTTGAGGAAGGAAATAAGGATAATAATTAGGGAGCATGGTACAGCAATTTCCAGTGAATTCAGAGAAAACACAATTTACACATGCTTCCAGGATGAATGAGTTGGGTTTGGACAGCTTTTAACTGTCTAATTTCCAGTTGTTTATATGGCAAGCAGCAACAGCAACCAGTCCAAAGGATAAGTGAAACTGATTATTTTTTGCAGCCCTTGACTTCTTCTGTTGCTGAATAGATGTTTCATTTTCTCTCTGAAATATATTTCTCATCAACAGAGGTTGTTATGGGCCAGGCTAGACCCCTCGCAAACCTTTAAAAGAAAGTAACCCAGACCCGAACTTTGCTAGTTGTTTTAAGCAGGTGCACAGTGGATATTTCAGGAGGGATGCAACTAGTCAAACCACTTAGATTTAAACAAAACAGAATTTATTTAGACGATTATCGAATAAAACACAAACGAAAGAGAACAGAATACCGAATAAATTAAACGATCCAAAAACCGAACAGATTATAACAACTTAATAGTGCTGTTCAAAATACTTTTAACAATCCCTATAAACATCCTTTGGTACAAAAGGTAAAATCATGAGAGAAGCCAGAGAGAGAGGAGGATCAGCCTGGACCTGCTACTTTGGGTCCAGCAGCTTTTGAACTGTCTTGACTGTTTTCAGTGAATAGCCAGACCAAACCAAACCAGAGAATAGCTGAGGTGAGAGAACTGGCCACTCCCCTTTTTTAAACTTGAAAGCATTTTTTTCTGAGGCAGTATCTGTTAGCTAGAATCAAATTGACCATCCAAGCCCAGACTTTTCAGAACCTTTGTTTTTATGACCTTCTGAGACAAAAAAAAAATCTAAGGACAACATAACTTGTTAAAGTAGCAGTGTCATCACAAGCTGGTATTACACACCACTGGAGCAGGTAGGACTTGAACCTGAGACTTCTGGTCCAGTGATAGGGACACTACCACAGTGCCACAAGAGGGACTCCCATGACTGCATGCTTCATAATTTTGTCATAATTGCACTTTCAAATATTTACAGATCTCACTGACCATGGGGGAGACTGCAGCAATCCTGTGGGGTAGAGCTGACACAAGTCTGTCATGACATGGTTCGGGGAATGTAAGGGTCTGCAGAAGATACAATTGGGTGAGGGGATTTGTGGTAAGTTGGTGGGAGTCAGTTTAATACTTATCCAGCAATGAGAATAGATTTTTAATTGCCTAAATTTTCATGATTAACTATCTACTTAACAGCAGTGGAACCCTCTGAATGCTCTGCTTTGACTGGATACATTTGGAGGGCTCTAGCCCTTGGAGAAATTGCCCATCAGAGCCTTCAACTTCCTGAGCAATTCCCTCACAGCCTGCCACATCAGGGGTTCCATTGCATCTTGACCCACAACTTCTGTCTATACTGCAAAACAGTATAGAATAGCTGCCGAAAATCTGGGTCAGTGTGGCAACTGCCCCATCCTCTGGAAGCAATGATGCTTATTCACCTTCATGAACTCCCTGATAGATGAGGTGAAACCAGCCTTTTTGGTGTCTTAGTAGCTTCATTCACATAAATGTAGCTATTTATTCCCAACAAATTTCTTGAAGATTCCAACAAATAATCCTCTTTTGGCTATCTTCTTTTACAGATCAAGTCTGCTTATCAGTCCGATAATGTTTTGACAAATTATCCTTGTGTGATTAAAAAAAAAAGATGGTGGGGAGTGAGCATAAAGATTTAATTCGACTTGTGTTTAAATAATACCGGTGAATTACTTTGATGCCTTTGTAGCTTATGGTAGTAATTGAACTCCTCTAAATTTAAATGCTTTGCCAAGAATTTGTAAGTACTTTTTAACAGCTCATGTATGATATATAATTTATAAGTAAGGAAGCACAGTAAATAACCTGATACAACACATTTAGAGTCCACAATATAAAAGGAAGATAACAAAGTGCTATTAACAAAACAAACAAAAAAATCACCAGGATGTTATCATGTTCTCATTTTTATTTGAGTCATACAGCATGGAAGCATTTAGTCCAACTCATCCATGCCAACCATGTTCCCAAACCAAACTAGTCCCACTTGCCTGCATTTGGCCCATATTCCTCCAAACTTTTCCTATTTGCGTACTTATCCAAATGTCTTTCAAATGTTGTAACTGTACCTACATCCACCACTTCCTCTGGTAGTTCATTCCACATGTGTAAAAAAAAGTTGTCCTGCATGTCTTTTTTAAATCTTTCTCCTCTCACCTTAAAAATATGCCTCATGATTTTGATCTCTCCCACCTTAAAGAAAAGAGCCTTGCTATTCATCATATCCAAACCTCTCATGATTTTATAAACCTCTATGAGGTCATCTCTCAACCTCCTATGCTCCAATGGAAAAAGTCCCAGCCTATCCAGCTATCTTTATAACTCAAACCTTCTATTCCCAGCAACATCCTGGTTAATCTTCTCGGAACCCTCTCCAATTTAATAATATCCTTCCTATAGCAGAATGACCAAAACTCTTCACAGTACTTCAGAAGAGGCCTCGCCAATGTTCTGTACAACATTAACATGACATCCCACTCCTTTACGCAAAGATTTGAGCAATGAAGGCAAGTATGCTAAATGGCTCTTAACTGCCCTATCTACATGCGATGTAAATTTCAAAGAATTACGTACTTGAACCCCTAGGTCTCTCCATTCTGCAACATTACCTAAGGCCTTACTGTTATTTGTATAAATCCTGCTCTTGTTTGTTTTACCAAAATGCAATATCTCACATTTATTCAAATTAAACTCTATCTGCCACTACTCAGCCCATTGACCCAATTGACCAAGATGCCTTTGTATTCTAGGCCTATGTTTAGGACAAGAGGGGAAAGATTTAAAAGGGACCTAAGGGACAACATGCAGAGAGTAGTGCACGAATGGAATGAGCTGTCAGAGGATGTGGTGGATGCTGGTACAGTTATTTTATTTAAAAGGCATCTGGATGATTATATGATTAGGAAGGGTTTGGAAGGATACGGAACAAGTGCTGGCAAATGGGACTAGATTAATTTAGGATATGTGTTTGGCATGGACAAGTTAGACAGAAGGATCTGTTTCTGTGCTATACATCACTATGACTCCATAACCTTCTTCACGGTCCACTATATTACCAATTTTGGAGTCATCCGCAAACTTACTAAACATATCTCCTAAATTCTCATCCAAATCATTCATATAAATGACAAACAAAAGTGAACCCCAATACTGGTTCCTGTGGAACAGCATTGGCCTCCAGTCTGAAAAACAATCCTCCATCACCACCCTCAGTCTCCTGCTGCCAAGCCAATTCTGTATCCAATTTGGCAAGCTTTCTCTGAATCCCATGTGATCTAACTTTACGAATTAGTCTACCATGTAGAACCTTGTCAAAGGCTTTACTGAAGTCCATGTGAACAAAGTCTACTGCTCTGCCCTCAATCTTTTTGATTACTACCTCAAAAAACTCAATCAGGTTTGTGAGGCATTATTTCCCTCACACAAAGCCATGTTGACTTTTCTTAGTCAGTCCTGTCCCTCCAAATGCATGTAAATTCTATCTTTCAGAATCACCTCCAACAATTTAGCAACCACCAATGCCAGACTCACAGATCTATAGTTCCCAAACTTATCCTTACAATCTTTCTTAGTTAAAGGTACAACCTCCAGTCCTTCAGCACCTTACCCGTGGTTATAGATGGTACAAATATCTCTGCTGGGGACCCCACAATTTCTCCCCCAACTTCCCACAATGTCCTGGGATACATTTGATCAGGTCCTAGAGTTTTATCCACCTTTATGTGTTCTAAGACCTCCGGCACTTCCTCTGCTGTCGTGTGAACTGTTTTCGAAACCTCAATATTCATTTCCCCGTGTTCTCTCACCTCCATTTCTTTCTCCACAATAAAAACTGATAAAGAATATTCATTTAGTATCTCTCCCATCTCCTGAGGTTCAACACATAGACGACATGTTGATCTTTAAGGGGCCCCATTCTCTCCCTAGATGCTCTTTTCGTCTTAATGCACTTGCATCTTATGTGATCCACTTTTCTTCTGCGATGCTTTGCCTTATTAGAAAATTCTCAAATTTGCTGGGGACATAGAACAAAAACCTATGGTCACATTGGGAAGCTTCAGGTCACTGATTATTGAAAGAATACTAAAAACATCCAGGGCATTCAGTGTTGATTCACTGAGATGATCCTGAAGATGGAAAAGCAATCTATCTGAGACACATCAAATTGAAACAATGAATGGGTTTCATGGTTTGTACTCAGATCACACTCATTATTAGCAGAAATTTTAACTGCTTCATTTTAATGATAATAGCATCCATCTCATGAGTAAATCATGTCGACTTTCGATACTTTCAAATTGATCTGTTCAAAGATGTTGTTACTCACCTCTGAAGTGGGCAGAACTTGAACCCAGGCAAAAGTGAGGACAGCAGATGCTGGAGATTAGAGTTGAGAGGGTGGTGCTGGAAAAGCACAGCAGGTCAGGCAGCATCGGAGGAGTATAAAAATTGACATTTTGGGCAAAAGCCCTTCATCAGGACTTGAAACTAGGTCTTCTGAATCAGAGGTTGGATGCTACAAGATCCTTTTTCATGTCTGTTTTTATATAATTGTCATTGATTCATATCAATTATAGATCTTGGTTCTATCTAACATTGAGGTCAAACAGTACTGTTGAAAACATTAAATTAATGTGAATTAATCTAAGAAAAACAGTCACCATTATAAATGTATGAAACCAAATTAAGTTAAGTTTTCCATTAAGTTATCCTTGGCATTATGGAAAATAATGAAAGGGTGATGGAAGAAAACTTTCTCTTTTACAAAATCTAGTAGTAAAGCTCAGATTTTAAATCAGTGTACTCACTATTCAGGTAGTAAGGATGATATGCCAAGTTTCATATATTCAATGTCCTATGCTCTAGTGAAAATGTGTTCTGTTAGAGCTGTTTGAATTAATTCCCAGGGGAGGAGTATTTTCAACTTGAACTAGACAAGCATGGCAATCGCATAGGTAATGGTCTGTGCCCCATTTATAAAGAATGAGAAAATAATGTCCAGAATCAATAAAAGCACAATGATGGAAATATTAAATAATCAATCATCACGATCATGTGATGGCATCAGCAGGGCAGATGCTGTTAAAATGTCAAAAAGAGCTTACCTCCAGGCAGAGTACACTTAAAGTCACAGAAAGAAATAGGCAAATCCATCGCTGCTCTCAGTATGATAGCCTTCAAGAGCTGGTGCGATGAGTCAATGTACCGTGTTATGAAACCACTTGTGGAATGTTAGGGACAATCTTTGAAAAGAAAAGCTTAAACTACTTCCTTGTGTATTTTGAAGATATATTTTACTCTATTGATTGAAGGCTAGTAAAACAAGCACTTTAGGACAAGAAATTATTTAAGAGGAAGGATGTGTAATTGTTTGTAATTTAGTTTGGTCAAGACAGCAACCAAGTTCATCATGATATTACATGATTAAAAATGAGGGAAAGGCTAATAAAATTAATTGCTTTTGCTGAGTTAGAAAATGTCAACGGTATCAAACCGGCAATTGTGCCTTGGAATATGCTGCAAAATAATAGTGATAAAGGCCAAACATGAAATTAATCTGCATCCTGCTTTTCCGACAACAAATTTATATCAGTGTTTATTAAAAACAGAAATAAAACTGGAAATCGCTAGAGAAAATCTACTTTATAAAAACTGATTCTACTTTATAAAAACTGAGCTGATTGCTTCTCGATGAGAATGATCATGAGGTGATATTGTCAATATATTTTACTTGCAAGGTCTCAGCACTGACAATACTTTTGGCTGTGCTACTACTTTGTTCTATTTGTTAAAAATTGTAAAAACCTCCTTGGGTTAAGTTTTACACTGTCTATAAAAACTCATCCTATTGTTTGAAGTTAAAATTGATCTTTGGTATCTTTTTGAGAGTCCATTCAACTATCCAAACATAGTCCCTGGAGCTTCAAATATATATTTATACAGAATTGAACGGGAAATCTTTATCTTTGAAAGACTATGTTTGAACTGTTTTACTAAATTGAGATTCCCTTTCTTCACGATGTAATGACCTTTTAAAATGATTATATTAAATGCTACATCCTTTAAATCCTTTGCAAGTATACATGCCTGTGTATTCATAGGTACATATGAAGAACATCTTTGCAAAACGTTATCTTTAGGGATCTGGATTTTCTGACCTTAACATTAATGGAACAGATGTAAAAGCTCTCTAGGGCTTCCACTGCCTGGAAAAAAAAGGGTTTTCCCTGAATTTAGCTGAAAGTAATGACATCTGATGAAAGACAGGGAACTTACACTGTTTAATTCTAGTAGCCATGTGCAATTCATGTTTATCTGCACCATTCCCATGATGCGTTGCATCTATCCTTGGTGATAAAGTACTTGCAGCTGGCATTACCTGAATTTCTCCAGTTGCCTGGCTTGAGTTCTAAATAACTATTATATTGAGCTGAAAATATGAATTCTACTTCTCTCTCCATTTGATTTTTGCTGATGCTGTAGAGTTTTTTTTATTGCAAATCTCTAGCATCTGCATTATTTTGCATTTATTCATTGATTTGTGCTACTGGTGTCAAATGTAATATATTTGAAGCCTGATTGAGGGAAACCATGAAGAAAAGGAAAACAAAATCAAGATACATTATCTGATACAAATTCCAGTTGGTGAGAAGTGGTCTGCAAATTCCCATGACAAGGGCCTTTTTTACGTAAGTTAAATATTGATTGCTATACAAATTTAATGAAACTTAAACAGCTTTGAACGGCTAAGGACCATGAAAAGCCAGCTGCATGCATTTGAATAATTGCAATGTTAACTAAAATCAAAGAGCCCACTAACATTGCTGATCAAAGCATGTCTCATTCAACATTTTTGCATTTTAGAATGATTTAAATAGGCATTGAGAGAAATTATGATAACTTAATGCATATTTTGGTGAGAAAACTGGCTGACTGACATAACATGTCTGAAAACTGGCATGAAATAAGTTGGGTTTTTTTTGCAGTAAAACCGACTCTAACTGAAACTATCATTATGATGGCATGTCCCCAGAAAATTCTGAGCCTGTTAATCTTGATATCACCAAGGAATCAAGCATTCTTGATTGTTCTGCTGAGAAATGCATGTGTGTGTATGTTCATCCAGTAAGGATATAATTAGGCTTGACAGTGGTGCATGCATGAGAAAATTAAGTGTTAGCAACTAATTTCACTGTATACACTCCACGATGAAATTCAACGCTATCCTCACACAACTTTTCCAGTTCATTTCAAAAGGTGCAGTTTATTTTGATTTAAAGATGCTGTAGGTGAACTAACATGTCTAGTGTTAATAATGATCTTGTGCCACAGTTGGTCAAACAATAGCCTCTGAGTTAGAAGCTCCCATTACAAATCCTACTCCAGAACTTGTTGATGCCAGAAAAGCTTTCATGTAGCAGTTCAAACAGATTTGAAAATCAGCTTTCTAATTTTTTCAACATTTCTCCACAGGTATACCTTAAAGAGTAAAGATTGAGTATGAAGATTCAAAACAATGAAATATTAACACATATCCATGAGGTGGAGTATATCATTTACTTGAGATGTCTATGACAATCCCATGCTACTCACAAAATGAGTGAAATGAATGACATCAGCCAAAAATGAGGACAGAGAAAAATCAAAATTCTGATTCAGCATTTTAAAAGGAGACAAGAAATTTTATTTTCAAGAAGATGTTTTTTTTTCATGTTTCAAAGCATTTTTCATTCTTTCTCTAAACTAGTATATTGTACTTTCTGTAATCAGTGCAGACCCATAGATTCATAGAGATGTACAGATCCTTCAGTCCAACTCATCCATGCTGACCAGATATCCGAAATTAATCTCGTCCCATGTGCAAGCATTTGGCTCATATCCCTCTAAACCCTTCCTATTCATGTACCCATCCAGCTGCCTTTTAAATACTTTAATTGCACCAGCCTCCACCACCTCATCTGGCAGCTCATACCACCCTCCGCATAAAAGGTTGCCCGTTAGGCCCTTTTTAAAACTTTTCTCTTTCACCTTAAACATGTGCCCTCCCATTTTGGACTACCCTACCCTGGGGAAAAAAGACCTTGACTATTCACCCTATCCATGCCTCTTGTCATTTTAAAAGCCTCTGTTGCTCCAGGGAAAATAGCCTCAGCCTATTCATTTTCTCCCTATAGCTCAAACACTCCAATCCCGACAACATCCTTTTGAGTCTTTTCTGAACCCTTTCAAGTTTAACAACATCTTCCTTGGCCAGAATTGAATGCAGTATTCCAAAAGTGGCCTAAATAATGTCATGTACAGTCACAACATGACATCTTGTGCTCTGTGCAATGATCAATATTGGCACGCATACCAAACACCTTCTTCGCTACCCTGTCTACTTGTGGCTCCACTTTCAATGTGAACCTGCACTCCAAGGTTTGTTTTGTTCAGCAACACTCTCCCGGATCCAACCATTGTCCTGTTCTGCTTTGTCTTACCAAAATGTAACACTTATCTAAATGTCCACGACACCACCAATTTTGGTGTCATCTGCAAACTTACTAACCATTTCTCCTATATTCACATTCAAATCTGTTATCAAGTGACAAAAAGCAGTGGACTCAACACCAATCCTTGCAGCACACCACTGTCACAGGCCTCCTGTTTGAAAAAACCCTCCACCACCATCCTCTGTCTCCTATCAATTTTGTATCTAAGTAGATAGTTCTCCCTGATTCCATGTGATCTAACCTTACTAACCAGTCTAAAATGTGTCCAAAGGAGAAGAGATTAACATGGCTGGAATAAGCTCAGAAAAGCAACTGGAAGATTTCAGAAACTAGAGAAACAGGCAACTAAGGGATTTGGGGAAACTGCGAGCTTGATGAACAAGGGGGAAAAAAAACGCAAGCACAGGCAGGTGACTGGATGCATTGATGGGAAATCCAGTAAATTCCACACACTTCTCGATCGAAGAGGGAGTCAAGTGAATATGAGTTAGGATTTTCAGTGATGATTAGCAAAGAAGACACAAATCTGACGTTATCATTATTGTCCAAATCTAGAATGGCTCTGGAGTAATGAATTGTCTTGATAGAGAAGAATTATGCAAAATAGCTGTTGATGTGGCTCAGCCATAATTGTTGATGAATAATTCAATATGTTTTAATGTATCCTTTCTTGGGATGTGGGTATCACGGGTCAATCCAGCATTTATTTCCCATACAAACTTTTGTTTGAAGTAATGATGGCTTACTGTCTTCTTAATCTGTTGCAATTATGTGTTGTACGTGCACACAGAGCTAGTAACAAGGAAGTTCTAGGATTTTGACCTAATGACAGTGAAGGAATAACAATAAAATTCAAAATCAGGAGAATGAGTAGCTGAGAGAGAAAATGGCAAGTTTGCACACACCTGGTGCTCTGGCCCTCTATGTGATAAAGGTCACAAGTTTGGAAGATGCTGTTTAAGGAGCGTGGACAAGTTATGGTAAAATATCATATAGACAGTAGACACTGCTGCCAACATGTGTCAATGGCAAAGGGAGCAAATGTTGAAAATGTTAGATGGGGTGCTAATGAAGCAGATGCCTGGATGGTGCTGAGCTTCTTGAGTGCTGTAAGATCTGTACCCATCCAGGCAAGTGAGGTATGTTTTATCACAGTGCTGACTTGTGCCTTGTAGATGACGAACAGAAGTTAGGTTACTCACCTCAGGATTTCCAGCTCCAGACCTTTTATTGTTGCCAAAATATTGAGTCGGCCATTACATTAATGTTTCTGGTCAAAGTAACCCTGTGGGCTGTTGATAGTAGGAGATTTAATGATGGTAATGTTATTAATTGTCAAGCAGACATAGTTATATATCCTTTTGTTGGAGATGGGTATTACCTGGCACACATGTGGCACAAATGTTACCATTTATCAACTTAAGCTGGATGTTGTCCAATTCTTACTGCATATGGACACAGACTTCATCAAAGTTTGAGGAGTCATGATTGGTGCTGAACATTGAACAGAACTGTTTCTGCCTTTTGGCAAGGGAAAATAATGAATTAAGCAGCTGAAGATGTTTGGACTCAGGACACTGTGTTGAGAATTGTTTTTATTCTTTCATGGTGTGTGGGATCACCAGCATTTGTTGTGCATTTCAAATTGTCCTTGAACTGAATACAAAAGACTGGGGGAAAAAAAAAGTCAGACATACTACTGTGAATCTGTAGTCACATGTAAACCAGAAAAAAAAGATGCAGATTGCCTATCCTCAGGGTATTAGTGTATTGAGTGAGATTTTATGACAACAGGTGATAGTTTCAGTGTTGTCCAATTACTTTGACTTGCAGATTTTGTTACAATTATAATTCCACTAGCTATCAGGCAACAGTGTCACACAACTGAAGTACCTGACCTCCAACTGACCTCCATGATCATCTTCCTTTGTTTCAACCAGCAGAGAGTTTACTCTAATTCACTTTGACTCCAGTTTTGCTAAGAATCTGTAATGCCATACGCTGTCAAATGCTGCTTTGATGCCAAGGACAGTCTCTTTCTCACTTTACCTCAGATGTTCAGCAATTCTGTCCATATTTGGACCAAGACTAACATGATGACCTCAAGAGCTAAGTGGTCCCGAGGAAACCCAAATCAAATGTCAGTGATCAGACTATTGTTGAGTATGCGCCGATTCACAACATACACCCCCTTCTCGCATCACTTCATTTGTGATCAAGACGAGACTAGTGGGATGATAATTCACTAGGTTAGATTTGTGCTGCTTTTGAGTCTGCATCAGGTGAACAGGTTAATTTACAATGTACAGCTACACCATTAAGCTATATTTGACAAGAACAGATTAAAGGAGAAGGGCAAAATAACATAAAAATGCATATCCAACAAATCGAACGTAGATCAGTACAGCACAGTACAGGCCCTTCGGCCCTTGATGTTGTGCCAACCTGTGGAAGCAATCTGAAGCCCATCTATCCTACACTATTCCATTTTCATCCATATGTTATACAATGACCATTTAATGTCCTTAAAGTTGGTGAGATAACTACTGTTGCAGGCAGGGTGTTCCACATCCCTACTACTCTCCGAGAAAAGAATCTACCTCTGATGTCTTTCCTATATCTATCACCCCTCAATTTAAAGCTATGTCCTCTCGTGCTCACCATTACCATCCGACGAGAGAAGGTGCAAAACTTGACCTACTCTTGGGAAATAAGGCAGGGCAGGTGACTGAGGTGTCAGAGGGGAAGCGCTTTGAGGCCAGCGACCATAATTCCATTAGTTTTAAAATAATGATGGAAAAGAATAGACCATATCTAAAAGTTGGAGGAAGGCTAATTTTGATGGTATTAGGCAAGAACTTTCAAAAGCTGATTGGGGACAGATGTTCGCAGAGGGTCGGCTGGAAAATGGGAAGCCTGCAGATGTGGACGGCACGGTGGCACAGTGGTTAGCACTGCTGCCTCACAGCACCAGAGACCCGGGTTCAGTTCCCGCCTCAGGTGACTGTCTGCGTGGGTTTCCTCCGGGTGCTCCGGTTTCTTCCCACAGACCAAAAATGTGCAGGTTTGGTGAATTGGCCACGCTAAATTGCCCATAGTGTTAGGTGAAGGGATAAATGTAGGAGAATGGGTCTGGGTGGGTTGCTCTTCGGCGGGTCGATGTGGACTTGTTGGGCCGAAGGGCCTGTTTCCACATTGTAAGTAATCTAATTTAAATGAGATAACAAGAGTACAGATAAAGTGTATTCCTGTCAGGGTGAAAGGATAGGCTCGTACATGTAGGGAATGCTGGATGATTAAAGAAATTGAGGGTTTTATTAAGTAAAAGAAGGAAGGATATGTCAGGTATAGACAAGATAGATCGAATGAATCCTTAGAAGAGTATAAAGGCAGTAGGAGTATTCTTAAGAGGGAAATCAGGAGGGCAAAAAGGGGACATGAGATAACTTTGGCAAATAGAGTTAAGGAGAATACAAAGGGTTTTTACAAATACATGAAGGACAAAAGAGTAACTAAGGAGAGAATATGATCCCTCAAAGATCAGCAAAGAAGCCTTTGTGTGGATCCACAGGAGATGGGGGAGATATTAAACGAATATTTTGCATCAGCGTTTACTATGGAGAAGGACATGGAAGATATAGAATGTAGGGAAATAGATGGTGACATGTTGAAAAATGTCCATATCACAGAGGAGGAAGTGCTGGATGTTTAAAACACATAAAAGTGGATAAATCCCCAGGACTTGAGAACTCTGTGGGAAGCTAGAGAAGTGATTGCTGGGCCTCTTGCTGAGATATTTGCATAATCAATAGTCACAGGTGAGGTGCCAGAAGACTAAAAGTTGGATAACGTGGTGCCACTGTTTACAAAGGGTGGTCAGGACAAGCCAGGGAACGACAGACCAGTGAACCTGACGTTGGTGGTGGGCACGTTATTGGAGGGAATCCTGAGGGACAGGATGTGCATGTATTTGGAAAGGCAAAGACTGAATAGGGATAGTCAACATGGCTTTGTGTGTGCGAAATCATCAGGTCAGGCAGCATCCAGGGAACAGGAGATTCGACGTTTCGGGCACAGGCCCTTCTTCAGGAATGGGCCTGAAGAAGGGCCTGTGCCCGAAACGTCGAATCTCCTGTTCCCTGGATGCTGCCTGACCTGCTGTGCTGTTCCAGCAATAAAGTTTCAACTTTGATCTCCAGCATCTGCAGACCTCACTTTCTCCTCGTGTGCGAAATCATGTCTCTCATGAATTTGATTGAGTTTTTTGAAGAAGTAACAAAGAAGATTGATGAGGGTAGAACGGTGGACGCGATCCATATGGACTTCAGTAAGGTGTTCTAAAGGTTCCCCATGGGAGGCTGGTGAACAATGTTAGATCTCATAGAATACAGGGAAAACTAGACATTTGGATACAGAACTGGCTCAAAGGTAGAAGACAGAAGGTAGGTTGTTTTTCAGACTGGATGCCTGTGACCAGTGGAGTGTTACAAGGGTTGGCGTTGGGTACACTACTTTTCATCATTTATATAAATGATTTGGATGTGAGCAGAAGAGGTATAATTAGTAAGTTTACAGATGACTCAAAAATTGGAGGTGTAGTGGACAGAGAAAAAGGTTACATCGGATTAAAATTGGATCTTGATCAGATGGGCCAATGGGTTGAGAAGTGACAGATGGACTTTAATTTAGATAAATGTGAGGTGCTGCATTTTGGGAAAGCAAATCTTAGTGGGACACACACTTAATGATAAGGTCCTTGGGAGTGTTGCTGAGCAAAGAGATCTTGGAGTGCAGTTTCATAGCTCCTTGAAAGGGGAGTTGCAGTTAGATAGGATAGTGAAGAGAGTGTTTGGTATGCTTTCCATTATTGGTTAGAGTATTGAGTACAGGAGTTGAGAGGTCATGTTGCGGCTGTACAGGACTTTGATTAGGCCACTTTTGGAATATTGTGTGTAATTCTGGTCTTGTTCCTATTGGAAGGATGTTGTGAAACTTGAAAGGGTTCAGAAAAGATTTACAAGGATGTTGCCAGGGTTGGAGGATTTGAGCTATAGAGAAGGGCTGAATATGCAGGGGTTGTTTTCCCTGGAGCATCGGAGGCTGAGGGATGACCTTATAGAGGTTTATAAAATCATGAGGGGCATGGATAGGATATATAGACAAAGTCTCTTCCCTGGTGTGGGGGAGTCCAGAACTAGAGGGCATAGGTTTAGCATGAGAGGGGAAAGATATAAAAGGAACTTGAGGGGCAACATTTTCACATAGAGGGTAGTACGTGTATGGAATGAGCAGCCAAAGGATGTGGTGGAGGCTAGTATGATTGCAACATTTAAAAGGCATGTAGATTGGTATATGAATAGGAAGGGTTTGGAGGGATATGGGCCAGGAGCTGGCAGGTGGGATTAGATTGGGTTGGGATATCTGGTCAACATGGACAAGTTGGACCGAAGAGTCTGTTTCTGTGCTGTATATCTCTATGACTCTATGATTCTATCCGAGGAAAAAGGCTCTCACTGTCCATCCTATCTAACCCTCTAATTATCTAATATGTATCAATTAAGTCACCTCTCAACTTTCTTCTCTCTAACAAAAACAGCCTGAAGTCCCTCAGCCTTTCTTTGTTAGACCTTCCCTCCATACCAGGCAACATCCGAGTTAATCTCCTCTGAATCCTTTCCAAAGCTTCCACATCCTTCCTATAATGCAGTGACCAGAACTGTACGCAATACTCCAAGCATGATCGCATTAGTGTTTTGTACAGCTGCAACTTGACCACGTGGATCCGAAACTCAGTCCCTCTACCAATAAAAGCTAACACACCATATGCCTTCTTAAGAACCCTACCAACCTGGGTGGCAACTTTCAGGGATCTATGTACATGGGAACTGAGATCCTTCTGCTCATCTACACTACCAAGAGTCTTACCATTAGCCCAGTACTCTTCATTCCTGTTGCTCCTGCCAAAGTGAATCATCTCACACTTTTCCACATTAAACTCAATTTGCCACCTCTCAGCTCAGCTCTGCAGCTTATCTATGGCCCTCTGTAACTCACAACACCCTTCAGCACTATCCACAGCTTCACCGATCTTAGTGTCATCTGCAAATTTTGTAACCCATGCTTCTATGCCTTCATCCATGTCATTCATAAAAATGACAAACAGCATTAGCTCAAAACAGATCCTTGCGGTATACCACTGGTAACTGAGCTCCAGGATGAACATTTCCCATCAACCACCACCCTCTGCCTTCGTTCAGCGAGCCAATTTCTGAACCAAATCCAAATCAGCCTCAATCCAATGCCTCCATATTTTCTGCAATAGCCTACTGTGGAGAAACTTATCAATTACCTTACTGAAATCCATATACAGCACATCAACTGCTTTACCCTCATCCACCTGTATGATCATGTTCTCAAAGAACTCAATAAGGTTTGTGAGGTATGATCTACCCTTTACTAACACCATGTTGACTATCCCTAATCAACTTATTTCATTCTCGATGACTATAAATCCTATGTCTTACAAATTTGTGGCTGTAAGAGCTGCTCCTTTTTTGAGATATTTTAGGTGTTGGAGGTGATTTCCTTGAGTTCAATTGGCAGCAATTGCTGTTTCATAAGCTGTTGCATTGTTTTGGAAGTTTTGCAAAAAGAAAGTCAAAACAACAGCACTTTTAAAAGGGAGAGGAATAGACAAGGGCAGCACATAGTCAGTGAGGGAGAGAGAGCGAGACAAAAAAAACTGACACAGCAGTGAGTCTGCGCAGTTACTGCCTTTGCTGTTAGAATTCCTGTAAATCTGGACATCGGAATGCATCCAGGAAAACTTAACAAACAACAAAATTCACAATTGACCTTGGAGGAACTAGTTTGGGAGAGGTCACGGCACAGAAACAGATAAGTGCATACTTTAAAGTGTAGCCTTACTGTAAGACTACAATAGTGTGTAGAGTGGATTCTTTCTTGATTACATGTTTTATTGAAATCTATTTCTTAATTAAATTTTCAAAATATAAGCCATAAATACTAAGTTAGCCTTGACAGTGTTTTTAGAGCAATAAGATGGTGCTATTTTTTGGCTCTGTAGATTGTGAAGGAGCAAAAATGGCCTTGAGTAGAGTGATATGCTCTTCTTGCTGGATGTGTGAATTTAGAGAAAGTTTATGTATCACTGAAGATTGTATCTGTAATAAATATCTTTGGTTGAAAATCCTATCAAATTGAATGGATCAGTTGCAGCGACAGTTTGAGGCAATGAGGAATTTACAAGAGCAAAGGAGTGTGATCGATGGCAGTTAAAGGAAGGGAGAAAAGCCACAGATACAGTCAGGTAGATGGGTAAACTTCAGAAAAGGTAGGATGGATAGGCAGTTAGCACAGGAGTTTCTTGGGCTATCCCCATCTCAAACAAGTATGCTGTTTTGGAAAATGTAGGGGATGATCGACTCTCAGGGGAATGTAACATGAACAGCCAAGATCCTGGTATCAAGACAGGCTTTAATGTAATGAGGGGTACGTTAGGTTCCAAGTAATCGATTGTGTTAGGGAACTCTTTACTCAAAGGCACAGACAGACGTTTCCGCAGCCAGCAGCAAAAAATCAGAATGGTGTGTTGCCTCCTTGGTACAGAGAGGATGTGGAATGTTCTCAAAGGGGAGAGAGGACAGCTAGAGGTCATTGTAAACACTGGAACGAATAACATAGGAAGGGCAAAGGATGAGATTCTGAAGAGAGGATAGAGAAAGTTAGGCAGGAATTTAAAAAGGAGGCCCTCAAGGATAGTAATATCTGGATTACTCCTGGTGCCACGAGCTTGTGAGGTTAGGAATAGAAGGATAAAGCAGATGAATGCATGGCTGAGGAACTGTGCATGGCAGAAGGGTTCACATTTTTGGGTCATTGGAATCTCTTTTGGGATAGAACTGACTTGTACAAGAAGGACGGATTGCAACTGAATTGAAAGAGACTAATATACTGGCAGGGAGATTTTGCTAGAGCTGCTCAGGAGGAGTTAAGCAAGTAAGGTGGGGAGATGGACTCAGGGAAATAGTGAGGAAAGAAATCAATCTGAGACTGTTACAGTTCAGAAACAAAACAAGTCAAACAGTCAGGGCAGGCAGGGACAAAGCAGAGAACAAGGTAGAACTGATAAATTAAACTGCATTTACATCGATGCAAGAGGCCTAACAGGGAAGGCAGATGAACTCAGGGCATGGTTAGGAACATGGGACTGCAATATCATAGCAGTTATAGAAACGTGGCTCAGGGATGGACTGGACTGGCAACTTAACATTCCAGGATACAAATGCTACAGGAAGGATGGAAAGGGAGGCAAGAGAGGAGGGGAGTGGCGTTTTGATAAGGGATAGCGTTATAGCTGTACGTTGGGACGATATTCCTGGAAATTCATCCTGGGAAGGTATTTGGGTAGAACTGAGAAATAAGAAAGGGATGATCACCTTATTGGGATTGCAGAATAGACCCCCTAATAGTCAGCTGGAAATTGAGAAACAAATTTGTGAGCAGATTTCAGTTAGCTGTAAGAATAATAGGGTGGTTATGGTAGGGAATTTTGAGTTTCCAAACATAGACTGGGACTGCCATAGTGTTAAGGGTTTAGATGGAGAGGAATTTGTTAAATGTTTATGAGAAAATTTTCTTATTCAGTATGTGGATGTACCGACGAGAGAAGATGCAAAACCTGACCTACTCTTGGGAAATAAGGCAGGGCAGGTGACTGAGGTGTCAGTGGGGGAGCACTTTGGGGCCAGTGACCATAATTCTATTAGATTTAAAATAGTGATGGAAAAGGATAGACTGGATCTAAAAGTTGAAGTTCTAAATTGGAGGAAGGCTAATTTTGACAGTATTCAGCAAGAACTTTTAAAAGCTGATTGGGGGCAGATGTCTGCAGGTAAAGGGACAGCTGGAAAATGGGAAGCCTTCAGAAATGAGATAACGAGAATCCAGAGAAAGTATATTCCTGTCAGGGTGAAAGGAAAGGCTGGTCGATATAGGGAATGCTTGATGACTGCAGAAAAAGGAGAGATCGAGTGAATCCTTAGAAGAGTATAAAGGCAGGAGGAGTACACTTAAAAGAGAGATCAGGAGGGCAAAAAGGGGAGATGAGAGAGCTTTGGCAAATAGGGCTAAGGAGTATCCAAAGGATTTTTACAAATACATTAGGGACAAAAGTGCAATTGCGGACAGCAAGGCAGACTTTGTGTGGAGCCACAGGAGACAGGGAAGATAATAATTGGGTATTTTGTATCAATATTTACTGTGGAGAAGGACATGGAAGGTATAGAATGTAGGGAAATAGATTATGACACCTTGAAAACTTTCCATGTTACAGAGGAAGAGGTGCTGGCTGTCTTGAAACGCATAAAAGTGGATAAATTCCCAGGACCTGATCAGGTGTACCCTAGAACTCTGTGGGAAGCAAGGGAAGTGATTGCTGGGCCCCTTGCTGAGCTATTTGTATTATCGATACTCGCAGGTAAGGTGCTGGAAGACTGAAGGTTGGCTAACATTGTGCCACTATTTAAGAAGGGTGATAAGGAAAAACCAGGGAACTATAGAATGATGAGCCTGATGTCAGTGGTGGGCACGTTGTTGGAGGGAATCCTCAGGGACAGTACTTGGAAAGGCAAGGATTGAAAAGGGATAGTCAGCATGGTTGTGTGCATGGGAAATCATGTCTCACGAACTTGTCTGTGTTTTTTGAAGAAGTAACGAAGAGGATTGATAAAGCAGAGCAGTGAACGTGATCAATATGAATTTTAGTAAGGCATTTGACAAGGGTCCCCATGAGAGACTGGTTGGATTTTATGGAATACAGGTATAACTAGCCATTTGGATGCAGAACTGGCTCGAAGGATGAAGACAGAAGGTGATGGTGGAGGGTTGCATTTCAGACTGAAGGCACGGGACCAGTGGACTGTCACAAGGATCAGTGCTGGGTCCACTACTTTTCATCATTTGTAAAAATCATTTGGAAGTGAGGATAAGAGGTATAGTTCGTAAGTTTGCAAATGACACCAAAATTGGAGGTGTAGTGGGCAGTGAAAAAGGTTACCTCAGATTAAACAGAATCTTGATCAAATGGGCTCGATGGGCGGAGGAGTGGCAGATGAAGTTTAATTTAGATAAATCTGATGTGCTGCATTTTGGAAAAGCAAATCACAGCAGGACTTGTATACTTAATACTAAGTATACAGGGAAATAGTGAGTGTTGCTGAACAAAGAAACCTTGGCTTGCATGTTCACAGCTCCTTGAAAGTGGAGTCGCAGGTAGATAGGATAGTGAAGAAGGCATTTGGGTATGCTTTCTTTATTGGTCAAAACATTGAGTACAGGATTTTGGAGGTCATGCTGCAGCTGTACAAGACATTGGCTAGGCCACTTTTGGAATATTATGTGCACTTCTGGTCTCCTTCCTATCGAAAGGAGGTTGTGAAACTTGAAAGGGTTCAGAAAAGATTTACAAAGATGTTGCCAGGGTTGGAGGATTTGAGCTATAGGGAGAGGCTGAATAGGCATGGGTTATTTTGTCTGGAGCATCCGAGGCTGAGGGGTGATCTTATAGAGGTTTATAAAATCAAGAGGGACATGGATCGGATAAATGGACAAAGTATTTTCCCTGGGGTGGGGGAATCCAGAACTAGGGGGCATAGGTTTAGGTTGAGAGGGGAAAAGATATAAAAGGGACCTGAGGGACAACCTTTTCACACTGAGGGTAGTGTGTGTATGGAATGAGCTGCCAGAGGAAGTGGTGGAAGCTGTTAGAATTGCAACATTTAAAAGGCATTTGGATGGGTAAATGAATAGGAAGCATTTAGAGGGATATGGGCCAAGTGCTGGCAAATGGGACTAGATTAGGTTGGGATATCTGGCCGGCATGGACGAGTTGGACCAAAGGGTCTGTTTCCGTGCTGTACATCTCAATGACTCTATGACTCTATGAGTTTACCCACAACCAATGTAAGGCTCACTGGTCTATAATTACCAGGATTGTCTCTACTCCCCTTCTTCTACAAGGGGACAACATTTGCTATCATCCAGTCTTCTGACACTATTCTTGTAGACAATGACATCATAAAGATCAAAGCCAAAGGCTCCGCAATCTCCTCTCTGGCTTCCCAGAGAATCCTAGGATAAAGCCCATCCAGCTCAGGGGATTTATATATTTTCACACCTTCCAGAATTTCTAACACCTCCTCCTTGTGAACCTCAATCCCGTCTCGTCTAGTAGCCTGTATCTCAGTGCTCTCTTTGATAACATTGTCTTTTTCCAGTGTGAATACTGAAAAAAATATTCATTTAGCGCTTGTCTTATCTCCTCAGACTCCATGTACAACTTCCCACTCCTCCCTTTGATTGGCCCTAATTGTACCCTCATCACTCTTTTATTCCTGATATACCTATAGAATGCTATAGGGTTTACCTTGATAGTAAATAGTCAGACTACAGAAGAAATAGAATTAATTGTAAAGTGCACAGGTAATGATTATATGCCACATTAATAGTGACAGAAAATAAAAAAAATGAGACAAATGATTTAGCAATATCTAGAAGATGCAAAAAAGCAGAACATCAAGTGGAAAAGACAATTAAAAAATGGAATTTTCTATCTATTGAAGTAAAATATTCAAAAGTAGAGATGTAATAGTGATTTCTAAAACTGAAACCTCAGTCAGGCTATAGCTGAAGTATTGTGTGTAAATTTGGGATTCACTTTTGAGAAAACATATTGACGGCATGGGCATCATAATACTGCTAACCTCAGGTGACAAAAGCAAATAGATAAATTAAGGAGAAAAACCTTGATGATTTTGTGTTTATTCCTATTCTACCAAACAAAAACAAAACAATTTGATACTTTTATGACAATGTAAGGTTATGTAGATAGTTACAGACTATTCCTAATGAATGAAGGGAAGAGTGCAATGGTTAATAACTATAATATGAATTAGGAGAGAAGGCAAAAGGTGAGCAGCATCCTTTCTCTGACTTACTGATGTGAATTCCAGCTACCTTAATTCAACTTCATTATGGAAACTTCCAGTCTAAGCCTAGAAAGGAAACAAGAATTGAGGTTTGAGGAGATAGCCAGAAGGAGCACCTGGGAGTGATCTTCTGCAAGCACCAGGTAAGTTGGTCAAAAGAAATATTTTTGGAGAAAGAGTGAAAAGCTCAGGGATTGGGAAAAGCCAAGGATTCCAACTCTTGCTCCAGTGGATGGATGCAAAAAGGTTACTTCGTCTTGTGGGAGAATCTAAAGCTAGAGCTCACAGTTTAAAAATAAGAGGCCTCTCATTTAAGACTGAGATATGGAGAATTTTTTTTCTTTCAAGGATTGTAAGGAAGAATTTTTCTTCCTCACAAAGCTGTGGAAGTAAATACCATGAATATTTTTAAAAGAGGTTCTTGATAAGCAAGAGAGTGAAATGTAGGTGAGAATGTGGATTATTTAGATCAGCCATGAACTTGTTGAATATCAGAGCAGAATTGAAGAGGTGAGTGACTTAGTGCTGCTTCCAAATCCATAGGTTATGCAATAACAATTAAAAACTATTAACTTTATTTAACCACTGTTGCTGTGTGACAATGATCTTTCTTATCAAGGCTTGTATTGGGCCACATATATTTTAGCACAATATTAAAATTGATATACAGCCAATAATACGTACTGATATGGCCCCAAAGCTTTGAATCACTTATAATTTCTACATTATTTGAAATGTCAATTCCCAAGCATGTGAGTATCCGCTAGTGAATGGAAATGCACCAAAATGATCAAAGCATATCATGATCCAATTATTCAATGACCTGGAAGATTAAAAAAAAACCTTTTCTTTTCATGAATGCAAGGGTTTATGATGCAGCAGAATGCCAACTGAACCCACGTTGGTCACCTAGAAGGTCGACCTTTTCAACCTTGCCTCTTGTGCTAAGTGTGGGGGTTTGCATTTTGGTCAGGTAAATCAAGGCAGGACTTGTACACTTATTGGTAGGGTCCTAGGGCGTGTTGCTGAACAAAGCAGTCTTGAGGTACAGGTTCATTTTTCCTTGAAGGTGAACTCACAGGTAGACACATAGTATAGAAGGTGTTGGGTACACTTGCCTTTATTGGTGAGTATATTGAGTATAGGAGTTGGGATGTCACGTTGTGGCTATATAGGACATTGCTGAAAATGTGTTGCTGGAAAAGCGCAGCAGGTCAGGCAGCCTCCAGGGAACAGGAGAATCGACGTTTCGGGCATAAGCCCTTCTTCAGGAATGAGGAAAGTGGGGACATTGGTTAGTCCACTTCTGGAATATTGCATTCAATTTTGGTCTCCCTGCTCTAGGAAAGATGGCGCTAAACTTTAAAGGATTCAGAAGAGATGTTGCCAGGATTGGAAAGTCTGAGCTATAGGAAGAGGCTGAATAACCTGGGGCTTTTTCCATTGAGTGATGAGGGGTGATGTTATAGAGGTTTATAAAATCACAAGTGGCGTAGATAGGACAAATAGCCCAGCTCTTTTCACCAGGGTAGCATAGTACAAATCTAAAGGACAGAGGTTTAAGATGAGAGGGGAAAGGTATAAAAGGGACCTAAGGGGCAACTTTTTCACACAGAGGGTGGTGTGTATATGGAATGAGCTGCCAGAGGAAGTGGTGGAGGCTGGTATAATTACATCATTTGAAAGGCATCTGGATGGGTATATGAATCGGAAAGGTTTAGAAGGACATGGGCCAAATGCTGGCAAATGGGACTAGGTTAATTTAGGATATTTGGTCAGCATGGACAAGTTGAACTGAAAGGTCTGTTTCCGTGCTCTTCAAATCTATGATTCCACTGAAGCACTGACCACTCCATTACCATTTCTGGTCTCTTCAAGTTCCATTCCCATTCCTTCAAATCTTCTGCCATTAGTCATTTGGAAAAAAAAAACACACCCTCTGGTTCTTTCAAAATAATCACCTTGCTTTTTTTTCTTGGAAAAAGTCTTGAACATACTGTTCATGTGGCATTTCCATGTCCCTCATTTTCAGAAATGAATGTTTGAATTTCTTCATCAAAACAGTTCGAACTAAAGTTACAGATGAGATGAGTTGTGATTACCACCATGATGCACCGACTCTGTATGTTCCTCTGGTGCTCTGTAAGCCTTGTAGACAGAGGCTGAACCTAAGTTACAGTCATAAGACCGAAGATTTAAAATAGCTTGCACCTTACATAGTCAACATGTCATCCTCCTCCCTGTTGTTATCTGAAATATAGATATTGCATCTCTAACAATCTTCTTACTGATGCATCATTACGTTGAAAATCCCTCAAAGGTTAATCTTTAGCTTCCATCTCATCCTCACCAACATGTTTTACTTTTGAAAATGTAACCACATATGAAACGTATGCACAAGTATGCTGACAGTTCTCAGTCCTACTATTCAACCATCTCTTGACCCTTCCATTGTCTCCTAGCACCGACTTGCTTCATATGTCTTGGATGAGGCATAATTTCCTCTGTAAAACAATAGCAAAATCAATACTTTGGTTTATGGCCATTGATGAAGATTCCATAGCCTTGGCAGCTTGATCATACCTCTCTTCTGTACCTGGAGGCATTTAAAACACTAGGTACATACAACATGACGTTTCTTCTCACTGTTCTTTCAAAAACTGTACGGACCATTTTTCTGAGTGTCTTCAGCCATTTTTTGTTTGTGTTTCACACAGCCTTCCTCTGCAGTGACTACTTTCCAATCAATTAGTGGCAAAGTTATTTCAAATTAATCATGTTAAATTTTGGTTTCCACCCAGCAAAAAATGAATATGCAAGTACTGATTAAACACAGACTCATTATTGTTATACGTGAGATCTGGCTTGAAGAACATGTTAATTTCCAACCAGCACAAATAGTTGTTTGTGCCACATTTCAGTTCTATTCCAGGTCTTGTTAATTCATGTTTTGTAGTTTATTTGGGACAGCAATAAATATTAATATGTTAATTCACCAGTTTTATGTAAAATCAGTCCCAAAACAACAGTCTAGTTTTTAATCTGAATACACCTTTACTTCAATTTTACTAGAATGCCGTGATGAAAAGAAAATAGGAATGAAGGATGTTAAATCAAAGGCCAAATGTGTGTCTGACACAACATCATGGCTTCATGAGTATTAAGGAATAAAACTGATTTTGTTCCACTTAATGCTTTTACGATTTAATTATAGGTTTTCCATTGAAATCACTTGGGCTTTTGACACAGCTCAGATTTTGAAAATCCAGTAAATGGTTGGGCTTTCATTTTGAAAAATAAATTAGAAGGGCAAATTGGCCAGAATCTACAATCGTGAGCTTGATGTAACCTTTTCCGAAACTATGTTGCATATACTATCAAAGCTCCAGTAATGTGATTGCTAAAACATTGATTCCAGCTTCAACTGGAATCAAAATGAATAGTAACTAATGTATATACCTGGAGCCTATTATTACCTAGGTTTAAGCAGCTTCATATAAAATTCATGTATCCACTGTTTTATTGAGTGAATTTATCTAGGCATTTCATTAGAGGATATTGTATTGATATATTAATAGAAAATTCCTCTGTCCATTGAGGTAAGTGACAGAGGGTAAGGTATTGCTAGGTAGTTTCAACACATTCCTTAACAAGTTCCCTAACTTGTGCCAATTTTATTCACCTGTAATTAGATGATGGAATGTGACTGACACCCAGGAAGCAGACTAACTTAGGTGCTAATGTCAGAAGGTTAGCATATTTAATGGCTGACCATTTAATATATGCAAGATCTCCAGGTCACTTAGCAGAAGTCACTGCAGAGGACCTGGTAAGTGTCTATTGTCTTATTTTTAAAAGGTCATTGTGAGATTGAAATAACTCGGTTCCTACTGTCACTGTCTCCCCAGTCTGGCACTTATCAACAGTCATCACAATCCACACTTGCCTTGCTGAGGACAGATTTCATGAATTACAACTAGATCCCATCAATTTTGACTCCCATCTAATAGAAACGGTATCTTCATTGTCAGTTTGTTAATATTAGAATAAGGATTAACTAACCATATTTGGAAGCATGGGGCTGGTTTCAAAGTTGATTTATTTTAAATAAGTTAAACAGACATCAAAACAGAAGCTGCTGGAAAAACTCAGCAGGTCTGGGCAGCATCAGTGAAGAAAAATCAGAGTCAAATATTAAATATAAACTGATTTACAGATAAAAACCGAAAGAAGTGTGGACGCTGTAAATCAGAAACAAATACAGAGGTTTCTGGAAAAGCTCAGCAGGTCTGACAGCATCTGTGAAGAGAAATCAAAGTTAACGTTTCAGGTCCAGTGACCTTCCTCAGCATCTTTCATGTCGTCTGCAGTTCATTTGTTTTTTTTTTATTTAGTATTTAACTCACTGCTATGTCTCTTCCAGACATGCCCACCTTGAACAAATTCTGCTTCAGTTCTGAGGAAGGGTAGTGGGACCCAAAACATTAACTATAATTTTTCTTTACAGATGCTGCCAGACCTGCTGAGCTTTTCCCGCCACTTCTGTTTCTGTACGTGTTATCACATGGTCTGCCATTACACATTACCTATTGTTAACCACTAACAGTCTCCATTAACAACTATTCAACCTTCAGCCAGACCATTACCAATTCCTTTGTCTGTCAACTGCTTTTCAGCTATATCCCTACCTATCATTTTCAGAGAAACCTTGATTATCCGGCATTCGATTAACTGAATTTTGGATTATCTGAACAAGATTGCAAGGTCCTGATGCTTGGCTAACTATGTTTTCCAGCATTCAATTATCCGAACAAAATACCCCCTGCTCATGCTCTTCAGGTAATTGAGATTCCTCTGTACTCCTTATCCATTTCAATCAAGGGCAGAATTCACTTCCTTTATTGATGTCTGTCACCATGATTCTGAAGTAACTGTAATGATAACAATATACAGCATAAAATCTTATTTAACTAGAAAATATTTAATATTAATTTTTGATCCATATTACAAGTCCTTCTGTAATTGAGGAAGACCCTGTTGCTGACCTCATCTCCTTGGAGATGCTACTAGCAATGGAGAAGGATGATAGTCATTACTTTGAATTGCAGAAATAAACTCTTTGACCACTGACATCAGTATTTATAGAATAGTTGCTTCAGCAATGAAGTCTTGTATCAAGAGTGCCATTTTCCATTCGGGTTTGTTATCACAATGCTTCTTTGGATCATCAGCACCAACATTATTGCAGTCATTTTGCACAATCTGATAAAATTACTGTCCAAGTCCAGGCAGAATTTTTTAAGCTGTCTCCATTACTTTTCTTATGAAAGGAAAGCAGATTTAAGGGTATTTTTAGAATTTAAATAAATTTCTTCCAGTGATAAAACATGTTTAAATTTTGAATCTCATCGAGAGGGTGTTAAGGGTTAGGACTTTGTGGTTGTGCCTGTTGTTATAATGAGGAATGGAGCATTAGTTTCTCAGCATGAATAGCTGAGCTTACCTTTTAGCTGAAATCAGTCTTGTGCAGGTAAGTCTTGCACTAGTTCCATGTAGTCAGAATTACTTTCTAAATAATCAAATGGTGACATACTCATGTCGCTGGTTTAATAAATAAAATTTCACTGTAAAATGTTAAACATGAGGAGCAGTATGATGTACTTTACAGAAAGTAATTGTCCTCTGGGTCCATTTTTGTTTGTCATTTATATATTTGTTTGCACATTCTCCCTGTGTCTGCGTGGGTTTCCTCCGGGTGCTCCGGTTTCCTCCGGAGGTGCAGGAGATGTGCAGGTCAGGTGAATTGGCCATGCTAAATTGCCCGTAGTGTTAGGTGCATTAGTCAGGGGTGAATGTATGGGGATGGGTCTGGGTGGGTTGCTCTTCGAAGGGTCGGTGTGGACTTGTTGGGCCGAAGGGCCTATTTCCACACTGTAGGGAATCTAATCTATTCTATTCTCAAAAAAAGATAATATAGAAGGCATGGATAATATAGAATATATGGTTAGTAAGTTTGTGGATGACACTAAGATCGGTAGTGTAGTGAACAGTGAAGAAAGTTATGTAAGATTACAAAGAGCTCTTGATTAATTGGGTCAATGGGCTGAGGAGTAGCAGATGGAAATAATTTGGAAAAAAAGAGAGGTATTGCATTTTGGTAAATCAGACAAGGGAAGGACTTATGCAATTAAAAGTAGGGCCTTGGGTAGTGTATTAGCACAGAGAGACCTAGGAGTTCAGGTACATAATTCTTTGAAGTTTGTGTCACATGTACATAGAGTGGTTAAGTTAGCATTTAGCATGCTTGTCTTCATTGCTCAGACCTTTGACTATGGAAATTGGGATGTCATGTTGAGGTTGTACAGGATGTTGGTGAGGCCTATTCTGGGGTACTGTGTCTAGTTCTGGTTGCCCATCTATAGGAAGGATATTATATTATATTAGATTAGATTAGATTAGATTAGATTAGATTAGATTAGATTAGATTACTTACAGTGCAAACTCCACACAGTCAGTCGCCTGAGTTAGGAATTGAACCCAGGTCTCTGGCGCAGTGAGGCAGCAGTGCTAACCACTGTGCCACCGTGATTAAGCTGGTGAGGGTTCATAAGAGATTTACCAAGATATCGCTGGGAATGGAGGGTTTGAGATACAAGGAGAGGCTGGACAGGCTGGGGCATTTTTCACTATAGCATAGGAGGTTGAGGGGAGACCTTATAGAGGTTTATAAAATCATGAGGGGTATACATAAGATGAATGGTAGGTGTCATATGGGCCTGGCAGAGGTAAGTGGACTAGTTTAGTTTGGGATTATGGTCACCTTGAACTGGATGGACTGAAGGTTATGACTCTATGTTCAATTAAACAATAATTTCCATGGTAATGCACAATTCTTCTTAGTGCACTGGCACAATTATCTGTGCCACAGAATGTCAGATTGCATCTTGTTGTGTTTTGGTTGTGACATAATACATTAACAACATTCTGAAAGTGGTAGAAAACATCACTTCATGTTGAAAAAAATGCAGAAAAATGATTTAGAATGTTTCTAAAATTGGGCATTGACATGCCAAATGAGTTTACAAACACAGCTCCCACATAGTGGCAGGAAACCCATTGGATGCCCACCACATGTACATTATTGATAAAAACTAAACTGAAGACAAGGGGCTAACAGTTGGAAGTGAGGTAGCTCCCCCATACAAGAGAATCCCAACCATAGTGTCCTTTATGGAAAAACTATTTTTAAACAAAAAAATACTTAAATACTCAGATATTTAGCTCGAGGAGTAAGGAGAAAGGAACAGTGTTCGTTCTATTGTGAAAATTAGATGGACAATCTGGGTAACAATGAAGTGTGGTCAGGCTATGCAGGGTTCAGGAAGGAAAGAAATTTCTCCGGCTCGAGTCTCCATAGGTTACCAAAATATTCTTAAAATAAGAGTTGGACAATTCACTCATGAAGGGCTCAAATTATTTTCTGTTGAGACATGAGGGAAGCAATTTGAACTGTCCCACCAATAGTGTGGTGGAGATACAGTCAATGAAGATGCTCGATTACTTCACCTCTAAATAATGTCAAGGATGACAAAGCATTCCAGGACTGTGGAGATAGTGAGTGAATAAATTAACAAGCCATATCAATCACAATTTCGGAGAACTGTGCAGTATTCTCAGCATCTGGTTGTCTGATCCGACTCCTTTTTGTTATTGTCATATGTTTCCTCAAAAAGTTATAGTTGGTTTATGGAGTTGGGTATCATGGCATGTGAGTAGACAATCTGAGATGAGACCACATATGGCTATTAAGGTAGTGAGAAAGTGGACCGCTTGAGGCAAAACTGTAATTCTCTAGGAACATGTACGTAGGAGCACTCAGTGTTGTCCAGATGCAGTTGGACGCAATTAGAATGAGATTGATATTTCCAAGAGACCTCAGCATTACCAGAATTAAAACAAAATTACACTTAATTGAAATAAAAAGAGGAAAATATAACTTAATTTACTCAATTATGTGTGTCCTAAAAGCAGATGAAGTGACTTCGTGGAAGCAGGTTTTCAAAACCCGAGCAGAAGAAGTAAGTATCTAAAGCTCACTAAGTCCTGAATCTGATGGAAGTTAGGGTTTCCCAGGTCTGTCTGCCTTATATGATCATCACCTTTGCTTCTTCCTATCTGTAAAACAACTTCCTTAATTCATGTCATTACAATTGCTTTATCCTTTCTCTTTGATATGGAGGTTCCCGTGTTGAACTGGCGTGGATAAAGTTAAAAATCACTCAAAACCTGGTTATAGTCCAATAGGTTCATTTGGAAGCATTAGCTTTCAGAGCACTGCTCCTTCATCAGTTAACTAGTTCGGCAAGATCATGAGACCTAGAATTTATAGCAAAAGATCACATGCAATTAAAATGACATATTGAACAATAGATTAAAACAATAGATTGTTGTTAAGTCTTCATGCAATTAAAACAACATATTGAAGAAGACCTTGCCATCCTTCCATTCTTCCTCACCAAAGACATACCTGCTATGGAGTGAGGTTGGAGAAGACATAACACACCATGATGATGAGAGAGACTATTTCTGGGTTACATTGCCGTGCACTGCCTGTGCAGCCCAGGTATCTGAATTTCATTTTGAACAGTCCTATATCATCTGCTCATTGGTGGCTTTTGTGCCCATGAGCAGCATTGTACAGCTTCTCAGCTAAAGATATGCTTCTGGTTCCAGCAGTCAGCTCTTCTGGGGGTAGCCCCTGACAGCCAGCAGCCCTGTAAACAATGAGGGGGCATTAATAACTTCAGCCACTTGTGGGTGCTCTGGAATGTAAAAGCCATGAGGGTTCCATGGATAATATGTGCAAATTTAGATGATTTGGCTGCTGTGGTCACATAATAGCTGCACATTAAGACAGTGGAACTCTTTCCTGTTTCTCAAGGCAGCCAACAGTTCCCAGGATGTTCTGATGGAAATGTGGGTACAATCTGAAATGTCTTGTAACTGTAAGAAAACAACTATAGCAGTAAGCACCAGCACCCTAGTTGCCTGCTCACTGCATCCAAGAGGAATCCCACAAAATCTTGGAATTTTTGAAGCAGAATACATTTGCAAGTAGATGTTGCAGAGTTCCTGAGTTAGAGCCCTGGAATGAACTACAGGCAAAACAGTTTAAGTCATAATTACTGTCAAGGACGACTGGCTTGGGATTGCAGAACCTTGTCCAACTATTTGCATCTGTAGGATGCATATTCCCGTGACCTCCTGAGAAGCTTCCTACATTGCCTCTTGGTCAAATAGAAGTAGCTATTGCTCCACTGAAATGGTGATAATGTAAAACTGGTGCCTTTGGATCAGCATCCCATTATATCACTGTCCTACTTTGCATATCTATCCATTTGACATTATGTATTTTATACTTGCCAAAAGGTAAATATCCACAGTCACTTTCATCTACTCTATCCCATTGCTTCTTAATTTTAAAAAACATCAATCAAAGTATTCTGAAATATAATACTTACATTTATTTAGTGTCTTTCATACTAAGTGCCTCAAAGCTCTTTGCAAAGTGGAATATTTTTTTGAAGTGCTATGTGTTTTCATGTCTTTGAGGTGATATTGCATTGCCCAGTCAAATATTTTTTAAATATCCTGTCAATGCAGCAGCTTCCATGTAACTTTTCTGAATATGTTTAGGTGAGACAACTTGTCTCTGTGATATTGATAAAATAGGTTTGGCAGAATAATTTCCATAACTTTTTGAAAACATGGTTATACTCTTTGAAGGAAAGCTGGTTACTGCGATTACAAATGCTCTTCCCCAAAGGGCTTTTTTAGTTGAAACTCAAACAACTGAATTTACTGTGGGATATAAGTCTCATGACTGGAGAAACTATAAGACTAACGAGATAAGGGAACCCACAGTCAAAAAGGTTTATAGGCTATTTAGTTGGAGGTTCAATTATTCTCTTACTTGAAAGGTTTCCTGACCTTTATTTAGAGTAAGTTAATCAGAGCCGTCAAATTCTCAAGGGCAATTAGAAATGGCCAATAAATGTATAATGCCCATAACCTGTGTATGAATAACATTCTTATAGAAGAAGAAGGAAAAAACAAAAGTTGCTTGATGACAAATATTACTGGCTTTAATTTTAGCAAGCTAAGTATTAACCACAAAGCCACAGGATTTGAGTTTTCGTTGAAAATAAAACATTGCAAAATGCAATTCAAGAAAATCACGAAATCATGAATAATTAAATGGCATTTGACTCTGAGCCATTATAAATCATTAGTCTTACATATGAACAGAGCATTGTCTAAAAACAACATTTAAAAATCAGGAGCACGTTATTAAGTATAGAATTTGAATGATCCAGTCACCAAATTTATGGTTTTGCACTTGCATGTATGACAATCTTAAATATTTAAGAGCTATTTGAGAATTTGTCAATTGACCTGTTCCTGCTTATTTAAATCATAACTTATATAATGGTCTTCACATTGTAACTTTTAAATTAATTTTTTATAAGTTTATGGAATTATGCTTAAAATCATTGAGATTGAAATTCAGCTATAAATAAAAAGGTCTTGAAAATCCACTGTCATTCAGCAGTTACTGAAAGAAAGAGGGCATGTTTATATTCTGGCTTTGTACACTTTTCTGAGATGATCATATGTGATTAGGGTCTCCAATTGTCCCTCACAAGGCCATCTTGAGGTGCCAGATTTGAGACTCTGTAGTAGTTCTGAACCCTTGGTCTTCAGAGCACCATATTTGATTAAGTGATACATGCTTCATCCAGACATACAACTCCAATAACTGACAGATTTGGGCACCTTAAAATTCAGTCACAATTTTATTTTCAGTTTTAAAATACTGTCCTTCCTCACACTGTTGAGGCCACCTACAGTTTCCCAGAGTGGAATGTGTAAGGGGACAGGGGTCTGTGGGGATGGGGAATGGATAGCACCCATTCAGCACTTCTTTGTTTGGCTTTCCTGTCCAATTGTTTTGTCGAGTCTGCCAAATCCACCTTTACTAAACCCAGCACATACCAATGGGATCCTATGTTGAGAAAGATCCCTTCAGCCCAGTTAAAGCTTCCAGATTCCACAAAAGAGATTCTAAAGTGAATATGATCAAAACGTCACTTCCAAGACTAAACCAGTGTCTCAATGTTAACATGAAGAGGGATTGTAAACAAAGGTTCTGGCTTTCTCCTGGGAGTTTTCATTTGAGGTTTCTGCAAATATTTACATATCACCAGAGTTACGTTGTAAGTATACACTTGGTTTTAAACTGAACTGAAGAGAATGGAGATGGGTTTCGTCAGACAATTGTTTTGTAACTATCCAATTTTACATTTTACATAATTTTGCCAATTTCCATCAGATGAGTTTAGTAAACACTGGAGCTAGATGGTTTAAAGGGTCTATATTACGTGAGATAAGAAGAGATACAAAGAAGTGTCAAAGGAAAGGGTAAAATGCTTTGATCCCATCCAGTGGCAAAGGAAACCAAACAAAGAAAGTGAAGACTAGCACCTTCTGTATGCGATTGGTGAGAAGCACTCTACTTATTGATGATCTAGTTATATGTAGTGGTGGAACTAATGACTAGAATCCAAGGATATTCATGGAGATGTGTGAAGAATACTTTGAACTTTCGAAAAATAATTCATAAGAAGAACATAATTTAAGCGTCAAGCTTCAATCTCAGCTAGACAGCAGTAATCAGTTTACAATAAGTATGGGAATACCAAACATATTTTCTGAACCTGGATTCTTTGTAAACATAAAAGCAAAATACTGCAGATCCTGGAAAACTAGATTAGAAACAGAAAATGTGGGAAATATTCACAGGTAAGCCAGTGCCTCTCTGGAGAGAGAAACAAAATTAAACTTTCTGGTGAAGCCAGTTACCAATCACCAGAATCTAAATCCATACAAGCAGCTTACACTTGCAAGTATATGCAAGCACAGTTAAGGTGTTAAAGAAAATTAGTAGTCTTATCCTGGGCATCCCCAATATTAATTATGGACCATATGAAGTTCATAGTTAACCTATAAATATCATGCCATCAAGTCAAGCATGGGAAAGAAGACCTTCTGTCGATTAGCACTTGGTATTTTGCTCCAAACCACCCTCCTCCCTCAGCTGATGAATAAGTGCCCTTCCATAGTGAACATCCTTTGGAAGAAGCACTGAGAGTGTCAAAGAGACAGAGTATACTCTGGACGGAGGACTTCAAAGTCCATCACCAAGAACGGGTCAGTAGAGCATTATTGACCAAGATAACTGACAACTCACAGGCGATGAGAGTAGCAACTAGAGTGAAAGATCTACTTAACTATACTCTCACAATCTAGCTGTTCTAGTTGTATCTGTCCATGACAGCATTTTTAGGAGTGACCACGACAGAGTCCTTGCAGAGATGAAGTCCTGCCTTCAAGACGAGAGAACACTCCAGTGTGTCACACTCCTGCCATGCTACATGGGTCAGATCTCGCTCCTCAAAGCTGGACAGTCAAAAGATGCTGTAGGTCAGCTGCAGCAGCAGTAGAGTTGTACTCCAACATAATCTGCAGCCTTGTGGCCTGACATAATCCCCAATCTTCCATTACCATCAAGCCAGAGCAAACAACTCTGATTCAATGAGGTCATAACAGGAGCAGCACCAAGCATACTAACAATGGGTTGTCAACCTGGCCGAGCAACAAAATGCTAAAATGCTAAAAACCAAAGGCAGCAAGCAATATACAGGATTAAGCCATCCACATCCAAATGATCAGATCTAAGCTCTGCAGTCTTAACATACTGTTTTTGAATTTTTGTATGATCCAGAAGATGGGCTGAAGAAATTAATCAAACATGCAAACCCACAACCACCTGCATCTAGAAGAACAAGCAGAATATCTATGTTCCCCTTCAGGCTACTCACTATCCTGACTTTGAAATATATTGCTGTTCCTTCATTATATTTGGCCAGAATCCTGGAATTCCCTCCCTAAGAGTGTCTTCTGTCCACCTATAACACATTTAATTCAAGAAGACAGCTCACTACTGCCTTCTCAAGAGTAACTAGGATAGCCCATAAATCCTGAACAGCGAGTGATGCCCATGTCCCACCAGCAAATAAAAAAAGACCAGTCATGAATAGTGATTGACAATTAAACATCTAATAGGAAGAGACTCCATAAATATCCCAATCCTCAATGTTGTGGAACTGAGGACATCAGTACATAGTAATCAGTATATGATAATCCATCAGTATCTAAACATTTACAATAATATTGGCCACCTTCTGAGATCACTGTTATCACAATATGAGCCTTCAATCAATTCAACTCACTTCAAGTGATACCAAGAAATAGCTGCAGGTACTGATTACTGAAAAACCTACGATCCTGATAATGTTCTGGAAATAGCACTGAAGATTTATTCTCTGGAACAAGCTGTGGCTATAGCTAACAGAAACATAGACATTTAGTCATCAAAATGGATAATTTCCCAGGTAAGAAAAGAAGGACAAATCCCACTACGCCAATTACTGGTCCATCAGTCAACCAATGATCATCAGTAAAGCAATGGAAGGTTTCCTCAACAGTGCTATCAAACAACACTCAAAGAATAACCTGCTCATTGACATTCAGTTTGGATTCTGCGAGGACCACTCAATTCCTGTCCTTACTACAGCCTTGGTCCAAACATGGACAGAAGACCTGAACTCCAGAGGTGAGGTGAGAGTCACTGCCCTTGATGTCAAGATAGTATTTGACTAGATTCATAGAGTCATAGAGATGTACAGCACGGAAACAGACCCTTCGGTCCAACTCGTCCATGCTGACCAGGTATCCCAACCCAATCTAGTCCCACCTGCCAGCACCCGGCCCATATCCTTCCAATCCCTTCCTATTCATATACCCATCTAAATGCCTTTTAAATGTTGCAATTGTACTAGCTTCCACCACGTCCTCTGGCAGATCATTCCACACATGTACCACCCTCTATGTGAAAAAGTTGCCCCTTAGGTCACTTTTATATCTTCCCCCCTCACCCTACTTTTCTTTCTGTGAAGTGGAGCTTTTCCCTCTCAGGGGTACAAATTAGTTCTGCATTGTGTTCAATATTTCTTTAAACATTCTTCACTGTTCCTCATTTGTGTTGCTCATGAGCAGAATTTCCCAGTTTACTGTGAACAGTCTCTGTCTCACCTTGTTAACGCCTTATCTAAGTTTAAAATTTGAGTAGTTGATGCATGCTTTTCACTTTCTAATGCTACATTCAACTCAATCGTGTTAAGATCACTATTTGATAATTGTTCATGCACAATTAGATTACTGAATAAGTCCAGCTCATTACTCATTCTGAAATCCAATATTGCTTCCCTCCTTGTTGTATCCAGGACATATTGCTGTTGGAAGTATACCAGACACATTCCAGAAATTCACTACCTTTCTGAGAGATGCTTGTCTGCCTCTCTCAATCCATGTTTAAGTTAAAATGCCCTACTAACAGTAATCTGGTTTGCTACATAATTGGCTAATTTCTGAATTTATACGATCTAGCACTTCAGAGTTGCTACTAGGGGGTCTGATCACAAAATCTTTTATAGGTTTAGAACATTGACTGTTCCATAGTTCCACCCATATCTATTGAATGCTTTCTCCATATTATATCCTCCCTCATCATTGAAGTAATACTGTTTCTAATCGGTAGGATTACTCCACCTCATCTGCCATTTTCCCAGTCCATCCTATAAACCTTATAACTTGATAAATTTACCTTGCAATCCCAACCATCCTGTAAGCCATATCTCAGCAATGGCTACTACATTGTAATCTCTAGTTTAAATTTGTGCCCCCACTGATCACTTAATTTATTCCTCACACTTGTGCGATTGTATGTAGAACTGTTCATTGAACCAGAAACTGCAACTTGTCCATCAGCACTGATACTTTAATCACCTGTTAATTATTTCTCTCTTCCTGTTTAATCAATACACTTCTGATAGTTTTGCCATTATCTGACATTCCTGAAATAGGACTTCTGAGTGTTCCTTCAATCTCTGCTATCTTACTTGGTTCTGAAACTGTATTGACTTGCACTCAGCATGATCTAATAATCTAAAGTCCTTCTAAACACCCTATTTAGCTTTTTCACTTGGACATTTGAGCAAGTTCGATTCAGGTGGAGCCCATCCTAACCATACAGTTCCTTTCTGTCCCAATACTGATGCCAGTATTCCTGTTTTCTGCACTATTCCTTTAGTCACTTGTTTAAGTATCTGATTTTCTTATCTCTATGCTGATTTGCATGTAGCTCAGCTAATAATCCAGAGATCCTGTGCTTACATTTTGTTTATAATTCCTGATATCCTCCTAATGACACTTTGCCTACTCTTGCCTACGGTGTTGTCCCAGCATGGACCACAAGATGGTATCCTCCCCTTCCCACTACAATAGTCTTTCAAGCTGATTTGAGATGTCCCTCACCTTGGCACTAGGCAGGCAGCACACAATGAGCTGCTTACAATAGATAATATCTGTACACCTCATTATAGAATTCACTACCATTACCACCTTGCATTTTCCTTCCCTGCTAGAATAGTCTGCTGCACACTGGTACAGTAGTCAGCTTGTCCATCCTCCCTGACATCCTTTTCCTCATCCTCGCAGGGAGCAAGTACCTCATACTTGTTGGGCATGGTCAAAAACTGAGACTCCACCAATGCTCAATTCAGGACCTCTCAACCTGCCTAGCTGTAGTCACACTCTCCTGTCCCTGACCATTGGCCAAATTTGAAGAGCTTAACCTCTCTGTTTCACCAAATCCAGTTCAACTCCAATGAAACAAAGCAGCCGTCCTGTGCAGAATCAGTGATACTGATGATTCTTGTGAATTTTTTTTGTTTTCAGATTGCAAGAAATTTGGAAAGTTAGTTAGAGCTGTAACAGCAGTTAAATCTCATGCTACACAGCAAATACTTGGAAAAATCAGTTTCAAAGTGAAAAAATTAGGGATAAATTTAGAGGAGTTGCAAATGGCAATAACAGAATCGTTGCCACCAGCTGCTGTTCAATTAGTGGTAAAGCTTTAAAAGAATTGAATTCCATGTTGATGCTGGGAGACAGGAAAGTGCTGGATCAAAAAGTAATGTGCCGTTCCCTGAACCTGACTTAAACTTTGTTAGACGATGTGAGACTGAGGAAAGAGAGGTCAAATTATGTGCAGGATGATAATCTAATTGACAGGAGGGGAGTGAAAGGTATTCCAGAGTCTGGAGCAAGGCAGCTAATCGATGGACCAAGAATTGAGATGCAATTAAACTCATGATGCTCAAGAGGCTAGACTTCGTGGAGCAACGACCTCATAGAATGTTGTGAGACTGGACTAGAATACACAGATTGAGAAGAGTGGTGCCATGAATAGGTGAGAAATTTAAAGATAATATGATCAGCTAGGAACTTTGCAAAGAGATAATGGGTAAACAGTATTCGTCATCAGATTGTTGAACAACTTCAATTTTATTAAGGTGGAATATGTGTGTCGTGATCCGAGCTGATGTTGCTGCTTTTCAAGTTTTATCGATTTTTTAAAAATTAATGAGGAAGCCTTACACTGAAACAACACAAGGCTGAAGATTTGGTTTTGCAATAAAACAGAAGTTCATTGCACAAAGCAATTAAAAATAAATCAAAACAAGCTATCTAAACATAACACAGGTTGAAAGATTTCAAAACACACATCAAAACAAAATCCCATCTAATCTCAAAATCTTCAGTTTTCAGTTGCTTAAAAGTCAGGGAAGTCAAATATGGTGTTTTGATTTCATTGCTTCTTTTACAATGAGTTGCAATGTCTTTTCCATGAATCCTCAGATAATTGAGATTTTGAACTTCCTCAGCCTATTAGTAATCTGCAGATTTCTAACCAAACACTCCCTACCGGAACTTTCACAAACTAAACTCTTTCCCTGTTGTAACGTATTCCCTAACGTCTGTAGACAATCTCCTTATTTCCTGGCACCTAATTCCAGAAAGGTTAAAGTTTTCAAATCTTTGGCTTTTTTTCTAAGCTAAAATCAATTCTTGATTGCTCCAAATCCAAAAACAAGCTAATCTTTTTTCAATGTTTTCTGTCTTTGATTATAAAACTCCATAATATAAAAGATAAACAAGCATTAACTCTCCAGGAGGCACATATTGGTTTAAAACCATGAAAGACCAGAAATTCCAGAAAGCTCTATTTAGTTAATCATTAGACATCTTCACAAAATAAGCCAACATCCATATGCCACTAGCTTAAATTCCAATTTCTTAAAAATAAATGATATTACCAAATATAAATAATGTCTCTTTCATCACACAAAAGTGCTCGGCCTGAAATGCATTGGAATAATCCATTCTTGACATAAGAAAGGCACAAATGAATGTGAGAGTAGCAGATAAACTGAGATGGGAATGGTGTTAGTTGGTGTAATAGAGGAAGAAATAGACTCAGATATGTGGTTGGAAGCTCAACACAGTGCCAAGATTTGCATCAATTATGCAGTCTGTTGGATATTTTGGCAGTTGCTGGAGAATGGGATGGATCTAGGAGCAAGGGTTCACAGGAGAGGTGGAATCTCTTCTCCTTTCTTCCAATCAATGGGCCAAATATCCTCCAGTACTATATTGTTTCATGATTCTAAATGTGATTTTGAAAGGAATATGGAAATGATAGTCTCAGTATGATAGCACTGCTGCTTTTGTTCTTACAGAGCTAACAGAGGAGAAAGATATTTGTTAAATATTTGTGGTAGACAAAGCTGGAAAAATGAGAGGTGATCTTATTGAAATGTATAATTTCCTGAGAGGACTTAACAGGGTGAATGCTGAAAGGACTTTTTGCCTTGTTAGACAAATCAGATCTAGGGGCCACAGTTTATAAATAAGCAGCACCATATTTGAGATCGAAATTAAGAAGATTTTTTTCTCCTCAGGGTCATTGTTGTGAGATCATTTCTACTTGTCTCTAAGCTAGTCAGACTATAGTACAAGTGCGTTCATGGATCTGCACAATGTGATAGGTATCATTTGCCTATTTCCTCACTTATGTGTTGCTACAGTGTCAGGATCCCATACCATGTCAAGGCATGAAGACACATACAGAAGAAAAGATGAATTGGGACCAGACCTCTATTACCTGCACATTGTAACGCCATGCTGGGCTGCAGGTATATTGCAACACAAGCCAGAAGTGAATTTCATATGAAACTTTACTTGATGTGACCTCCTGTTGCATATATTACCTCCTCTATGGTTTTGTATGATTTTCCCATGGAGATCTCCATTGGTATTATTGGAATCACAATGGATGGAGGAAAAATAACATTTTTGGAGAGAGGATGATTCAACAAAATGTATATCAAAGGTCATATGAGCATGGCTATAGCTGTTGACAGCAGTTTTACAAAATGCATATGTTGAAACAGACAGTTGTACAGTTAACATGGAGACACCCGGACTTGTTTTCCACAAAGGAATGCCTGGAAACATACTGCAAGTTCTAAGAAATGGTGATACAGCATGTAACAGTAGATTCAGAATAGTATTAATATAGGGAACTTTTCCTACTCATTGGACTTTCATAATCAGACAGAGGTTTGTGAAACCAGTGCCGTGGTTTCTGTGCCAAAGCTCTGAATGCTGCTGTCGCCAATTCCCGGTGAGCTGAAAGATTGTGAGACTAATTGGTTTGCATATAATCAAAGTAGTTTAAGCTCATGGATTTGCTCATGTGTTTGTATATATATTGAATCGATTAAATTAATAAATTTGAAGTGCGTATGTCTTCTGGTATTAATTTTGATCAAACCTTAAAAACTCATTAGATACTTTCAGCCTAATGATACAGCATATCAATAGGATGCAATTAAAATATCATTGTGTCTCTCCAAAAAATTCCATTCAGTAATTTTTTATTGAAGGTGCAACAGTGATGTGATTCATGTAGAGAAAGGTTTATATCCTAACTTATTTAAATAAATTGCAGATACAAAGAAGAAAATCAGCTTTAAAAGCATTACGATCCTTCAGAAGAAAATACAAATTTAGAAAGATACTTACTAATATAGATACTTGGAAACACCACCACCTTCAAGTTCCCCTCCAAGCCACTCACCATCCTGACTTGGAAATTAATTTGCCGTTCCTTCACTGTCGCTGAGTCAAAATCCTGGAATACACTCTCTAAGTGCATTGTGGGTCAACCTACTGCATGTGGACTGTTCACAGGATATCACACATGTACATGAGAGATGTTCTCTCCAAAATGGGCTTTGGGGAGGGAATCTGCAATTGGATCTGACTGCTTTACACCAATATCATTAGCACAGTCTCAATCAATGGGGTGGGAACCAGAAAGCTTTCCAATCCAATCTGGAGTCAGGGACGGCTGCCCACTCTCTCCTGCCTTGTTTGTGTGCTGTATAGAGCCATTTGCTGAGTCCAACAGGAAGGATACGAGCCTGAAAGGGGTGACTATTCCTGGCAGCAGGGGACTACAGTTTAAGGTCTCCCTGTATATGGATGAAGTCACCGTTTTCTGCTCAGATCCGCTGTCAGTGCACTGACACATGTACATTTGTGACCAGTTTGAACAGGCCTCGGGGGTCAATGTAAATTGAGGCAAGAGCAAGGCCGTGCTCTTCGGAAACTGGACTGACCAATCCTCTATACCTTCACCATCTGGAAAGACCACCTGAAAGTGCTGTGTGCATGGTTTGGAGGGGCTGGGGCGTGTGCCAAGACTTGGAAGGAGCGTGTCAACAAAGCGAGGCAGAAACTGGGTATATGGAAGCAATGGTATAAAGATCTGGAGAAAGGGGGAGAAAACATGCACAACACTACCCTCATCCTGATGATCACCATCGTGTGTGGCAGCATCAAGCTGTGCATGGATCCCCGCTGCGCAAATGCCAAATGTCACTACGTACTGAGGTTCTACCTGTCTCTGGTGTTGCAAAGGATGGGCCTGGCCTCGCTGCCGTGGAATTCTCCAAGTAGTTGGACCATTCCTTTCACCCGCCCCTCGTGAAGAAATTTGTGAAGAAAAGCACCTTTGACCACAAGTCCATCAGGAAGTGGCCAGCACGTAGTGTCTTTGAGACCCTTCGGGAAAAGGAGAGGGCAGATCCTGTACAGCAGTTTGCTGGGCAGACTATCAAAGTAATTTGGCAGAATGATTCGTCACCAGAACTTTCAAACAAGCACCATGACATCATTTGGCTGGTGGTGAGAAGGCTCTCTGCACCAATGCACACTGCCCTCGAAGCAGCTGTGGAGGGGATCACACTGTCACTCACCTCCTTCTGGAATGTAGATCTGCAAAGGAAGTCTGGAGAGGAATGCATGGTGTTTGTCGAGGTTTGGCCAGAGCAGTTCCGTGACATGGGACTTCATGCTCTACGGTCTGTTCCCTGAGGTGCACACTGAGACATAGAACATAGAACATAGAACATTACAGCACAGTACAGGCCCTCGGCCCTCGATGTTGCGCCGCCCTGATATACTAATTTGAAGCCCATCCCACCCACACTATTCCATGTGCGTCCATATGCCTGTCCAATGACGACTTAAATGCACTTAAACTTGGTGAATCCACTATTGTTATAGACAAAGCATTTCATACCCTTACTATTCTCTGAGTAAAGAAACTACCTCTGACATCTGTCTTATACCTATCTCCCCTCACTTTAAAGTTGCGTCCCCTCGTGTTTGCCGTTCCTATACTTGGAAAAAGGCTCTCCCTGTGCACCCTACCTAACCCTCTGATTATCTTGTATGTCTCTACATCAACTGTGCCTGGAGGCCAACAACTCAGTAAAAGATGCTCTTTGGTCTGCCCAAAACTTGCTGGTCTTCCAGTTGGAGGGGTCAACCCCGACTGAGTGTTACAGACTGGCACATTCCGAGATCCAGGACTATGTGCTGAGGGACGCGCTGAAGCTTGGGACAGCTGCCACCAAGGCACTGTGGTGAAAGGCCACCACGTAAGGTCCCTATGCTGAAGAAAAGGGGGAGGGCCTATTCAGTAATTGGACCCCACTGTTGCCTTAGCACGAGACCAAGAGATTGTCTATAAATGTACAATATGATGGACATCAAAGACTTAATTTGTCATCTATAAGTAAAATGTGTACAGATCTGAGCGGGTTCATTAACTGTCATGTACCAATGATTTATTTTCTGTGAATAAAGTATATTTTTCAAATTAGATAATGCCTGCGGATGGTTGGTCTGCCCGAAAATTGTTGTTCTTCCAGTTGAAGGAGTTGATCCTGACCAAATATTACAGACTAGCACTTTCCAAGGTCCAGGACTATGTGCTGAGGGACATGCTGAAACTTGGGGCAGCTTCCGCAAACGTGCAGTGGGGAAAGACCACTGTGTAAGGTCCTTCTGCTGAAGAATAATGGGGGTCTATTCAGAAATTGGGCCCGCTGATGCGTCACAGAAATGCAAAGAGGTTGACCGCGAATATAGAAAATGGTGAACATCAAAGACTTAGTTTGTTCTCTGTAAGTTAAGACAGCATAGATATGAATGGCTCCATTAACTGTACAGTTACCAAAGATTTATTTCAATGAATAAAGTACATTTGCGCAATTTAAAAAATGTGGACTACAGCATTTTAAGAAGACAGTTTACCAACAACTACTCAAGTGCAACTAGGGTTGAGTAATAAATGCTGGCCAGCCACTGATGCCCACATCCCACAGTGAATTAAAACAAAACTAAGTGAATATTTATTTTAAAAGTGAGTAGAAACAATTGTTGACGTGTTTCGTAGGGAATTCACACCCACAACCACCATATCTACAACCTCATTAATGTTCCCAATGAATTTCCACGATGGGTTTGGCAGTGAATCAGGACAAACTCAAAAGGAATTCACTCTTAGAGCATATTGTTAAAGTGAAATTTCCAAAAACTGTTTATGTGTTTGGTTGCAATATCTTGTTGTTTGACATTAGCAGGGTGTCAAGGCAATAGTTTCTTTATTGTCACCTTTGCTATATTCTGACATCAACTTGCAAAATGATGTGAGTGATGAATGCTCAAACCATTCCCAGTGGAGTTCATTCTGACTGTAGAATGCTCTGCATTTTTCTAAATGTCTCCCTCATTATCTGACAGCCAACTGCTGACATATGCAGCTCCAAAATCACAAAAAAGATGTCAACTTGACAAAATGATGAGAGAAATTGCTCAGCATAGATTATTTCAGATTCCATTCATGCACTTGTCAACTGTGGCATTTATTACTGCAGTCAACCACAAAATGAATTTTAAATCTTCAAGAGGTTACATCCAATTTCATGAGCTCATCCAAAGTCAACCTATGCAATATATACATATACACATAAATATTTTACTCATTTATTCATGAGGACCTTTAGAATGCCTAAATTTGATTAGTCCAGTTCAGTCAAAATTTCTAAACCAATATTTATTTCAAAAGGGATTATGCCTTTGAATTACACCAAGGGAGGGAACAGGTATGATGAAGTAAAACAACAATATTGGTAAATATAAGGGAACTCTATGTTAACGTTGATGAATGTATCCCAAGTACAATCATCCAAAAACAACATTAAAACAAAAATCATAGTATATTGCAGTCCATGTTTGAAGAATTCTGCTCTCTAAAATTGTTTGAATTTTAACATGGATCCGTAGTAGTTTTATTTTATATTAACTGCTTCCTCCTGAAATGCCCATGGCGGTTATTTTACTTGGCATTAATCTATCTGAAAGCAATGTTACAGTGTGTTGCCTGTAAAGAAACTATTAGAAAGATGTAGTTGAATGGATGAAGGAGTCTTGCATTTGCTATAGTCCTATAAAGGTGCCATATGATGCCCTTCTCTGCAATGAATTTCAAAAAAGCTAATTTGGAATCCACCTTGTGCAGTGGTTGAACTAGTCATTATTTGTCACTCTCCAATTCTCCTTGGATGAAATGTGGCAATGGATATGATCCCTGTATTGTAAAACATATCTTTCAGTCTGTTATATGCAATGTGAGCACATTACTATTCATCAAGTTGCATTGTGAATGTAGAAGTGTGTAATTGAACTGATCATGATGACTGTCTGCCAATTGAATGTATTCCCATAATGCAGATTTCCCAATGATAAGAGCAAGCAACAGACTTAAATAACTGAGTGGATGGAAACACATTGCAAATGTCGTGAAACATTAATAATTGACAAAATAATGCCTAACTCATCAGCTCAGGCTACATAAAGTATATTCACCCTGCCTGTGTCAGGTAAAGGAGGCAGTGAGAAAATGCTCAGAAAAGTTGAAGGAGATTGGAAGGAACATCCACACGGCAACTCAAAATGTCTTTAAAAAAAACTCAGCAGAACATTTAGAATAGAGAGAATTAGCTAGACCTGATTTTGTGTTCAAATTCACATAGCATAAAAATAAGACTCTTTAGTCGGAAGTGAGTAATTGAAGCATTGTAGAAACGCACACCAAAAACTGCAGTAGGCATGCCTAAAGCTAAGATACCAACTGGGTGATGTGACAGAGGGCTACAAGCATTCTAAACAGTGGAAGCAGTAACATGATACAGGCTAAACTAAAATGGCCCACAACCTATGAATCAAATCAAAGCTCTGCAGTCTTGTTAGATTCAGCCACAAATAGCATTATTCAACTAAATATTAATGAGTAGAAGAAGCTCAACAAGCACACCCATCCTCAATGATGATACTTTCTAGCATATTAATGCAATAAACGAGGAAGAGGTGTTCACAACCATCATCAACCAGAGATTTTAAGTAGATGATATGCTGCCTCTTCTGCCACTGCAAAAATTGGTTTTCAGCCAATTTGATTCACCACAAGTGATGTCAAGAAATGATTGATCGCATTGGACATGGCTAAATTTGAGATCTCTGGCATCATCTTGACAGTAGTACTAAAGACATGTTCCAGAACTAGTCATGTGTTTATCAAAGCTGCTACAATATTGGCATCTTAATTCAAAGTTTGTCCAGCTACGTCCTGTGCACAAAAAAAGAGCAAATCCAACCTGCTCAAAAACAAACATAATTATAGAACATAGAACATAGAACAATACAGCGCAGAACAGGCCCTTCGGCCCTCCATGTTGTGCCGACCTGTGAAATATTTTCAGCTCGTCCCCCTATACTATCCCATCATCATCCATGTGCTTATCCAAGGATTGTTTACATCTCCCTAATGTGGCTGAGTTTACTACATTAGCAGGTAGGGCATTCCACGCTCTTACCACCCTCTGTGTAAAGAACCTGCCTCTGACATCTGTCTTAAATCTATTACCCCTCAATTTGTAGTTAGTGGTTTACAGGCTTCCAATAGTATTGACATAAATCAGAAAATTAGTGGTGCAGGAAGCAAGGGGAAAGAGGAAGCAGTAATCATAGATGAGTTAAATTTGCATATATATTGGATTAATCTGATATGCATCAAGACTATGTAGTGAAAATTTCTGGGTTTTTTTGATGAACAGTGACTGGACTTGTAAAGTTAATGCTGTTTTCTTCCCAGCAATTGCTGAGTTTTCCCAGCAATTTCAGTCTCTCCTGCATCCAAGTTCTTTGTTTCAATTACTGGAGTATGTTTAAGATAGTGTTCCAGAGCAATATCTTGAGGAAATTTTATTGAGAATGGATTAATTAATAATCTTGTTTTAAAAAAGTCTTGAAGAAATAGTGATGATGTATGAAAGAAGTTTCCATTACTTGTGAAAAGAAGTAACTCAATTTGAAACTAGTATCTTAAATCTTAATGAAGTTATGAGAAGTTTGTTGGCTGTGGTGGATTGTAAAAATACATTAAAAGATTTGATGGCAGATATGCAGTGAATAATACTCAGTAAACTGATATTTGACTATCAAGGAAACCTGTCTTTCAAGGCAGACATACCTTTCAAAAACCCATTCATTCTGCAATGGTGTCTACGCATTGGAAGGTTCCATTTGTAACCCCTCACTTAAGAAAGGAGAGAGAGAACACAAGGAACTATAGACCGATTAACCTGACATCAGTAGTAGGAAAAATCTAGAAAATATTTTAAAGGATGTGAATAGTGAATATTTGTCAAATAATTATCTGATTTGACTGGGTCACCAGAGACTAATGATGGGGTTATTATGTTTTTAAGGATGTTACTAATAGAGTTGATAAGAAGTAGCCATGGAAGTTATTCAAATGTGATGGGTTTGGATTTTCAGAAGGCCCCATTCAAGAGATTAGTAAACCAAATTCAAGTGTATGGGTATTTGGAATAATATACAAGCAGAGACTGAGGAGTAGATAACAGGCAGATAAAAGGAATACATAGGTAATACTCAGATTGACAGGCTATAACTAGTGGCACACCATAATGATCAATGTTTGGGTCCCACCTGCTTGCAATCCATTTCAATGATTAATGAGTGGGAGTCAGTTGTAATATTTTCAAATTGCAGATGATACTAAACTTGGTAATAATTTAAGTTGTAAGGATGAGGCTTCAAGGGATTTAGACAGTTTGAGTGAGTAGGCAAGTGGAATATAATGTGGTAAGTGAGAGGTAATCCACCTCGGTGGGAGGAATGAAAATGCATGTTATTTCTTAAATGAGGAGAGATTGGCAAATATTGTTGTCCAAAGGCATGTAGTTAACTGCGTATTGTTCATCACTCAGTGAAAGCCAGCATAAAGGTGCAACCAGTACTTTGGAAGGTTAGTGTTATGTTTCTTTTCCTGCAAGGTTTCAGTCAGAAGCAAATAATGTTTATTTTCTTGTTCTAACATTGGTGAGATTACACCTGCAGTATTATGTACAGTTCTTGTCCCCTTTCCAGAGGAAGAATATATTTGTTGCAGAACAAATGCAGTGGATGTTGCCCAGACTGATTCCTGTGATGGCAAGATTTTCCTTTGAGGAGAAATCAAGGAGACTAAGCCAATATTATGTTGAGATTAGTAGAATGAAAGCTGGGATATCATTTTGAGGTTGTATAGGAGTATTGTGTGCAATTCTGGTCACCCTGTTATAAGAAAGATATTATTAAAGTAGAGAAGGTTCAGAAAAGATTTACCAGGATGTTGCCAGGAATGGAGGGTTTAGGTTATAAATAATAGACTCGATTGGTTAAATGTTTTTTACTGGAGCGTAAGAGGTTGAGGGATGACCTTATATTGGCTTTTAAAATCATGAGGTGCATTGATACAGTGACTAGCAAAGGTTTCTTTTTGTCACCTAAGGTGGGTGAGTTCAAAACTAGGGAACATATTTTAAGTTGAGAGGAGAAAGATTTTAAAAGGACATGAGGGGCAAGCTTTTTACACAGAGAGTGGTTAGAATGTAGAATGGACTGCCAGGGGATGTCATGGATGCAGGTAGAGTTTCAACATTTAAAAGACATTTGAATAAGTACATGAATAGGAAAGGTTTGGAGAGATTTGAGTAAAATACAGGCAAGTGAAAATAGTTTAGTTTGGAAACATAGTTGGTGTGGTCTACTTGGACCAAAGAGTCTGTTTCCATTCTGTATGACTCTATATCTCTGTGAAACATATGAAACCCTTATAGTGAATGATAGGATGAATGCAGAATGGATGTTTCCTCCACTATGAGGTGGAGAGCCATGAGACACGGTTCAAAATAGTTTGTAGGAGCAAATTACTGTTGATGCTGAAATACATACTGAAAACAACAAATGCTGGAGATCACAACAGGTCAGGCAGCATCCATGGAGAGACAGCAAACTAACGTTTCGAGTCTAGATGACTCTTCATCGAGCTGAAGTGAAATGTGGAGGGACAGCATTTATGCTATAGTTCAGGGAATTGTTGGTGTGGGTAGTAGGTATAGGGTACTGGTAGAAAAAGGATGTTAGTATCTTACGTTAAGTGATTGGAATGAGAGAATGGCAGAATAATAGTGTGCCTCCTGCCAGACTTGAAAGGGCAGTAAATGGGATGGGGAGAGGAGGACATGATAACAAGGTAAAAGAAAAGAAAGAAATAGTTCACAATTTAAAGGTATTGAACTCAACATTAAGTTGAGAAGGCTGTAAAGTGCCTAGTCTGAAGATAAGATGTTGTTCCTCCAGTTTGCGCTGTGATTCACTGGAATACCGCAACATGCTGAGGACAGATATGCGAGCATGCAAGCAGGATGCTGTGTTGAAATGACCAGCTACAGGAAGGTCAGGGTCCTGCTTGCGCACAGATCAGAGGTGTTCCACAATGCGGTCACCTAGTCTGCATTTGCTTTCTCCATTGTAGAGTAGGCCACATTAGGTGCAGTAAATGCAATACACAAGATTGGAGGAGGTGCAGGTGAAATGTCGCTTCACCTGGAAAAAACTGTTTAGGTCCTTGGATGGTGAGCAGGGAGGAAGTGAAGGGGCTGATGTTGCACCTTCTGTGGTTACATGACAAGGTGCTGTGGAGAGAGGGACTGGTATTAGTGGTCACAGAATGGACTAGGTTGTCCTGGACAGAATCATTCCTGTGAAATGCAGACTGGGGGGAAAGAAGGGAAGATGTTTTTGGTGGTAATATTCTGCTGGAGTTGTCTGAAATGGCGGAGAATGATTTTTTGAATGGGATGAAAAGTGAGGACAAAGGGGATTTAATCACGCTGTTGCAGGTGATGGGAAGGGGCAAGGGCGGTGGCACGGGTGATAGGTAGGATGACTTTGAGTGCCCTGTCAACCACAGTGGGTGGGAAACCATGGTCATGGGAGAAGCAAACCATGTCAGCAGTGCTGTTTTGGAAGATGGGATCATCCAAACAGTTGCAACATAGGCAAAGGAACTGGGAGAATGGGATAGAATCTTTGCAGGATGTGGGATGTGATGAGCTGTGGTGAAGATAGCTATGGGAATGGATGATGGTGGACAGTTTATTCCCCGAAATGGAGACAGAGAGGTCAAGGAAAGGAAGGGAAGCGTTCGCAATGGACAATGTGAAAGTTACAGAGGGGTAGAAATTGGAGGCAAAATGAATGAAGTTTTCACTGTCCTGGTGGAAGCATGAAGCAGAACTGAAGCAGTCATTGATATACTGAAATAAATAATTGTGGGAGGGGGACAGTGTGAGACTGGAACAAGGATTATTCTACATCATCCATAAAGAGGCAAGCATATCTGGAATCCATACAGGTCCCCACAGCCACTCCTTCGTCTTTTAGTTTGTTTCTTATCCTGACTCTGAACTGAGGAGAAATCTCTTCATTCAGAGGGTGGCGTTTCTTTGGAATTCTCAATCCTGTGGTGGTTTTGAAATTTTAGTTATTGCATAAGTTCACAACAAAGATAGAATTTGGATTTTTTTTCATACATTGATTGAATATGGGCATCACTGGCTGGACCAGCATTTGTTGGCCAACTCTAATTACGCTTGAGAAGGTGGTTGGCAGGTGCTGACTTGAACCGTTACAGTCCATATACAATAGCTAGACCCACCATGCTATCAACAAGGGAATTCCAGGATTTTGGCCCAGTGACACTGAAGGAAAGGTGACTTGGAAAAGAACTTGCATGTGGCGATGTTCCCATGCTTTCTGATGACCTTGTCCTTCTCAATGGTAGGGGTTGTGATTTTGGAAGATGATGTCTGAGGAACCTTGGTGAATTTTTGTAGTGCATGTTAAAGATAGCCCATACTTCTGCTACTAAGTGTTGGGTTTTAGAAGGACTGACCACTTGTGGATGTGATGCCAATCCAGTGGCTATTTTGCCCTGAATGATGTGAAGCTTCTCGAGTGTTGTTGAAGCTGCCCTCATGCAGACAAGTGGGGAGTATTCCATCACACTCTTGTCTTCTGTCTTGTAGATGATGAACTGTTTTTGTGGAGTCAGGAGATGAGTTGCTCACTGAAGTATTTGTGAACTCTAATCTGCTCTTGTAACCATTGTATTTATAAGACAGGTCAATGCGGTTTCTGTTCAACAGTATACTGATGTTGGTAGTCTGCGATTCAGTGTTCATAATGCCAGTGAACGTCCGTGAATCATTGTTGGAAATAGCTTTTGCCTGATATTTGAGTAGCACAAATATTATTTGCTCTTCCAGCCCTACTACTAAATACTCACCCCCTAGTGTGTGCACATGCGCACGTGTGTGCGCGCATACACACACGTGTGCGCACATACACACACACACTCCCTCTCTCTCTCTTTTTCCCCCTTTCTTTCTCTTTCTGTCTTTCTCCCTTTGTCTCTCACACAATTCCTCCCTGCCCAAACATCCTCAAACTATCACTCATGCATCACTGCAGGGCCCAATCTCCCTGCTTATCCATCTTGTTTGCAGTCCTTCCTACTTGAGGAGGAAGAAGTAGCATCTTGTCTCCACACATGCTCCCTGACTTGGAGCTCTTGATGCCCTGCAGACATCTTGTCATCTGTAGCAAATTTCCTGATAATCTTGAGCAGATTTGTCAATGTCCTCGGTGTGCAGGCCTAAATGAACCTACTCACTTTCACACAGCTTGCTGCTCTTCCAATCAGAGGCCACTTCTCTCCTGCAATTGCAGGTGCTAGACCAGTGAACATATCAACAGTAAATGCAGGATAAAAGTGGCACCTGCTTGGAGAAGCAATTCCTTATTGAAAACTGCACTGTCCTTCCAATATTTTCATGGTCCAGATAAGACCCTTTAGCCTGTTGAACATCATGATCTGTAATACGTGACTAAGAACCCATAAAGCGTCTTTCAGCCGCACTTTGTATCTAGAAGAATAAAGTGAGCACAGGAGAATGCTCACTTGTAATTTTTCTTTCAAGTCACCCACCATACTGATTTGGAACCATACATCACTATCACCGAGATAGTATCCTGGAACTCCCCTCAACACCACTGTGAGTGTACTGATGAAACATTGCCTAGAGCAGTTCAGGAAAATGGCTTGACATTGCTTTCTGGAGGACAACAAGGATCAGCCAATGAATGTTGGTTTAACCAGCATCACACACTATCCTGTAACTGAATCAAAAAAGCACTTTTTAAAATTATTTTCACCAGTTTTCTTCACAATGAATCAGAACAACAATGACTCAGCCAGAAGAGAAAATGCTGGAAAATCTCAGCAGGTCTGGCAGCATCTGTAAGGATAGAAAAGAGCTGACGTTCCGATTCTAACTGACCCTTTGTCAAAGCTTTGACAAAGGGTCAGTTAGACTCGAAACATCAGCTCTTTTCTGTCCTTACAGATGCTGCCAGACCTGCTGAAATTTTCCAGCATTTTCTCTTTTGGTTTCAGATTCCAGCACCGGCAGTAATTTGCTTTTATCCAATGACACGCCCAGTTTTTTTTATATATATGCATAAAACACTTTAAATAATTATCCATTCGGCAACAGTGGAAATTATAATTCAATTTTAAAGGCACTTTTAATAGTCAGTTACTAGAGAAAAGATTATAGGCAATTATTTATGAAGAGCTTATCCAGGTAATTAATGCCTGCAAATTTAGCAAGGACACTGAACCATTTTGTGGAGATAAATGCCAAGCAACACTTTTAACAAAATATACTATTTCCCCATGCATTAAAACCAAGAACAAATAATTATTCCTGAAATCATCAATTATAGAAAGTAGGTCATTCAAGTAGTTTCTAGAAAATACTTCTAATGCCTAATCTTATTTATTTCACTGTCGATGTGAATCATTGTTGTGATTAAGAGGCAAATAATTTCCATTCTACAGCAATCTTGTTCTCAGGTTTAATTAGCACAGAATGTTCTCACTTTCATACATACATCTAATTTACAACTGAAAGAGGCTCTTTGACTTCCTATCTTTGAAGCATGTTTCCTCCGCGTTGCTAAGCCTGTTGTTAATTCCCCTATCTGGTGTGCTTAAACTGCTCACATCTAAACACCCCATTCAAGCAACTACCCACACAATCCCACGCATACACACAAAGACGCAAGATATTTATGAAATAATAATTCAAAATGATCAGTTTGAAAAATTCAAAGAAATTCAAATTGTTTCATAGATTGACAATCATTATGTAATTTACATTTTGGCAATTTATGTTTTAATGTCATTGTTATATATTTTTGTTTCCCTTGTTTTACTTACCAATTCAGCTTTAAAACCTAATGCATTGAAAAGCTAGAGACCATAACTTTAACAAAGAAGTTATTGGCACATCATAAAACAACACAATTGGAAGGGCTCTTATGGTGCATTGTTGTCGTCCCTAACATTGTACAAGAAGATCTGGGCGGATATGCAATCTGGTCTAGAAGTGCATTATAACATGTCCAAATTAGTTGATTAAAAATAATGTAAAAATCTAATTTGCTCATTAATGCCTGTTATGGAAGAAAACTTACCATTCTTACCCAATCTACTCTAAAATTGACTCCAACTTGGTTGACCGTTAATTGACCTTTAAAGCAGAATGGAAGAAGGCATAGTTTTCATGAATAAGTGGTGAAGAACAATACCTATCAGCTTTAACGGTAATTCCCACAAACAATAATTATAGGTATAAATGTAAAAAGGATAGATAAATGTGATTTATGATTACTTTAGTTTCTTGGGTATGCCAATCATCAAGACCTATTTTTTTCCCCAAAACTATATTTATTCATAACATGCACACAAAAATGGCAGAAGTTGGAAATCTGAAGCAAGAACAAGTGTGCTATAGAAACACAGCAGGTCAAGCAGCATCTATTGAGAGATAAACAGAGTTAATGTTTCAGAACTGGCAATTGCTGACAAAGGTTGGTAATTATGATGATGATAGGATGAAGGGAGGGAGCAGATAGTGAATAGTGTGCATAGGGACAGACCCCAGAGAGAAAGGGAAAGAAAAAAAGGAGGCAGGCAAACAAAGAGACATCTGTTGTGGAAGTAAGACAGAGGGAGCTAAATGATATGTAGGGTACTATTTGAATATGTGGAGTGCTATGTGAAGAGTGAAAAATGGTATGCCTGTGCAGGGAGCAACCCATACAGTGTAGGAGTTCAGGGTATGAGGGGAGGGTAACCGATATGGATTAAATTGTTAAACGCAATGTTTAATCCTGCCTCAGTGGAAGAAGAGGTGTTTTTCCGCAAACTTGATTTGAACTTCAAAAAGATGAACTGTAGCATGCCAGGGAACATGATGGTGTGTTAAAATGGCAGGCAATGCAAAGCTTGGAGTAATTTTTATGGACCAAACATAGATGTTTGACAAAGTGGTCACCCAGTTGGCTTTGTGTTTCTCCATTGTTGAGGAGACCACATTGTGAGCAGCGAATTCAATTGACTGAATTGAGTGAAGTGCAGGTAAATTGCTGCCTCACCTGGAAGGGATCTCTGGACTCTTGGATAGTGAGAAGGGGAGAGGCAAACATTTAAATGTTGCAACTTCTGTGATTAGATGGGAAGATGCTGTGGAGTTGTGGAGAGTTGTTGAGAGTGGAGGATGAGCGGACCAAGGTATCTCAGATATCCCAAGGTATCCCTGCAGAATGCTGACAAGGGAGGAGGGAGGAACATGTCTCTGGCATTCATAAATTATTCATGAATCCATTCATAAAGTTTAAACTTCATTGCAATTTGAACATTGCAGAATTTGCAATCAAGTTCAATTTTTCTCCATATAGCACATTCCACTTCTAAGTGGCCCAGTACAACAATAATCTTTATATTCACAGTATACATTCCAGGTCGGGTACATAGCCAGAATCTCTTGGGTCAGGTAACACAGCAAGCCTTCTGTTTTGATTTCATTTTAAACTGTGAGTGTAAAATCTTTGAAAATCCACGTACAAAGTATGTTTGCTTTCAAGTTACATAACTTACATTGAAATTCAGCAAGTCTCCATACATCACATTCCAACTTAACCTCCTTCCAGACAATTTGATATAGCCTCCATAGTTATAATTTACATTCCACGTAAGGCATACGGCATGACATCAAAAGGTTTCAAATGGAACATTTTAGAAAGTTCAACATAAATAAACTTTTGCCCATATGGCATGATCCATTCTGAGTTGACTTAATACAATTTTAATAGAATTGATGGTGGTTCAGAATATCACATCAGGTCTAATGGTTTCTATATTTAGTTATTCGTTCGAATTAAAAGAGGGGGAGGAGTTGCTTTGCTGGTCAGGGATGATATCACGGCTGTGCGAAAGGAGAACACTATTTGAGTAGTGAGGCATTATGGGTGGAGCTGAGAAATAAGAAGGGTGCAGTTACATTGTTGGGTCTGTACTATAGGCCTCTCAACAGTGAGCATGAGGTGAAGAACAAATAGGTAAAAAGATTATGGAATGATGTCGAGGCAACAGTGTGGTGGTGATGGGAGATGTAAATTTTCCCAACATTGACTGTGATACACTTAGTGTTAGAGGTCTAGATGGGGCAGAATTTGTAAGAAACATCCAGGAGAGTTTTCTCAAGCAGTATGTCAATAGTCCGACGAGGGAAGGGGCCATATTGGACCTGATGTTGGGGAATGAGTCAGGCCAGGTGGTAGAAGTTGCTGTGGGGGATTTCTTTGGGAACAGTAACCACAATTCTGTAAGTTTTAGACTACTCATAGACAAAGATGAGAGTGGTCCTAGGGAAGAGTACTAAACTGGGCCGAGGCCAATTATGTCAAAATTAGGAAGAGGTGGGAAATGTGGATTGAATACAGCTATTTGAAGGGAAGTCCACATTTGATACATGGGAGGGTTTCAAAGAAAGGTTAAAAATAGTGCAGGATAGGTATGTCCCGTTGAAAGCAAAGGATAGGAAAGGCAAGATTTGTGAACTGTGGAAGACAGGAGTTATTGTACAACTAGCCAAGAGGGAAAGGGAAGTGTACATAAGATCCAGGCAGTAAGAACAAAATGGGCCCTGGAGGAATATTGGGAGAGTAAGGCCAGTCTTAAATGAGGAATCAAGCGGGCTAAAAGGGGTCATGAAATAGCTTTAGTGAGCAGAATTAAGGAAACTCCCATAGTCTTTTATTCTTATATAAGAAACAAGCGGGTAACTAGAGAAAGGGTTGGTCCACTAAAGGATAGGGAAGGAAGGCTGTGTGTCAAATCTGAGAGGAGGGTGAGACTCTGAATGATTACTTTGCATCAGTGTTCATTGAGGAGAGGGACATGATGAATGTTGAGATTAGAGATAGGAGTTTGATTATTCTGGATCACATAGTAATCCAGAGTTGGGAAGATGTGTTGAGTAGGCTAGAGGTTATTAAGGTGGACAATTCCCCAGGACCAGATGGGATCTATCCCAGGTTGCTGAGGGAGGCAAGAGAGGAAATAGCTCAGGCCTTGACAGATATCTTTGTAGCACTCTTAAACACAGATGAGGTGGCAGGGGATTGGAAGGTTACTCATGTTGTCCCTCTGTACAAGAAGGGTAGTAGGGATATTCTGGGTAACTACAGACCATTGAGCCTGACGTTGGTGGTGGTAAAGTTGCTGGAGAAGGTGCTGAGTGATAAAATTTATATTTGGAAAAGAATGAGCTTATCAATGATAGGCAACATGGTTTTGTGTGGGGGAGATCGTGTGTTCTTTGAGGAAGTGACCAAGTTGATAGATGAAGGAAGGGCTATAGATGTCATATGCATGGACTTTAGTAAGGCGTTTGATAAGATTCCCCATGGTAAACTAATGGAGGAAGTGAAGTCGCATGGTGTGCATGGTGTTCTAGCTAGATGGATAAATAACTGATTTAGCAACAGGAGACAGAGAGTAGCAATTGAATGGAGAAAGGTGATCAGTGGTGTACCACAAGGATCAGTTATGGTGCCACTGTTGTTTGCGATATACATAAATGATCTGCAAGAGGGCATCATTAGTATGATCAGCTAGTTTGCAGATGACATGAAGTTTGGTGGAGTAGCAGAAAACATAGGGGACTGCCAAAGAATACAGGAGAATATAGATAGTCTAGAGAGTTGGGCAGAGAAGTCGCAGATGAAGTTCAATTCGGGCAAATGTGAGGTGATACATTTTGGCAAGTCTAATTCAAGAGCAAATTATACAGTAAACAGAAGAGCCTTGGGAAAAGTTGAAGAACAGAGAGCTCTGGGAGTTCAGGTCCATTGTACCCTGAAGGTTGTTGCACAGGTGGATAGAGTAGTCAAGAAGGCATATGGTATGCTTGCGTTCATCAGACAGGGTATTGAGTATAAAAGCTGGCAGGTCATGTTAAAATTGTACAAGACATTGGTTCAGCCACATTTAGAATACTGCGTACAGTTCTGGTCACCACATTACCAAAAGGATATGGACGCTTTGGAGAGGGTGCAGAGAAGTTTTATGAAGATGTTCCCTGGAATGGAAGGTGCTAGCTACGAAGACAGACTGAGCAGGTTAGGATTGTTTTCATTAGAAAAAAGGAGATTAAGGGGGTACCTGATTGAGGACTACAAAATCATGAAGGGTATAGACAGGGTAGATAGAGGTAAGCTTTTTCCCAGGGTGAAGGATTCAATAACAAGAGGTCACGCTTTCAAGGTGAAAGGTGAAAAGTTTAAGGGGGATACACATGGCAAGTACTTTACACAGAGGGTGGTGGGTGCCTGGAATGTGTTGCCAGCACAGGTAGTTGAGGCAAACATGTTAGATTCATTTAAGATGTGTCTGGACAGGTGCATGAGTGGGTGGGGAGCAGAAGGATGCAGATGCTTAGGAATTGGGTGACAGGTTTAGACAGTGGACATAATGATCAGCTCAGGCTTGGAGGGTCGAAGGGTCTGTTCCTGGGCTGTAAATTTTCTTTGCTCTTTGTTCTTTTTTCTTTTCTGAAATGCTTGTTTACAAAGAGTAACTGTTATTCAATGCTATTTTATCCAGAATTTTTTTCGTGGAAAAAAATAGTTAGAGCTATTACCACAGCTTCAGCCTGATAATTTCCAAGCAAGGAGAATAGTATTCCACTTCCAGGAGATTAATCTTCTCTCTGACGTCTTAGATGTAAACATAGCCTTTCGCAGGTCCAGGCAGTAAGGTTGATGGTAGCATATGTTCAGTATATCTTTAATTATTGATAGCATAATGTGAAAGCATCAAGATCAGAACTCTATGCCTTTTCACATTCCTGGCCATCATGCTGAATGTTGTGCCTTTGTTCTGCATTTTGTTGAGTTAAAATGTCAGGTGTTAAGTTTGTAGAAAATGCTTTGTGTCATAGTTCTCAGGGTCACAAGACTGTCACTGAAAGATCATCAAATTCTTGTCAATGTGACATTGCTCGTTATAATGCTTTAGCTCCCGAGTACTTGGGAAGTATGTGGCAGATCAGTCATTCTGGCTGTATGTCATTATCTGGATGCAGACCACAACTTCTAGTTTTATTGCTCTAATCTTTCTGAATTTGTCCTCTGAGCCTAAATATTGTCTTTGCTATTTTCAAGGAATGTGCTTCTAGTTCAGAGATGAGCACCAAATCTTGCTACGCCAACCCAGGCAACTATTGCTCTGGACAGAATTTCAACTCCCTAGTCATCTTACATCACTTCATCAATTTTTGGATGAGACTTAGATATGAACATGCTTTCCTACTGAGCAGAGATCTTTGATAGCTCTGCAAGATTAAAAGAATTTCATTAGTTTACCTGACAGTGTGTTTAAGAGTTGTAGTGATCTTGTCCTTGACTGTGAGAATTTTACCTCATGGTCATTGCAGTTTCAATTCGGATGGATGAATTTTGATCGAACAACTTTGTGCCGAGATGACACATCAATCCTCCCAAGTCTCCATGTCTCCCTGAGGTATGCTCTGATTTTAACTTCCACAGTTCTGCCTGCTCAATGTGTTGCAAAACCTGTACTAAAGTGAAATGATCTTTAGTTTGCAAGGAATCTGAAAGTGTCCTGTCCGGCATGCCAACAATTATACGTTTGCAAATTAAATCAACGTCAAACCTCTATAGCTGCAAATACTTGCTTATTAGTATGAATCATTTACAAATGAATTGGTTTATTCCATGGCCTCAACCTTCCTTGGTTGAAGTTTGCCCACTCAATTCCCAGGTCTTCTTGTCTTTAAGATAGGTATCAAATACATCTAGAACTTTGTATTAGGATGCTGAAATCTTCTGGATGCCTTCCTTCTCCCTGATGATATGATCCACTATGGATGCAATGGCACACAGAAAGGAATAGATCTGATATTTTAGAACTGGCTGTTGTAATATGAATCTGTTTGGTCCTATACATGGAAAAGGTTAACAACATATTTTCATCTTTTTCGAATTTAGCTTGTGAATGGGTGTATCCAAGTGGTAATTTTCAGATTCAATTCAGTGTAGTTAAGGGAAGACTCGACAACAGTAATTTGCTTAAATATGAATATTTATTGAATAATAATAAAAGGTGGGAAAGAAAGGAAAAAGTAAAAGACTCAACTATGAACATTTATTAAGTAATAAATGAAGATGAAAAAGGAAGGAAAAGAAAGCAATGAGCGTCATGCCTTCCTGCATGTTGGGGACCCCTTGATTGATGCTGAAAATGTGTTGCTGGAAAAGCGCAGCAGGTCAGGCAGCATCCAAGGAACAGGAGAATCGACGTTTCGGGCATAAGCCCTTCTTCAGGAATGCTCGAAACGTCGATTCTCCTGTTCCTTGAATGCTGCCTGACCTGCTGCGCTTTTCCAGCAACACATTTTCAGCTCTGATCTCCAGCATCTGCAGCCCTCACTTTCTCTCAAAGACCCCTTGATTGATAGCTCGTCTGCAGGCTTAGATTTGTTCCTGGCTCAGTTCATGATCTTGGTTCAAGATGAAGTCCAACGACTTGGAACAAAACTCTCTCTTTCTTACACAGCATCACAAACTACTAACACAGAGAACAAGCTGAGCACGTACAGAAAAAAACTTTGATTATGCCATCTTTGGCATGTACAGGAATGCTCACAGGACTCATCCGAGGTCTCGCAGCTGTCAAATACCATCAACAAGTTTAGCCCTTCAGCCAAACCCATACGAAGGTGACTCATTTGTCAATGAGGTTGGAAAATCATTTGTGAATGGTAAACTGAAGACATTTTCAAGAAAATAACCTGCTTGGGGAGCAAATGGCTTATGTTTGTTCACTAAGTTGAGTTTCATAGACAGCAGGTAAATAGATGGGAAGGGGTCAAGATCAGGCTTCAGTTGAAAAGATTCATATCAGCTGAAGTTCAGTTGAGTTTGTGGCAGTGTCCAGGCTGTCTGGGCTGGAAAGGAGTCCTGAATTCTTTTAGCAGTTCAAGCAGACAGGACTTTTCTTAATATTCATTTCGGAATTAACTTAGTCAGTGTCTGTATATCTTGGAATGAGACTTAATAAAGTGAATGACACCTTGTAAATGTGTAGAAAGTCTGAAAGTAAATATTTGTTATCTAGTAAGAAACTAACAGTTAAGATAGAAATGATACTTCACTGGGGTTGAGTGTCCATAGGACAAACAGGTTATAAGACCATAAGACATAGGAGCGGAAGTAAGGCCATTCGGCCCATCGAGTCCACTCCGACATTCAATCATGGCTGATGGGAATTTCAACTCCACTTACCCGCATTCTCACCGTAGCCCTTAATTCCTTGTGACATCAAGAATTGATCAATCTCTGCCTTGAAGACATTTAGTGTCCCAGCCTCCATTGCACTCTGCGGCAATTCCACAGGCCCACCACTCTCTGACTGAAGAAATGTCTCCGCATTTCTGTTCTGAATTTACCTCCTCTAACTCTAAGGCTGTGTCCACGGATCCTAGTCTCCTCGCCTAACGGAAACAATTTCCTAGTGTCCACCCTCTCCAAGCCATGTATTATCTTGTAAGTTTCTATTAGATCTCCCCTTAATCTTCTAAACTCCAATGAGTACAATCCCAGGATCCTCAGCCGTTCCTCATATGTTAGACCTACCATTCCAGGGATCATCTGTGTGAATCTCTGCTGGACTCGCTCCAGTGCCAGTATGTCCTTCCTGAGGTGAGGGGACCAAAACTGGACACAGTACTCCAAATGGGGCCTAACCAGAGCTTTATAAAGTCTCAGTAGCACAACGGTGCTTTTATATTCCAACCCTCTTGAGATAAATGACAACATTGCATTCGCTTTCTTAATCACGGACTCAACCTGCATGTTTATCTTTAGAGAATCTTCTACTAGCACTCCCAGATCCCTTTGTACTTTGGCTTTACGAATTTTCTCACCATTTAGAAAGTAGTCCATGCTTATATTCTTTTTTCCAAAGTTATATTTTTCTCTTTGCTGTTTCAGACAAGACCTTTGCAAATTGTATTATATTTGTGTACGGACTGTTGTGTTTATTTTGTTTTGTGTAATATATGTTGATGTCTTTGGTTAAAGTGCATTGGCAACCTTACATGAATAGATTCAGTGACTGACCACCATAGTAACTAACTTTTGAAAATATAATTTATGATCTATTGAGCCATTTTCACTCTGGGTTGTGAATTTTCCAGTACCACTGTCCGCAGGGATCCTAATACTTTTAAACTCACACTTCCAGCACTCCCAGTGTTGCCATTGCTGTGGACTACCAATGCCTCTGAATGGTTAGGGAAGTCACAGCAGTTGTGATTAATATCAGTTCAGGTGTGTGGCTCCTACTAAGATTATTCTTTATTTTGCTTCTTTCTTCTTTGTAAAGTTGAGCTTCCTCTTTTGAATCATTTGCCTTGGTTTTCACCTACAGAATTCAAATCTGTGATATCAGATACCTTAACCTGCTGCCTCTGGCATTGCTTCCATGTATGAGATCTTTGTCCTTATTCTCTACAAGTTATGACTAAAGTAGATCTCCCCTAATCCACATGTGTTTTGGACAAATGCCACTGTAAGGTTTTCTTTAACCACTTTATTTACAGGTACTGTAAAGTTTCTTTAAACATTTTATTTACAGCTAGTGCAACTAAAATGAAGGTAAGCAACATGCCAATTCCATTCTCCTTTTGCTGAGATCATATGCTTACATCATCATTTACTCAGGCTACTTATCATAAACTTTAAACCATACCTTGATCCAACTTCTTCTCTTGTCTGCCACCTTTGAATGGCAGTGCTATGAATCAATAGCCAAAATACTCTGTGACAAACAGTAAGATTATGATATCAACAAAATCCTTCACTGTGAACTTTAACTGAACTCTCAAAGTGAAGTTTGCAGAGAAATAAAACCAAACAAAGAATGCGTAAAATTTATCCAGGAAATCAGCAACTGACCTACCAGTAGCTATTTAACTAGTGGTGGAAAAAAAGGGCTTTCTTTATCTGAAATGGCACACAAAGCATGAAGCATGGACAAATGCAAATTCATCTCTGCCTTGTCCTCCTGAAGATCCTTAGGATCCAGCACACTGCCTTCAATTCAATGAATGTTACTTTATCAGCACATTGTGACCCAGAATGACAAATTTTCACAAGATGGGAAGGAGATCAAGATCATGCTTTCCAGGCTTTAAGTGATGACAACTGCATATTTCATACTATACTAACTGAACGCCATACACAAGGTTCAATCATTCTCCAGGATTATTGTTGAGCAATGTTAACGTACTGAAGTTGTGCCTCACGTCCCTGGATAGATCTTAGTGTTGTAGCAAATCTTACTTTGATAGACTTCATAGTCTTCATACAATAACAGATCTTCATAAAATCTGAATATCTATTTAACATCATGTTGGAGGTAACCCACAGAAAATGCTAGAGATACTCAGGACTTGTGAATAGCGAAAGAGTTAATCTTTAAGGTTGGAAGTTTAATGACACAGTGGAAAGAGGGATTGAGACAAATCTGCTGCAAATAATTAACGAAAACCAATTCCTATGTTGCACGAAATAGTATCTTAAAACATAGAACATAGAACAATACAGCACAGAACAGGCCCTTCAGCCCACGATGTTGTGCCGAACATTTGTCCTAGCTTAAGCACCCATCCATGTACCTATCCAATTGCCGCTTAAAGGTCACCAAAGATTCTGACTCTACCACTCCCACAGGCAGCGCATTCCATGCCCCCACCACTCTCTGGGTAAAGAACCCACCCCTGACATCTCCCCTATACCTTCCACGTCAACCCACCCCTGACATCTCCCCTATACCTTCCATCCTTCACCTTAAATTTATGTCCCTTTGTAATGCTGTTGCACCCGGGAAAAAAGTTTCTGACTGTCTACTCTATCTATTCCTCTGATCATCTTATAAACCTCTATCAAGTCACCCCTCATTCTTCGCCGTTCCAACGAGAAAAGGCCTAGCACTCTCAACCTATCCTCGTACGACCTATTCTCCATTCCAGGCAACATCCTGGTAAATCTCTGCACCCTCTCCAACAAAAACTTTGAAAGGTAGAAGTGGTGTACAATTGGAGTACTGAATTCAACGTAGCGTTAAAATAATTGCATTTTACTGCAAGTTAAATAGGTATAGCTCTCACTTTAATATTTCCTGGTCTAGAAACTTGATCATGCAATATTATTTTTCAGATGCAAACTCAATTGTTATCATTAGGATATTATGGGCAACACATGTGCATGTAATTCTGATCAGAAAGATATTGCCCTCCAGTTTGGTGAAGGTAGATTTGCAAAACATAATTTTTACCAGACTTCAACCATAGTAAAGGAAATATTGTATCAAATATTAGTCAGACCACATCTTCAGTTGACGCATCTGATTGGGACCCATATATTACTAAAAGCATTCAGGTTTTTGGAATATTTCAACAACTGGTCACTCACGTTTTTACAAAGATGTTGAGGTACAGTCGAGTCTCCATTGGTCATATGATAAAACTGGCCCAGTCTCCATGACTGAACTAAGTCCCAAGGCTTGATATGCCTCTATAAAATTTTAAATGGGCAGTTCAATATATCTAAACATTATATGCAGCCCAAAAGTGAATGACCCCTCAAGAAGAGCTCACAACCAACTGCTCATATTTTACATGCTCCAATGTTAACTCCTTTTCAATCAAGAACAATAAAGGGATGGAACAACCTTTCACAAACCTTAATCCCCATACGCTTAGAGAATTCATATCAGTAAAACCTATTTCAAGTTGTTAATCAACATGAGCATCAATGGCACTGACTGTTCACCTCTATCAAAATTTCCAGTTAGAAGACTGCAGAGAGAAACCTTATCAAATATTAAATACAGACAGTTCTTTTATAATGCAATGGTTGTATTTTCTGCAACCCCATGTTATAGAAAAATCATGCTTTAGAAACAGTGTTTAAAGTGTTGGTGCTGTAAATCGTGCTATAGTCAACACACATTTTAAAAGTTAGTGCTGTAGAAACAGCATCCCCAATTTATCAATCGCGTTAAAGTGAATTCACATTGACGCAATGCATGTTACAACAGAATGACCTGTATAAAGATATGCTGGTCAAAGTGTAACCTCTGTGCATAAATAATACATTATTTAATTTTCTAATTGAGTTTGTGTCATCAGATGAATTCTAAAATAATTAATAAGCAAAAAAGTCTTAAGTATGACTCTATGAGTCTAATTTTTGTTATAGTATTATACTATAATATTTGATGATTCAGCATTTGCTAATCATAATTTGACAAACATCTTTACCTACTCAGGACCTTGAATCAGTATCAAATTATCTTGCCACCTGCATTAGACTTTTCAATAAATATGGTATGGAATGCCAAATGCCTACAAACCCTATACTGCAATATTGGAATAAAAGGAGTAATGTTAAGTCATAAACTGTAATATTAAGCTGTAAGATGCAATGTTAAGACAGATTATGCAGAACAAAGTTATCAGCTGCAAAATCAGTCCATAAACTCTGTTGTTAAATCATAAGCTGTAATATTAAGGTGTAAATAGTAAAGTTGAGACAGAAGCAAAAATATCAAAAGGCACGCTGTAAGAAAGTGTTGCTATGGTGCCATAGCGGTAAAAAAACATAAGAACGTAAGAACTAAGAGCAGGAGTAGGCCGTCCTGCCCTTTGGGCCTGCTCCACCATTCAGTAAGATCATGGACTCAGATTCACTTACCCACACTCTCATTGTATCCTTTAATTCCTTTATTGTTCAAAGAAATATCTACCTTAGCTTTAAAAATGTTTACTGAAGTAGCATCAACTACATCACTGAGCAATGAATTCACAACCCTCTGGGTGAAGACATTCCTTCGCAATTTAATCCCTAATCTGTTCCCTCTAATTTTGAGGCTATGCCCTCTTGTCATAGCTTCACTTGCCAATGGAAACATCCTCTCACCTCCCTCTAATCTATTCCCTTCATAATTTTATGTATTTCCATAAAATTCCACCTCATTCTTTTGAATTCCAATAAATATAATCTCAATGCACTCAGTCTGTCCTCACAAGCCAACCACCTCAACTCCGGAATCAACCTAGTGAGCATCTTCGCAACCTTCCCACCCACCCCGGCCATGCACCCCCCCCACTGCCAGTCAATCCTTTCTCAAGTAAGGAGACTAAAACTGCACACATTACTCCAAGTATGGGCTCACTAGCACCTCGTACTGCTGCAACATAACCTCTCTGCTCTTAAACCCAATTGTTTTAGTAATGAAGGTCAAAATTCTATTTACCTTCCCAATTACTTGTTGTACCTATAGACCAATCTTCTGTGATTCATATGACATCCAGGTTCCTCTGCATAGCAGCATGCTGCAACTTTTTTACCATTCAAGTAATATCCTTTTTACTATTACTCCTACCAAAATGGATGACTTCACATTTATTTATACTGTATTCCACTCTTTCAATGTATCTATGTTCTTCTGTAAAGTTTCACAGCACTCAGCACACTTTGCTCTGCCACTCATCTTAGTGTCATCTGCAAACTTTGACATTCTACACGTGGTCCCCAACTCCAAATCATCTGTATAAATTGTCAATAATTGAGGTCCCAACACTGATCCCTGAGGCACACTACTAGTGACTGTTTGCCAGCCAGAGTAGCTCTCATTTATCCCCAATCTATGCTTCCTGTTAGTCAACCAATCCACACTAATACTTTAACCCTAACGCCATGTATCCTTATCTTATATAGCAGCCTCTTTTGTGATACCTTGTTGAAGGCCTTTTTAAAAATCTAGATGCTCCACATCCATTGGGTCCCTGTTGGACTATAACCTGGTGTGATGTGATTTTTAACTTTGAACACCCCAGTCCAACACCAGCATCTCCAAATCATGGGTTCCTATTGTCCACCTTACTCCTAATGTCATCATAGAATTTCAAAATATTTGTCGAGCGTGATCTGCCCTTCATGAACCCATGCTGCATCTGTCCAATGAGACAATTTCTATTGAGATGCCTTGTTATTTCTTCCTTTATAATAGACTCAAGCATCTTCCCCACTACAGACGTTAAGCTAACAGGTCTGTAATTCCCCATCATTGTCTGACTACCTTTTTAATCACTGGCATCACAGGGCGTGATACAAGATGTCTGAAACTCTTTAACTGGATCTGGGGAAGGTTGACTGATACAAGCTGGTCAGATTGCCACTGAAAAGAGCTGCAAATGAACTCCTTGCAGGACAATTTGCTGGTGGGGAGGGTTTAAGCTAACTTTGCAGGGCTGTGCGACCCAGGAGAAAATATTAGAGAATAGTAACTGTGCACAAAATACCTGGAGAGGGTGATGGTATTGTTTCAGAAGAACATAGCAGTACAGGAGAAAATAGATGTCCGATGTTCAAGGACAATTATGTTCAATTTGGCAAGAATTAAGGAAAGAGTTGGAAGCATGTATCATAAAAACATCATTAAGAGAGTGACATTTGATAGACTACCAATATTGAAGAATTTTAAGTTCCAAATATGGGTGAAGAGCAAAAAGGATTAAGCACTCTTGATTGCTTTCAGGGTAATTTTCTAACTGGACACTGCTTATGCCTGTGAGGCTTTTATGTTCCACAGTGCTGATATTGACTACTAGTATCTGTTGTTTGGTCTACTGTTTTTTTTATATGTGTCATGTGTGTCAGACAGAATAGGTTTGGTTGTTCTTCAGTGCTAAGATTGTCCTTCTCTCAGGATATGTCTGTGTCTCCCTTGTTTCTGCTTCCAGCATCTTTTGAATGCCTCTCTCCAAAGTCAGATCTTCTTGTGGGTTGAAATAAATCTGACAAATGTTCATCAATATTATAATAGCAATTCTGTCTCTTATGAATACTAATTTCTGTTCTCCATATTTATGGTCTTCCACTTATCTGTGGAGGATACTACTGAAATTTTTATAGATTCCCTTGAGATGCCAACGACTTCTGTTAAATCGTGTTCTTTTAAGAACTTTATTTTCTCTCAGGTTAAATAAACCATCAAAAATGGTTAGAACTTCTTCTGAAATATTTCCAGCTTTATTCATGTTTTTGTGTTTTATAATGTCATTACTGTGGGTCCTATTGAATACAATATACCTGTTTAATTTAAGATTCGGTATTTAATGTTGAAAAAAAATCTGAGTCTTAAGAACTCTTTAAGCCAAAATGTCTAATTTTGAATTTTATTTGTCACATCCCCAATGTTAAATCTTTGTGGCATTATTTCTCCTGGCATTTTCTTTTGGCATTTTCTTTTTAGCATGGCTAATTATTCATCTTTCTTTAAATCTGCAATAACTCAAAACTGTTGGTAATCTGCAGGATGTTTAAGCTTTAATATTCCAGTACACTGATGCTGCCTTCATGTTCTGCTGACAACATTTAATACTTTTGCATGACAATAATACTGTCTGCATGTTCTTGTTTCACAAGTTTTTAAACACTGGACAATGGCAGTGCTGTACTGTTTTCTTCTAGCAATGTTTTTGATTTGGAACATGGTAATGCTAAACCTCTCATACTTTTTTAAATGGTAAAATTGTATCTCTCTCTTGCTTGTGGGAGTTTCTCTCCTTTTTATGGTAGTTTTCAACCTTGTCCAAATAAAACTGAGGTACTTCCATTTAGTGCAGAGAAGATGGAGATTTTCCACTTTTTTGAGGGAAAAATTGAAGACTTCCTCCCTTTCATGTTCTAATGCACATTGTAAGTCATTCTCCCTGATTATCCAAGTCAATGTTTATGGCTAAAACCTTAACAATCTTCTGACTAAATCTACTAAATTTAGATTGTGCATCTCACAATCTTATACTAGTTTTCAATTTCTTCCATCTCCTTCTATTAAACTGTCTTTTAATTTTTTTAAAAAAATTGCTCTTTTGTCACTTAAATCTCCTTTATGATATTTCCAATGCTTCAGCCAGTGTATTATTTTATTTAACTGGCCTTGGCTTTACTATTGTAGTTGTGTTCCTGGTGCCTGTTCATGTTGGAGGAAATACCCAGTGTTACTGCTCCTTTTTCATATCTGTCATTTCACCTTTGTCCTTTGCACCACTAATTTTAAGTATTTTCCCTTGTTCGCTTGGGTTTTTGCTCTACTCATCAAGCTCCAAAATAATCCCCTCTCTGCTAAACTTCAAATTCGGAGTGCCCTTACAGGCCCTTCTTTACTACAGACTGCAACTTCCAAGTGTGAATAGTTTTTATCTTTATGCTCTCATCAGCTGCCACTGTCTTTCCTGTGCCTAAAGGTTTAAGCCTGGATTGCTGATTTTTTTTTTGTTGTTATTGCTCAGCAAGTTCTCAAATATTGGAGCATAGGGGCTGTTGTAAACTATTTAGCCCCTTAAGTCTGCTGCGCCAATCAATAAGGTCTTGGCTGATCTCTGGCCTAACTCCATATACCTGCCTTAGGTGCTTTTCCATTGACATCCTTGCTTAATAAAAAAAAAGTCTGTTTCAGATTTAAATTTAACAATCGAGTTAGCACCAACTGCCATTTGAAGAAGAGGATTCAAATCCTCAACTACTTTTTGTGTATAGAGTTTAAAAATCACATGACACCAGGTTAGCGTCAAATAGGTTTATTTGGAAGGAACGCTGCTCCTTCATCAGGTAGCTAATGAGGCAGGATCATAGAACACAGAATTTATAGTAAAAGATCAAACGCTATAATACTATAAAATCTGACAAAGGAACAATGCTCCGAAAGCTAGTGCTTCCAAATAAACCTGTTGGACTATAACCTGGTGTTATGTGATCTTTAACTTTGTCCACCCCAGTCCAACACTGGCACCTCTGCTTTGTGCATAGAAATACTTTGCAACATTTTTTGTGAATGGTCTGGCCCTAATTATTAGACTATACAGCCAAGTTCTAGAATCTTTAACTAGTAGATTATTGTTAGCTGCCCTATCACTTCCTTAGGTGTGGTGCCTAAATTTGTTAACAGTATTCCAAGTGACGTCTAAGGTTTTGTAAAACTGAGCAAAATGTCTGCATCCCATATCCATCCCTTTAGATAAAAAGGCCAGCATTCCATTAATCCTCTTGCCGATTTTCTGCATTCTGTTCATGGCTTTTTGAAGAGATATGCACTTAAACCCAAAGTCCTGTTGGACATCTACTGTATTAAACCTTCTGCCTTCAAAAAAACAACCTGATTTATCCTTTTCTCGGTCAGAAACAGATAGCATCACACTTGCTTTGATTAAAACCGATCTGCCACAGCTTTGCCCATTCACCTAATCTCTTAATATCCTGTTTAAATTTTATCCTGTCATCAACACTGCCTGCAATTCTGCCCAATTTTATGTTGTCAGCAAATTTAGATATTTGACTTTTAATCCCACTCTCAGCCTTCAGAGGGCTATTAGTACTCTTAACCAGTCACTTTCCCTTTATATAACGACACAGTCTGTTATTGTCTTTTATGTCCTTTGTAAGTTTCCTTTCATATTTCTTTTTAGCTACTGTCATAAGCTGCTTTGTGGCCCTTTGTTGGACTTTGTTTTTCCCATAGTGTGGGATCTCTACAGTTTGCATTTTTATACACCTTGTCTTTTAGTTTTGTGCTGCCCCTTACCTCCTTAGATGTCCATGGCTTTTTTTTGTGTTAGGTGGAACTTTTCCTTATCATGGGTACAAAATGCTTCTAAATAGCATTAAATGTTTCTTTGAACACCAACTACTGTACTTCAGTTGTTTTACTTTTAGCAGGGCTACCCATTAAAGTTTATCTTACTTAGATTCAAACTCTAGTTTCTGACTTTCCTTATCTCTTACAAACATGATCATGTTATTATCACTATTTAACAAATGCTAATGAACAACATGGTCAATAATCATATCAGGCTCATTACGTGATTCAATATGATTTGTCTTCTTGTCACATCCTAGGTATATTACTGTCAGAAAACACCTTGGACACCTACTAGAAGTTCACAAACTTTCTGGCAGGTGCTTGTTTGTCTTTCCCAGACTATGTTAAGATTAAAATCCCCCATTAACACCACTTTTCCTTTACTACATAGTTGCTTAATTTCAGAATTTGTACGATTTGCTGACTGTATGTTTGTTCATGTACTTGCAACTGCTGACTGTGAATATGTTTTAAAATTTCAATTTTCTTCTGATGTTTTTCCATGAGTCAAATAAACATTTTTCACCATTGTTATTTTGAGGGTTTTAAGAATGTGCTCTGGTGCCAACCACTAACAACTTATAGTTAAGGTAGAGAACTACTAATCCTCATTTCTATAATTGATCTACAGACCTGTTTGATTAATTGTGATGGAGTTTGAATCACTATTGTATCTTAACAAGAAGAGGCATTTGCCTAAATAACAAGCAGTAGTTTATTACTTAATAGCAATAGGCATAAATTATTTTGACTACTTAGACATAATTACTAAGACTAACAGGAGCCAGTGATAATGCATTTGACACAGTTGGGATGTCAACTGAACTCCTCAATTCTCCACCCAGGACTCTGACATCATCAGATTGAATGGGATCTAATGTAGTCTACAAGCATTAATGTTTTCAGAACAATTACCTATTGCAAGTACCTACACTTTAAAGTGCAGTGGTATGATAGTCTAAATATTGTGGAGCTGAAATTGCACAAATGTTTCATTCCCTGTTATCCCATTAGTTGTGTATGTTCATTGCTTAAGACATTGCTGTAAGGTGCATGCAATGATTTCAGTTAATTAGTAACTTCCAAAATTTGGGCTTGAATATTGCACTCTTCAATGTTGAGCACTTACTCAAATATTATTCGAACTGATAACACTTCAATTTTAAGGTCACATCATGTAATAATATCTCCTCCAATCATTATAAATAATTTATATTTCTCCTAATTTTCTTGTTAATAATAAATGTATGGAATAACTGTGATAGTAGAAATGTAATCATCAATTATTTAATCCAATTTCCTTTATCTCTTTTTCTTTCTGGAAAATTGCTTAATAGTTACGTTTGTGGATCGTTATATTATATAATTAAAGATTGGAAATACATTTTCTCAACAACTGACTAGAAAAGCAAATTGTCTTTTGCATCCTGAATTAATGATAATTAATGCTCCCATCAGCACCTGGTTGTGTTCCATTCACTGTGTGTTATTTTATCTGTAGAATATTTGTATAAGAGACAAAACAATAGAGCACATTTTTGTTCCAATAATGTAGATATTTAGAAGCTTTGTGGAAGTTATAACACTGAGAACAATGTTATCATTCCATACAATTACAAATACATTTTTAAAATATCTTTATGCACTTACAAAAATATTAACTTCATCCTTTAAGTGCAGGTACAAATATCACATTGGACATTTTAAATATCTAAGTCTTTATATTTGGTGCCTTGGAGGAAGATGAATTAAAAGCATTAAACATAGAAGGCACAGAAACTTCAGAATTCCATTAGCTTTCCTTTCTTATTGTGAAATATCACTTCTACAGCCCCCAACCTCATCTTCAACATAAATATCAGATTTTCCTAGCTGCTATCAGTTATGATGAAGTTTCACCAGATTCTAAACACTAACTCTGCTTCCTTCCCATTGATGCAGCTAGACCTGCTGTCTTCTCCCGTAATTTCTGTATTTGCTTAGAGTTACCTAGTTTTAAATGAAACCCAAGTAAAATTGGATCACAAATGAAATAGGCAGTTCATTCAACCTTATCCATTCCCTACCGGTTTTATTACATTAAATTTGCACTCAGGTAATTTCAACAAGCTTCTGGTAACATTATGTGGCTACAAAGTGGGTTAGTATTGAATATATGAAAATACAAAAGAGGTATAGCGAACTCTAGTGTGAAATATGTCATTGCAACATGTTTAAAATGTGAGAACTGCAATGTTAGCTATGTTTCCAATGACGAGAGTAACTAGGTACAAATATCAAGAGTGGTTATAAAATATTCTACTTTGCAAATCTTTTAAAATAAACAATCATTGACAATATGAGTAAAATGCTGTGTCTAGTAATGACATTTTGTGTGTTTGTAATTGTTTACAAAAGAAATAAAGTCAACAGTTAAAAGAATCATTGATATATCCATGCTTTGAAATCGTTACTAGTGTTAAAGTGCTCATTCTGCTCAATGGTCTGTAAGTAAAAATCAATTGCTATTCCAAATCCTTTCTGGTATTCCTAAGTACAGAGATAAATGTTTTTCTCCAAAGTACAATGACAATAATTTTCATGAGCAGTGGGCAGAATGTATATGCACAGAGGAAACAATTATAATGATTGCTAGAAACTGAATGGTGCTCTTGATGAATTCTAAACTAATTATTAGAATCCTAATCCATTTATTGAAATGGATGTCTTCTTACATTGAAGATTGTGATAAACCTGGCCATAAACTATTGCTATTAGAAACCTTGTGAATTATTGGTCACAATAATGTTCTCACTGAGACTTAGCTTATTGCACAGTTCCTTTGAGTGGCTTGTTGTATGCACGGCCTCCTCCCAAAGAAAACATGGTCATTTCAGCTCCCAAGCTACAGCTGTCAATGAATACTGTCACAAGACTGGCCTACCATGATGGAAATGACTGCCCGGGAGCTGGGATTGTGGCCCTCCTCACAGAAGATGAGAGGCAACATCAATTTTCATTTACACATGCTCCCTTATTTTCTATGAGGAGCTGAAAGGATGAGAAATTATTCCTTCCGTGAGAGGAGTTGGTACCTCATGGGCCATGGACTTCTCAACCAAACATTTGAGTAAATTCATCAGGGTGGCCGGTGGGCCAGGTTTAATAGATATTCACTCCTGCCACTCTCATCAGGAAAGTTCTTACACTTTCTGAGCAAATATCCTCTGAGGTTAAAACTCTGCAATTCCTCTTAGTTCAGGGTTCATTGGGAATATTTGGTATCTTTAAGTTAAATGCTTAAGCAAATTCCAAGTTGATATGAAGTCATTCAAATAAAGAGTTTTTAAATTGATAACCTCACTTGGAGAGGTGACAAGTGCAGCTGATATATGAAAGGCTAAAACTCACTTCTGTACAATTAGGGCGGTAGACCACTGTGGATATCTAGCAAGCCCAGCATATGGACCATGAGTGAGCACAGCATGTGGATCTCGAGTAAGCCCAGTGGAGACCTCGATCGAGCCCAGCATGGAGGAGAGAGGGCCCAGCGTGGATCTCGAATGAACCGTTAATTTCTGGGGCAAGCACAGGACCTGGCATTAGATGCGGTGGTTGCTAGATTGGCTGAGTCAACATCAACAAACTAGGCCCAGTGGAGAAAGATGCCAGCCAAGGATCGGTGACCTCGCCACTGGTTGTGTCCGGCACTGGTGGCAGTAAAGCAGCGATGGAAGGGTATCACAGCAACATCAACAGAGGTAGGCCTGGTAGTGAGAGATCTGATTCCAACATTGATTGGTCCAGTAGAGGTGTGGGCAAAGCAGTGTTTGAGGAGTATCAGCCTAACAAGGAAAGATGGCAGCTGAGGATTGGCATTGTTTGGGTCCGGTGTACACAGTGGTGAAGCGGTGGAGGATGGATGGTGGGGCAGGCATCGTTGATGATGATGAGCGAGTTCTGGACTAATCGACTACCTTGAAGGTATATCTTTCTTTTCATTCCTTATTCGTAAGTTATGCAAAATGGTGCTGAATCATGGTGACAAATTGAAGCTTTTTACTGTACTTTATTGTATTCATACTGTAAAATACACATAACGAATCATTCATTCATTCAATTGGAGGTTGCTGTGTTGAAGCTGGCACTAAGCTGTGATTATGATGGGACAGAGAAAGGGAAGATTTATTTTTTGCTGAACTGTAACATATCATCCAGTCTTTGAAAGGGAATGACTGATCTGAGAGCCTTTGATGTACATGGCGCATGCTTTCTTGCAGCCTTCAGTTTAATAACCTCGAGAATGAAATTACAACCAGTATTCTGACCATGTATACCATGATGTTATAATATTATCACAGCAAACAATTGTTAAGTACAATTTTGTACAACCTCAGATATAAAATTGGGGATAAGATAAAATCATGACAAGTTCAATCTTGAACTGTTCTTACTTAAGCCATTAAAAAGAGCACATTGTGAGAATGAACTTTTTTACTTCAAAAAGAGCAGGGCCAGAAGTACAAACGTTTGTCACATGAATCAATATATCATTTTGACTGAGGTTACGTGGAAAACTATATCATAGCATAATAGAGATTCTATTTGATGTGTATCAGTTAGTGGTAACAATTGACTCTGTGTATGCAAAAACGTGCTACTTGTCACAAAAATACTGACAGATTTATTTTCTTCAAAGTTATTCCCTTTCTCCTGACAAAAAAACAAAACAGGTGCAGATGTAATTAATGTCTAGTCAATGGAGTGGAAGGATTGTCATTCCCACAAAAGGTTTTTTAGATACCAATCCTTCTGGTATGATAGATAGCAGTGAATTCCCAAGTATGTGAGTTAATACTTGTGGATTATGAATCATTATGGTGCCATAGTCAGAAATTTAGTCCTTCGAGCTAGTATTGACAATCATGAAGAAATGGATTTGGCTGAGGAATCATAACTAAGTTTTAAGAACAACACAAAAATTTTCTCTGGCTAACCCATGAGGTTCCTTAAACAAAAAGAGAAGTAATTCTCAATAGATCTATGGCGATATGTACAACGTCACTTGTTAAGTAAACACTATGATGTGGACGTGCTGAAATTGGACTGGGGTGGACAAAATCAGAAGTCACACAGCACCAAACCCTCACCTGATGAAGGAGCAGCATTCTGAAAGCTTGTGATTGCAAATAAATCAGCTGGACTATAACCTGGCGTTGTGTGACTTATAATTTAATAAACACTATCAGAGAAGACCACTTATTAAAATTTGACCAGATGTTCTGTCCTGGTCTTGACAAATTGTCTGCATAATTGCTGGCAGCATATGGTGAGACTTGAAGCCGAAGCTGATTTGTCAGAAAATGTCCTCCACATGATGGAGGAATCATAGCCACCCCAAAATCCAACCTTCTTCATCTTACCAAGTGTGTCTGTCTGCAACACATTACTGGCTTCCCTTGGAAATGCTACCTTGTAGTTGACAAGCCATTGAATAAATGGTGTCAGGGAATTTTAATCAGTCAGTTGAGGCCTTCTCAAGATCAACTAGTCTGCTAATTAACTGAGAGGCACAATGATTTCCAACCAGACGAACTCATCCCAGGATTCCTGGTTCAAAACTAGGGACATGCCCACTACATCACAACAGCCCTTATAGCTCTTCCAGTTTATCATCTCCATAGGATTAATTTTACTTACATCCTATTTGTCCCTACTAAAATCCACACCAGCTCCCTTCCAAACACAGTAAACATCTGAGTAAGCTACATTTTCTGAAATTAGCTTTGTTCCTTTCAAAACATTAAAATTAAATCATATGAGCTTTGAATGAGAATATATAACCTACTGAAATAATTCATCAGAGACCAGCATTGCATCACCAATCACCCTTCATATACAAATGCCTATCCTTTGTCAATAACACTGCCTCTCACTGAGTCAGATATTCAGGGAGCCACATATCACTGACTTTCATCCTTTTATGTCAGCCAGGGCTCCTGATTGGACCAGATTATCAACCCTAACCAGGGAACTCATATTCTATGAGATCCAGCTGTTATAACATCATACTATAGCACTTCTGAGATTATTTCATCAGTAAACTGTGAAATGTTACAGATTATCATGAGAGTAACAATTAATTCACTATTTTACTATCCACTTCAATATCAGAACATGAAAACTTTGAGTTAAGTACCTCTTGACATTGCCAAAGGCTACAAGGGGGCCCTCAGAATAATCAATTTCACCAAGATGAGAATAATTGTCAAGGTTCCAGGTTTATTTTTGCCTGCCTTATTATCACTCACAAGCCCCCAAAAATGAGCCAGGCTAGGAATTTTAGCTCGCACACAGATTCTAATGCATCAGAAAAAGGAAGCTTTAGTTTTTAACATTTTTAACATTTTACAGAAAGTAGAAGTGATTCAAGATATCGAATTCAGAGGATGGCTTTCTGGATGTTTGACACCTAGCAAAATGAGCTGATGAAATGTGAGAATGCAAATTATTACTTAGATGAAGCAGAATGTTTTTTTGGAAATACAACTCTTAATTGGGCAGTCAGGGATATGTTGGCTGAAGTCTGGGCAGAAATCAGCACCAACTATCTAGGAAGTTTAATTTCTCTTTGTGATTCTCTCTTTATTGAAAGTAATCTCCCTTTTTTTTGCTTCAGCATTTCCTAAACAGTAATATTATTCATTACTTTAATTCTGCGGTACTGTACTCCAGGTTTGTTCCAGATTTGTTCAGGCACTTCAAATCAGGACTTCAGCATGGTTTTGGCGTCTGCTCTACTAAATTACCTTTGTCACAGGGGACCCAGTCTATTTATTCTCATGCTTACCCCAGAGTTCTGCACACATGTCTCTAGCCTTGACAGCCTCAGGAATCCCTGATCACCAATAAATCATACTGCAACGAATTTGAATCTTTGAAACTGAGATGATCGAATGTCACATGATTAACATCAAATCATCTGCTTAGTTAGCGAGCAAAGCATGCAGGAATAGTTGATTGGCAGCATGGATATCAATAGAATAAACTCCTTTTCTTTTAATGAAATTGGAGATCTTGTGGTAAGATGCTTTGGAGAACAGATCTCTGCGATGAACTCTCCTTAACATGTAAGATTCCGTTCAGCCCTGCAAGTCTTCCAGCAGCAGCCGTTCAGGAGATTCTTAAAGGAGAAGATGATGAGAAATCGGGTCATCTTTGCAGAGAAGGTCACTGAAAGTTAAAGCGGCATCAGCAACTGGAAAAAAGAGAAGATTATTAAGGAAAGGGGGCTATAAGGGCCAGTTAGTTTATTTTGCATGACAGGGGAGTTTCTCAAAACAATTATTCGAGATATTATTAGTAGTCACATGGAGAAAAGTGTGTTGATTAGGGAGAGACAGCATGGAGTTCTAAAGGGAAAATTAAATGAACTAATTTGCTAGAATGTTTTCAAGAGGTGACAGAAACAGTCGATCAGGGTAGTGCTGTTGATGTCATTTACACGGACTTTCAAAAGGCACTGAGATATACTGCCATACAACAGACTTGTGAGAAAAGTTACACCTCATGGTATAAAAGGGACAGTAGGAAATTGTGTGTCACAAAATAGAGGATACGAAATATGCTTTATTACTATTCATTCGCGAGATCTGGATGTGAATGACTGGGCTGACATTTATTGCTTATTTCCAGTTGCCTTGAAGAAGAAGAGGTTGAACTGCCTTCTTGAACTGCTGCAGTCCACTTTTTTTTTGTCTGTGCTTTGACACTTCAACCAATTTATGTATTAAAAACATTTTTCCAAGCACTCTTGTCAATGATGTGGACAAAGAACACACAATTCAATTAACAGTTAAACTTGATTTTATAACAAAATATTCCTTATTAAAAACACTCTGTAAGCATTTTCCAAATTCCCATACAAGTTAATCTCTATTTAGCTCCATTTGTCTAAGAAAGGAGATTAACTGCATTGACCAAGTGTTGGAATCTCCTTGTCCTCCAACAAAATGCTGGCTCTCTTCCACAAAGGTAATGGTCAGGGTGGATCGTCTCCTTTGTGTTCTTTAACTGCTGCACTGTCTTCTGCCACAAGTCTTCCTGCAAGTCTTAGCTAAGGGTCTTCTCTGAAAGTCTTCACCGAGGGAGTTGCTTTCAGGTGTGTTTTCTCTTTTCCCGCTTGCCACTGGCCTTCCAGAATGGTTTTGGGCTTTTGACCAATGGGGGTCATTAGCTGAGTTCAAAGCATCCAATGGTGTTGTGCCAAAACCCTTCACTGTTGCATGCCAGGGAGATATAAAGTGCATGTCCTCAGGCACTGGTTGGAAGATGTCTGAAAGTCTAAATGATGCTTCTCCAATACACACCTTTTGACTGGTTGTAGTTGGCTCCCCTAAACTTTTGTGAACTCTTTGACCTTGGTTTCCACTGTTCTCTGTTCCCAGTAGCTGCTGGCTACTGTTTCATTTAATTTGGCCAATTTTCTGTCAGCCTCAATTTCTTCAGTTATGCATCAATTTAGAATATCCAATTTTGGGCCCATCGTCACTTGATCACAGTTTTGTATCGGCACACTCACAACATCGGTTGGTCATGAGTACCAGGTATTTTTCTCAATGACACTGGGAAAACTCTCTTGTATTTCCAAGGGACGCTGGTGAGTAACTTGGTGAGGAACATGCAGATATTGGTGTTCCCATGTATCTTCTGCCCTTGTCCTTCAAAATGGTGATGCTTCTACATTTTAAAATGGTGTCTGTGAAGAATTTCAGCAGTGAATCTTATAGATGATACACATTGCTGCTACTGTGCATTGGTGGCAGAGGGAGTGGATATTTTTGGATGTGGTTCTGATCATGCGGCTATTTTGCCCTGGATAGTGTCATGATTCTCGAGTGTTGTTTGAACTGCACACAACCTGATAAGTGGGGAGTATTCCATCACACTCCTGATATGTACCGTGTTGATGGTGGACATAGTTTTGGGGAGTCAGGAGGTGAATTACTTGCTGCAGAGTTCCTAGCTTGCTTTTGTAGTCACTGCACTTGCATGGTTAGCTGAGTGATAGAAAACAGAAAGTACTGGACAATGGACATTTTTCAGGCTGTGTGAAGGTTTGTAATGGAGTTGCCAGGGGTCAGTGTTGAGACCTTTGCTTTTCGTGATATATATTCATGATCTAGGTCTAAATTGTGAGGAGGTCGGTGTAGAACTGTAAAAAGACATTAAAATGTTGGTGGAATCAGCGAATAAGTGTGAGGTGAAGTTCAATGTGGAGATGTGTGAGGTGCTGCAATTTGGTTGAAAAGAAACATGGATAGATAATCTAAAGTAATGGGGACTATTCTAAAGATGGTGCAAATGTAGGGGTCCTTGGTTTCTATACGTACAAATCACTGATGTTTGGGCAGGTGCACAGCAAATGAAGCAGACAGTATCGTGGACTATATTAATACGGTATAGTGTCCAAGAGCAAATGGGTAAGCTGAAATTGAATCATTTATTATACCTCAGCTCGAGCATTTTGTACAACTCTGAGTGCCGTATGACAAAAAGAACGTGAACAAATTGGCAAGACTGCCGAAGAGACTAACAAGAATGCTTCCATGGATGCAGTTCTGTGGATAGATCAATGGATTGGTGACTATTCTCATTGGAGAGAAGAAGGCTGAAAGGAGAACTATTAAAAGTTTCCAAGATCATGAACAGCTAGATAGAATGTACAGGGAAAAAATGTTTCTGCTCGTAAAATAAATAAAAATGAGAGGGAATGAATTTAAAGTGATCTGCCAAAGAAGCACATATGATGAGAGAATCAACTTTCACACAGAGAGAAGTTCTATTAAACCATTCAAGTGGTCATTCAATGATAATTTCAGTTGAAAAATGTATTCTACTGTATAGGCACAAGGCAAGGTTCATGATGTTTATTTGGGAAACCAGAGAAGGCTGATTGGCCTCCTCCTGCACTGCCCTGTGATTGAGGAAAGAGATTAACTAGGAAATGAAGGCCAGTCAGGAGAGATTAACTGGACAAAGGAGGAAAATGAGGAATGCGGCCACTATTTTGATCAGGAGAGCTGAATGTTGAACAATTGAAATATTGTCATGGGGAAGCAGATGGGGAACGTGATTGGGACTTGGTGACAAGAGCACAGTGAGTACGCTGATAGGATGGGTGTAGTGACAATCTGGTGGAGTGGCAGGCTAGAAAGTTAAGAGCGTGGTGGATTGAGTAAGCTGTCAGAATGGAAGTTGTGGTAGGTGATGAAGTAGTGTCAGAAGCAGTCAGCGGACCAGAGGGTTTAGAACTTAAGGACTCTTGAGGTGTCAATGTAGAGTCAAGGAGAGTTAGGAGCTATGGTGAGGGTGTCAGGCTGATTAGTTGAGAGAGGAAAAATATCAACTATATAGTTACCAGAGAGTGGACATAATTTTGCTCTGTCTATCATTTCCTTATCCACATAAATAAGTCAGATATCTGACTCTAACTCAAAGTCAGAGACATTTGTGTAAGGTCCCAGAGATCTGGGGAATTGCCCATCAGAAGGTTAAACTTCCCAGCCAGTTCCCAATGAATTAGTGTGTAAAGGGCTACCAACATGTATCTTTGGGGGTACATGTGTTCTTGAACTATTCAGTGATTGGAACGTCCAGACCATTAAGATAGATAACCAAAATTATAGTTGAAGACTAAACTATTCATGAGTATCCTAAAAGAAGAGAGAAATCTCGAAAGACAGAAAGGTGTTCAGAGAACCTTACTTCCATCAATTGCCAACAATTGAGTATTTTAAGAGTCAGCTACAAATTCTGGCTGTGCTGGACATGGCAATGTCACTAATGAGTGGCTGGTTGTGCTTTGGATTTCTCTAAACAATCAAAAAACACATTTTCAAAAAAAAGGTTTTGAAAAGATGAGACCAGTGAGTCCAAAGAAAAAAAAGTGTGACTCAAAATAAAACATAAAATGTTCCCAATCAGTGAAGATAAAATGTAATTGTACTTGTGCACAGCAGTAGTTGAAACATATGTGTGGGCAATGACATGAATAAAGTATTAATATAGACCTTTCTGTGAACTCATGAAATGAAGTCCAGGAAATTATTGTTGTTGATATCATTAAAACAAAGTTGGGAATTAAGATGGTCAAACCAAAGAGGGAAATTTATATGTGCTCATTACTTCAGAAACAGGACAATGCAAAACCTTGGCTATACTGGTATACTTTTACGATTCAGGCCGTAACATTGTTTAGTTTTGTCAATCAAGCAGAAGTTATATTGATTGGGTCTCAAGCAATTGTAAGTAGGGCAGCAACTTTCAGTTAAAAAAATACTTTGAAACATTTCATGGTTTCGAGAAATGCAAAATGTTACTCATCCAACACAAAGGCATTATATTAAAAAATAAAACTTTGGCTTGCTTTCCTGTAGTCAAGGGAAGTACCATTCCAGTGCTTTTGTCCCTATTTTTTGATAAAAGATCTGCTGGTAAAATTGATTGCCATGAAGAAATAAAGACTGATAGTCTTCTTATGAATAGGGAGTAGTATAGTTCTTTGCTTGCAAACAGCAGAGCAGTGCTACCCTACTGTTAAATATGTTTACAAAATGATACTCGACTTCTGGGGTTAAGTTGTAAGGAAGTATTAAACAAATTAAGCCTGTTTTCTCTCAGGTTTAGAAGTGTGATATGATCAAAGCCTTCAAGTTATTAACAGGAGAAACTAGTGTAGATAGAGATAAACTATCTACACTAGTTGGAGATTCTAGATCCAGAGGCCATATCTGAGAATTACATTCAGGCAAGATGTTAGGAAGCATGACAATAGACAGAAGGTGGGAGAGGTTTGCAACTCTCTTCCACAAATAGAACTTAGTCAGTTGTTAATTTTAAATCTGAGATGCATTTCTTTTTAAGCAAAGCTATTAAGGATGAAGGGCTTTTGCCCGAAACGTCGATTTTGCCTGTCTTCGGATGCTGCCTGAATTGCTGTGCTTTTCCAGCACCACTGATCCAGAATCTGGGTTCCAGCATCTGCAGTCATTGTTTTTACCTTATTAAGGGATCTGGGCCAAACGCAGGAATATGGAGTTAGGGGACAGACCATCCATGATCTCATTAAATGGTCATGATGTAGAAGTGCTGGTGTTGGACTGACTTGGACAAGGTCAAAAGTCACATGACACCAGGTTTAGTCCAATAGGTTTATTTGAAAACACAAGCTTTCGGAGCCTTGCTCCTTCTTCAGGTGCCAGCTTGTGTTTTCAAATAAACCTGTTAGACCATAACTTGGTGTCATGTGATTTTTGACCTCATTAAATGACAGAACAGGCTTGAGGACTGACTGGCCTACTTCTGTTCCTATGTTGTCTCTGAGGTGCAGGGATTTTTATTAATTAACATAATGCTTGAAAGCTTATTTTTGAACAACAGGCATCAAGCAAATGAAGTGCTTCACATTGTGAAGTGAATTGTGCTTGAATGTGCATAATAAGGATATGTTTTTGAAATTCGGGTGGGAGGTGGGAACTGTATCACCTTCTTGAGAGTGTGAAATAACAGTGTTATGCTGTTTTTTTCCCAGTGAGGGAAGGGGGTGTTTTCAGTGTAAAGATTTATGCTTATTCTGCCAGCTTTGCCTGCACAAAATATAATTAGTGTTGCTAAAGTAATGACATAATTTGCAGATGGTAGACTAATGTTTTCTGATATTCTTTGATTAGGTTTTTTCAGCATGTCTGTGTGAATCATTGCAAATACACTGTCTACATTTGCTCGGTAATTTCAAAGAGTATTTAGGGATGAAATTGTTAAATTGGGCATTATTTGTTTTGCTGTAAAAGAATTATGTTTTCAGTTTTGCATACAAATAGTCAAGAAATATCTAACTGGAAAATGCAAAATGATTAATAGAAATGTTCATTAATTTAGAACCAGTTTGCCACATATTACAGGCTACTTTGGAATCTGGTGGATTATTTATTTAAAACAAAACTAAAGCTGGTTATTTGTCTATTTTCCAGGTACCGCCTGGTTTGCAAACACTTTTCTAAGGGTCTTAATTAAAATACAACTGTTTTTACACAGTATATAAGAGATTGGTGGCATTGAAGATGTTTTCCTTATCTGGGGAGTCTATAACCATAAGGTATAGTCTCAGGATACAGAGAAGGCCACTTAGACCTGAGATGAGGAAACATTTCTTCACTCAGTGGGTGTTCAAACTGTAGAATTTGCTCTCAGAAGGCTGTGGAGATCAGGTCACTGAGTTTATTCAAGAAAGCAATTGATTTTCTTTAAAAAGTAGTACAGACATTGAGGCATACAGAGAAAATGTGGGAACATTTTGAAGTGTTAAATAGACTTACTCTACATTTAATTTCTTTTTTTGTTTGACAGTTAATTTAGAAACGTGATTGATCAGCATTCTTGGTGATTAATCCCATTGTAAATTTGATAGATTTCCTTTAATAGATTTACGCTGGGGTCTAGGGACACAACGTTACTGTTCCTGCCTTTGGACAGAAAGGTTTGGGTTCGAGTCCCAGATGTTGAAAATGCACAGTTGATTTGAAAGCACTTCTTGAAACACAGAAGGTGGAATTTTTCCCTCTCTGCTTTGATATACACAATGGCTGAAAGGTGGAAAATATGGTAAGATTAGAAAAAAAAATCAGAATCTCAGTGTTGTGAATGAATTTTACAATTTTCTCTTGATATTTAAGTTGAGGTTAACCTTGAAGTTAGAATCTGACCATTGAATGGTGACTAACTTGAACTGAATTTTACCAAAAATCAGCCAAGGGTCAATTTTGAGAAATTTGATGGAGGTTTTTCACCATGTGGACTAAGAAGTTATACAATCTTATGTGATCATTTTATCATGCATATATCACACCTCTAACACTGTAACACTCGTGTTATGGGAACTCACCAACAGTGGAAGTACACACCCCTCCTAAGATCTTCCAGCACCAACATCATATTTAATGCCCAGCTATGTATCAGGTCAAGCATTGCCAAGAGGAGCTGCCCTTCATAGTATACTCAGTGCAAGCTCAACAACAACAAAAAGCTTCAGAGGGCATATAGGTGGCATCCTGACCATTCATTGCAAATACAAGCTTACAAATGTAATTGTACTGCTATTTGACATCACCAACATCTGTGTGATTAGCTGCTATTGTAATTGCAGCTACAAGAATCAAACTATACAGGTTAATTGGTGTTAGCACTTTACCTTGTTAGAATCCTGTCGAAAGAATGTTACTCTATCCCTGATGGCCAACATAGCATAATGCTTTCTCATTGTTCAGTGTGAAAATATCACATTCTGGAGAGCCTTTAAATGGTTGGAAGCATTCACTTTTATTGAGCAACAGCTAAAGTGAAGCAAAATGTTCTTGTAAAGCTAAGAGATAGAATGAACATATTCTTACTCATGGATGGGTTTTTTTATTCATTGTTTTTAGTCAGATGTGGGCGTCACTGGCTGGCCAGTATTGATTGCCTGTCTCTAGTTGTCCTTGAGAAGATGGTCGTGAGCTGCCGTCTTGAACCACTGCAATTCACCTGCTGTGGGTTGACACACAATGCAGTTAGGGATGGAATTCCAGGATTTTGACTCGGTGACAGTGAAGGAACGCTGATATATTTCCAAGTCAGAATGGTGAATGACTTGGAGAGGAACTTGAAAATGGTGGTGTTCCCATATAACTGCTGCCCTTGTCCTTCTAGATAGAAATGGTCATGGATTTGGAAGGTGTTGTCAGAGGATCTTTGGTAATTTTCTGCAGTGCATCTTGTAGATAGTACAAACTGCTGCCACTGAGCATTGGTGGTGGAGGGAGTGGATGCTTGTGGATGCTTCGCCAATCAAGGGAGCTGCCTTGTCCTGGATGGTGTCAAGCATCTTGAGTGTTGTTGGGGCTGCACTCATCCAGGCAAGTGGGGAATATTTAATCACACTCCTTACTTGTGTCTTGTCGATGATGGACAGGTTTTCGGGAGTCGGGCGGTGAGTTGCTCGCCAAAGTATTCTTAGCCTCTGCCCTGCACTTGTAGCTGCTGCATCTATGTGGTGAGTTGAGTTAAGTTTCTGATCAATGATAACTTCCAGGATGTTGATAGTGAGAGATTCAGTGGCGGTAACAGCATTGATTATCAAAGGGCAGTGGTTAGATTGTCTTTTGTTGGTGATGGTCATAGTCTGGCATTTGTCTGGCATGAATGTTACTTGCCACTTGAAAGCCCAAGCCTGAATATTTTTCAGATCTTGTTGTGTTTGGACATGGACTGCTTCAGCATTTGACAAGTGCTGATGATGCTGAACATTGTGCAATCATTGGTGAGCATCCACACTTCTGACCTTATGATGGAGGGAAGGTCATTGATAAGCAGCTGAAGATGTTTGGGCCGAGGACACTACTCCTGCAGAAATGTCCTAGAGCTGAGGTGACTGACCTCCAACAACCACAACCATCTCCCTATGTGTCAGGTATGACTCTAACCACCAGAGAGCTTGCCCTCAATATCCATTGATTTCAGTTTTGCTAGGGCTTTGCTGTATCCAATGTCACCAAACATTTCTTGATATCACATGGTGTGAATAAGATTGGCTGAAGACCAGTATCTGGGGACCACTGGAGGAGGCTGAGATAGATCAGCTACTCGGCATCTGGGGTGAAGATTGCTGTGAACGCTTCAGCCTGTCATTTTGCGCTGATATGCTATGCTCTTCCATCATTGAGGGTGCGGGCATTTGTGGAGCCTCCTCCTCCTCCAGTGAGTTGTTTAATTGTCCATCACCATTCACGATTATGTGTGGAGAAAGTGAGGACTGCAGATGCTGGAGATCAGAGCAGATGCAGACTGCAGATGCAGCAGGTCAGGCAGCATCCAAGGAGCAGGAGAATCGACGTTTCGGGCATAAGCCCTTCTTCAGGAATGAGGAAGGTGTGCCAAGCAGGCTAAGATAAAAGGTAGGGAGGAGGGACTTGGGGGACGGGCATTGGGAATGCGATAGGTGGAAGGAGGTTAAGGTGAGAGTGATAGGCCGGACAGGGGGCCTAGGCGGAAGATGAGGAGCTCTTCCTCCAGGCGTCGTGTTGCTATGGTCTGGCGATGGAGGAGGCCAAGGACCTGCATGTCCTAGGCGGAGTGGGAGGGGGAGTTAAAGTTTTGAGCCATGGGCGGTTGGGTTGGTTGGTGCGGGTGTCCCAGAGGTGTTCTCGGAAACATTCCGCAAGTAGGCGGCCTGTCTCCCAAATGTGTGGCAGGACTGCAGAGCTTAGATCTGAACTGTTGGTATGGGATCTCTTAGCTCTGTCTATGACTTGCTGCTTATGCTCTTCAGCATACAAGAAGTTCCGTTTGGTGGCTTCACCAGATTGTCACCTCATCTTCAGGTATGCCTGGTATTGCTCCTGGCATGCCCTCGTGCACTCTCCATTGTGTAAGTGTAGAATGATGCATGCAGGCTCGGTTCTTACAAATTCTCTACATATTGCATTTAGCCTCAGTGTTGTCCATCTTCAACAATATCTTGGCTGCAGTTGTCAGTGTCACAGTTCAAGGATCCTGACATCTGATGCTATCCATAGTTAAAGAGTCAACTGATTGCAAAAGGTGAGAAATGCTTCACCATTACAACTATTTTTTATCCTTGATATGTCTGAAGAGGCTGTACTTTTCTTGCGTAATTGCAATGTATCTGTTATAACAGTGACAAGATACTGGAGCAGATTTTTTTTTCCCAGAGTGAAAATGAATGCATATTTACAAAGTTGCAAGATAATTTCCAAAGGCATTTCACCTGTACCACCTATGTGGCCTCAGTAAGATTGATTTTGGAAGTTTCCCAAGTCTCAAATGAGTGGTTGTGCTTTTCCTCTTCAGCCAGATCAGGAAATTGCTCCTCATATAGAGTGAAGAGCCTTGTGCGCGCACCCCTTGCCAGTCTTGGTTCTCTCAGGCAGGTTATTGGCTAATTTTCTGACCAAAGAGAGGGCTTGAGCATGCTGGAAAGTGAATGTAAGAGCAGTTAATGGTCATGGATGAGTATGGTGGGTGCTGAGGTTTTCTGTCAGTGAGTGGGAAGCTTGGAGTGTCTAAAGGGTTAATAGTTTGGGAGGATGAGGCAAGCAAACGCCATTGAGTTAACATGATGCTTACAGTGCTGGTGGTTGTAGTCTATAAGTTTTCATGAGCAGCACGTGGTGAGGCAGAGTTGGAGAGAGTGATGTTCTCTCAGTGTGAGGTGGCAGAGTTGGCTCAGCTACCCTCTGTGAGGGTGGCCTGGTAGCTCAGTGTTTAGCACTGCTGCCTTACAGCACCAGGGTCCTAGGATCGATTCCAGCCTCAGGCGACTGTGTGGAGTTTGCACATTCTCCCTGTGTCTGCGTGGGTTTCCTCTGGGTGCTCCGGTTTCCTCCCACAGTCCAAAGATGTGCAGGTCAGGTGAATTGGCCATGCTAAATTGCCCCATAATGTTAGGTGCATCATAAGAGGGAAATGGGTTTGAGTGGGTTACTCTTCAGAGGGTCAGTGTGGACTGGTTGGGCTGAAGGGCCTGTTTCTACACTGTAGGGAGTCTAATCAAATGACATTATATGCATCCAAACTGTCTGGGTCTGGTAGTGTGGCATCCTTTGGCAGTCTGTAGGGAAAAAAAATGACAACCTTGATCTCCCATACCCTGTCTATGAACTGCTCTAGGTCCCTGTCTGTGAAATGTTAAGTGAGCTTTCTCTTTTGGGTCATATTTTCAGTGATAATAGTTGAGAATCATAGTGTGACAGCTTGTAGTAGTTGAAGGGTGTGCAGCTGGGCTTTAAAGATAGAGGTTGTGGCATGAACAGAAAGTTACCAGTTGTCCTGCCTCTCTACCCATGCAATTCCATGAAAAAATGTCAAAGAAGCAGTCTGAATGATTAATGATGTCAAGACAGCACAAGAAAGACCACTCTGAAGCATAGTAGACACTTCAACTAAAAATGGGAAAAATATCACTTCTGACAGAAGAACCTTGACCCGAAGTGTTAAAGGTGAAAGTGTAAATGAAGTGAAGCAAGTAAAAAACAAGGATAGGAAGTGCAAAAAGGAAGCTCTGTTACAGAGGGGCGAACAAGTTGGATTAACTCACAGAAGATTTCGATGGCACAAAGGACAAAAGGGAGTGGCAACAGTTTGAGATAAAGAATGAAAATATTGTTGAGATTTGGTGTGAATGAATAATGAACATGAAACCTGAAACCAAAGTTGAAGATTGGCAGTTGCAAGGTTACTGGAATGGGACAGAGTTGATGGTCTGAACTTATTGAACTCAAAGTTAAGTCCCTAAGTTTGTGGAGTGCTTGAGTAGAAGATGATTGTGGATTGGATTGCTTTTGGATGATGATAATAACATCAGTAATCAGCAATATCAGTGATAACACAACTAGAATGAGTTGAGTATGATAATTGTATCAATTAAGTATGTAATTATAATCAAGATTAACTGAGTTAAAATGTTGATCAAGACATAGTTACATTATTTTCCTGTGCCCTCTTCAGATTCAGTCAAGTGCAACAAACTGAAAAGTCAAAAGGAAAAATTCAGCTACAATGTTTTTCAGGATTGGAAAGTTTTAGCACACACTGTCTTCTTTCCATTTGCGCGTTTGCTGTTGCATGAATAATCCAAGTGCTGTTCTGACACATTTCCTGATGCCATTAATTGAAACTTATGCTATGACAGAATGAATACAAAGTTCTTAATTTGTCAGAGATCTGAGAAGTGGAATAACAATTGGGAAAAAGCAAGTACCAAGGGCATTGTGCCAAGTATCAGGTTCCAATTAAAACAAAATCCAGTTGTAGCTCTATGGTATGAATCTAACACATTGTGAGGAGGTGTGGGGCTCTTCAGCTGGGGGATGAGATTGCCATTGCATTTATTAAATATCATCCATAGTTTTTTTTGATAAAGTCCCCCACATGAGACTAAGCTAAAGGTGAAGGATATGAAATTGAAGACAAATTATTGACATCACTCAGCAATTGACTTAGCAGCAGAAAAGTGACAGAAAGAGTAAGGAAAATGGGCTGTGCCTAAATTCTAATTGGTTGCATGTAGCCAATATTGACCCGCAGAAATCTATGATGTGACCTTGACTATTTGCTGTATGTACTAATAGCCTAGATGAGGAGAGAGAGCTACATTTTCAAATTTGCCATATCTACTAAGACAGTGGAGATGTTATTGTGTGATGTGAATGGGCAAAATTGTGACAAATGGTTACAGTATAAGCAAATATGAACTTACCCATTATTTCATAGAGTCATAGAGGTGTACAGCACTGAAACAGACCCTTCATACCAACTCATCCATGTCGCCCAGATATCCCAACCCAATCTAGTCCCACCTGCCAGCACCTGGCCATATCCCTCCAAACCCTTCCTTTTCATCTACCCATGATGCCTTTTAAAAGTTGCAATTGCAATAGCCTTCACCATTTCCTCTGGTAGCTCATTCCATACATATACCACCCACTGAATGAAAAAGTTGCCTATTAGATCTCTTTTATATCTTTCCCCTCTCACCCTAAACCTATGCCCTCTACTTCTGGGCTCATCCAATTCTGATCTCCTTCCTATTGGAAAGATGTTGTGAAACTTGAAAGGGTTCAGAAAAGATTTGCAAGGATATTGCCAGGGTTGGACGATTTGAACTATAGGGAGAGGTTGAATAGGCTAGAGCTGTTTTCCCTGGAGCATTGGTGACCTTATAGAGGTTTATAAAATTATGAGGTGCATGAATAGGATAAATAGACAAAGTTTCTTCCCTGAGGTGGTGGATTCCAGAACTATACATGTATGGAATGAACTACCAGAGGAAGTGGTGGAGACAACATTTAAAAGGCATTTGGGTGGGTATATGAATAGGAAGGGTTTGAAGGGATATGGGCCAGGTGCTGGCAGGAGGAACTAGACTGGGTTGGGATACCTGGTCAGCATGGATGAGTTGGACCGAAGGGTCTGTTTCCGTGCTGTACATCTCTATGACTCGATGACTCTATTTTCAAAGTATTGAAAAGTTGGAAAGCATTGGGGTGAAAAACAGGCTTTTGGGTCCTGTAAGGGTTTCTGTTCCTATTCCCTGCCTTCTGATTTGACAAGAACAAAATGCACATATCACAGAATTTGGCTGAACCTCAGATTAATTCTTGTATTGAAGTCTCAAAATTCCTTTTCCTCTGCATATCCTCCTGTGACTTGTTTGGAATTTACAAAAACCCACAACACAAAACAATGATATGAGTTTGACTGAAACTCACACAAATTACTACAGTTCAAAGCTCGCTACAATTTGACTGCAATTCATGAAATTCCCCAAATACAAATCACATTGTGGCACTTGATGAAGCCTTTTCACATCAGTGCTAAAAGTTAATATTGCTAAAGTTGTCTGAAGTTAACACCATTTTCAGATCTAATTTCTGTGATTTAATGTTACTGTGTTAATGACTTACTCTGTTGGTATCTTCTGACATGGCACCTCACTCTGAGAATCTCTCGGAGTTCCTACTCATCCTCTGTTATTATGCAGACTAGTGTTGTGCCCCATAGAAAGCTCATTCCAGCTCCTGACATTTCTAAGTTTGTTTCTGGGAAACTTTGTTGGATAGACATCAGTAAGATTAATTTCTAAAGCATAAAGGAAATATCTTTTTAAAAATCAGATTGCAGGTGACCTGTAGCCACTGTATGGTAGCTATTGTGTGCCTGAGTATGCAATGACACATAGTTAGGAGAGAAAAGTTTTCTAACAATTTAAATTATTCATATCTTTTGTAATTTTAATAAAGTGGAAGATGTTTAGCATTGCAAAATTACAAAATCAGAAATTCATATTGTTTAGAAGCCTTCACAGCTTATATTTCTAAAGTGCTCATGCAAATATATAAGCTTTTGAATTTAAACAGCTATTTCCACAGCTCTGTTGACAGTTTGTAAAAAGAAAGACATCTACATTGTGTTAACTTTTCTTTTGAATATTGCAATTCAATCCTAACTTATTTCAACCTTCACTATTATTGTTCCTAACCTGCCTAATGCCTGTGGCATAATATTATTATTTTCTTTCAAATTGGTTTCATGCTACATGGCTTGCTGGGTGTCCCACAGATTTGTATTCATAGCAAGGATATGGCTTCAGAAGCTAATTGTCTTAATGGCAAAAAGATTGGAAAACTCACAATGTTTGAGGATATGTCTATCTCGAACTGTGCCTAGAAACCATGCTTGTTTACTTAATTTCAGTTGCAGACTTCTGGACCTTCTTAGATTAGATTACTTACAGTGTGGAAACAGGCCCTTCAGCCCACAAGTTCACACCGACCCGCCGAAGCACAACCCACCCAGAGCCATTCCCCTACATTTTACCCCTTACCTAACACTATGGGCAATTTAGCATGGCCAATTCACCTGACCTGCACATCTTTGGACTGTGGGAGGAAACTGAAGATTGGAAAACTCACAATGTTTGAGGATATGTCTATCACGAACTGTCCCTAGAAACCATGCTTGTTTACTTAATTTCAGTTGCAGACTTTGGACCTTCTTAGATTAGATTATTTACAGTGTGGAAACAGGCCCTTCAGCCCAACAAGTTCACACCGACCCGCCGAAGCACCAACCCACCCAGAGCCATTCCCCTACATTTTACCCCTTCACCTAACACTACGGGCAATTTAGCATGGCCAATTCACCTAACCTGCACATCTTTGAACTGTGGGAGGAAACTGGAGCACCCAAAGGAAATCCATGCAGACACGGGGAGAATGTGCAAACTCCACACAGTCAGCCACCTGAGGCGGGAATTGAATCGAGGTCTCTGGCGCTGTGAGGCAGCAATGCTAACCACTGTGCCACCGTGCTGTCCATCCTGTGAGTAGTGTCATTAAAATTCTGTGGCATTTTGCATAGTTTCTTTCAAAATCCCATTACTGCAGTCAACATGACCCTTTCAATGAGATTGCCATATCGTCTGATCCCCCACCCCCCCAGCCCCAGATGAATTTATCACAGTCACTACCATGCCTAGTTACAGCATCTGACATCATTGTTTTGCAGCAGCAGGTTGGAAATCAATAGATTGTTTCCCAGGTCCTTGGAAGAAGCTTGTGACAATAAAAGAGGATGCAACTGTTAATGGTGCAGTCCATAAAATACACACAGTAAGACCTTTTTATTTCATGTTTTATTTCAGGACCCCTTATGCAGAGATGTCCTGGAACTGAGATGACTGACATCTAACAACAACACCCAATTTACTATGTGTACTAGATATGAATCCAGCCATCAGAAACTTTGTGCCCTGAAACCCAATGATTCCAACTCTGTTAAAGCTCCTTGATGCCACATTCAGTCAAATGCAGCTTTGAATTCAAGGGCTTACCAATCTCAACTTACCTCTGGAAGTCAGCTCTTTTGTCCATGCTTTGAACAAGACTGTATTGAGGCTACTCTGCAACTTGATGCTCAAACAAGTCATGACAGCATCAGGGAGTTCTGAAGTAAAATTTGAAATAAAAATGGTATAACTGAGCATATTTTATTGATTGCTCATACTTTCCATACTTTCGCTCCCAGTCTGCTTACTGTCATAAACAGAAAAAAAGGCTTGCATTTATGTAAGGCTTTTCACAATGATCAAATGGTTAATGACTCTTTACACTAAGTGAATGAATTACGTTAAGTTTTTTTTACTGTGGGAATGAATGTAACAGGTTGGTCGGTATTTATTGCCCATCCTAGTTGCCCCATTGAGAAGATAGTGGTGAATTGCCACCTTGAACTGCTCTAATCCACATGCTATAGGTTGACCCATAATGCCATTGGGGAGGGAATTTCAAAGTTTTGACTCAGTGATAGTTAAGGCACAGCAATCTATTTCCAAATCAGGATGGCAAGTGGCTTAAAAAAGAAATTTTGGTTGGTGACATTCTCAAGTATCTGATGCCCTTAGTCTTTTGGATGGAGCCGGTTGTAGGTTTGGAAGGTACTCTCTGAGGATATTTGGTGAATTTCTGCATTGCGTCTTGTAGATAGAATGCACTGATGCTACTGAGCTTTGGTGGTGGAGGGTGTGGATATTCATAGAGTGGTGCAGGTTGCGTGCTTGGTTGGTGTTAAGCTTCTTGATTGTTGTTGGAATTGTACCCACCCAGGTAAGTGTGGAGCATTCCATCACATTCCTGACTTGTGCCTTGTCAATGGTGGACAAGGAGAAAGTGAGGACAACAGATGCTGAAGATCAGAGACGAGAGTGTGGTGCTGGAAAAGTGCAGCAGGTCAGGCAGCATCCGAGGAGCAGGAGAATCGACATTTTGGGCATAAGCCCTTCAACAGATGGTGGATAGGCTTTGGGGAGATGGGAGGTCAGCTACTAGCCATAGTATTCCTAGCTTCTGACCAGCTTTTGTAGCCACTATGTTTATGTGGTGATTCTAATTGAGTTTCTGCTCAATGGTAATCGCAGGATATTTATAGTGTGGGATTCTGTGATGGGAACAGTATTCAATGTCAAGGGGTAATGGTTAGATTGTTTCTTATTGGAGATGGCCATTGCTTGGCATTTGTGGCACAAATGTACTTGCCACTTGTCAGCCCAAGCTTGGCTATTGTCCGGATCTTGGTGATTTTGAATATAGACTACGTCAGTATCTGAGGAGTTGCAAATGGTGTTGAACATTGTGTAATCATCGGTGAACATTCTCATTTTTGACCTTATGATGGAGGGATGTTCATTGATGAAGCAGTGAAGATGGTTTGGTTTAGAACACTATGCTGAAGAACACCTGCAGAGATATCCTGGAGCTGAGATGTTTGATGTCCAACAACACGGCCATCTTCCTATCTGCCAGGTATGACTAAACAGTTTGAAAGTTTGCCTCCTGATACCCAGTTTTAAGAGCACTTCTGATGCCACACTCATTTGTATGCAGCCCTGATGTCAAGAGTTGTTACTTTTACTTCACCTCTGGTATTTAGCTTTTTAGTCCGTGTTTGAACCAATGTTGTAATGAGTTCAAGAGCTGGATAGCCCTAGGGGAACCCAAACTGGGTGTCACTGACCAGCTTATTGCAGTGCAGCTGCTGTTTGATTGTACTGATGATGACACCTTCCGTCACTTTGATCGCGAGTAGACTAGTGGTAATTGGTCGGGTTGAATATGTCCTGTTTTTTTTTGTACAGGACATACTTGGCAATTTTCCACATTTTCAGCTGCCTGCCAGTGTTGTAACTGTGCGGCAAGTTCTGAAGTTCAAGTCTTCAGTATTATTGCCAGAATGTTGTCCAGAGTATAGCTTTGCAATATCGAGTGCCTCCAACCATTTCTTGATATCATGCAGAGTGAATTGAATTGGCTGAAGACTTGATCTGTAATGCTAGGACCACTGGAGGAAGCTGAGTTGCATCTTTCACTCGGCATTTCTGGCCGAAGGTTGCTTCAAATGATTCAGCCTTATCTCTTGCACTGATGAGTCAGGTTGTTCCACAATTGATAATGGATCCTCCTCCTCCTGTGAGTTGCTTAGTTGTCCATCACTATTCACAACTGGATGTGGCAGAGTTTAGATCTGATCCATAGGTTGTGGGATCACTTAGCTCTGTCTGTCACTTGCTGCTTATGCTGTTTAGCATACAAATGGTAGTTTCACCGGGTTGACACCTTATTTTTTGGTGTGCCTGGTGCTGTTCCTGACATTCCCTCCTGCAATCTCCATTGTATCAGGGTTGATCCCCAGGCTTAATGGTAACGATTAGTGGCAGATATGCTGGTCCATGAGGTTATGGCTTATGCTGGAGTATAAGCCGCTGTCAATAACACATAATGCCTCATGGATGCCTCATCTTGAATTGCTAGATCTGTTCAAAATCTGTCCCATTTATTACAGTGATAGTGCAACATTATATATTGGAGAGTATTCTCAACGTGAAGGCATTATTTTGTCTCCACAAGGACTGTGCGATGGTCACTCTTACCGATACTGCCACAGACAGATGCAGCTGTAGCTGGCAGATTGGCAAGGATGAGGTCAAGTATGTTTTGCCTCTTGTTCATTGCATCATCATGTGCTGCACATCCAGGCAAGCAGCTATATCCAAAATATAACCCAGAATATTACAATATGAAATTTGTCATCATGAAAATGGGTTGCTATATCTGCCAAAACCCAGGAGGCAATGTAGATATGAAGCACTTTCTCCACAAGAGGAACTAAAGGTTTTCCACCCTTACATATGAATTTACTTCCAAATTGGTAGATCATGGCAAGTAATTTATGCTTATAATTGTCTCAAGTTAGTGAGCTGCATGGTTTCTTCACAATCATGTTCTCTCTGTATATGCCCATTCATAGATTTGACAGATACTTACATTGGCAACTTTAGCTCTGATAGCATTCATATTTTCTGCATTCCATAGATCTTCCAGAAATGGGCTGATTTGGAGGTGGTAATGAATTATTTCACTTTCCCTGTCAGCATTTGTGGATCCTCAGTATTCTGAATATCTGGCAAAGTTTTATTGTTTTCTTTTGAAAAATAAAACAAACAAACATGTTACAACTGCTGTCATGGTTAAATTGTCCTTTGCTTTTGAGCATGTTTGAAGGCAGTACATTAATGTCTCTCAGAAGAAGATCACTAGATATCGGGGAATTGAATCTGTCAGATCTGTTGCAGAATGAAAATGTTTTCATGACATCAATTGTTCCATCCTTTCTGTATTTGTCATGTTACGGAGTGCAGCGGCAATAATCTCTGCCTTTTCTGTCCCTTTAAGTTTACTGAAAACGCTGGAGCCACTTTACTGATGCAGTGGTTTAAGGCCAGCCAGTCTTAATGTAGTTAAGATACATTGCCTTTGGAAAAAAATACGATTTTTCCAACATTTTTCCAGCATTTAACAACAGTAACTGCAATAACATACTGCTCATTAATCTTTATTTATAACATTATGGTGTGATCTTCATTGTTGCAACGATATATAGTAACATTTGTTTTATTACCCTGCACAATCAATACTGGTGCATTGGTCCTGGTATAATTTGAAAGTATCTGAAAGAACTATTGCAACAGAATTTCTTCAGGTTCAATGTAATTTTCTTCCTTCTTAGCTAAATTCCAGAGTAGAAAGGGCTTGACCTTTGCCTCAAAAAGTTATATTTTTGCAGGTGCATTTTTTGGCATGCAAACTTGCTGCTCCTGAGATTACACTGCAACATTTGGTCTTTTTCGAGGATTGATTTCTGTGAGCCCACAGTAACAATAAACCTGTGACTGGAGCTATAATTTCAAAATTATGGTTACATCAGTGATGTCCCATGTGAGTCTCCTGACTTTGAATGCAATTGCTTTCAAGCACATGATTTAACTTTACAAAATAGAAACATAATAAGATTGCAATACAAATCAAACAAATCACCACAAAAATTCCGAGGTCTCACTCACACATGTTAGACTTAAGATTTTTCCAAAGGTAGGGTGGTTGATGTCCCAGTCTTCATGTTGTTCCTGGGGATTACTGCCCACTTTAATGGCTGACCGTGTTCATTTAAATGGGACTTTGGTATACAAGCTGTCTCGACCTTGGAGCACATGGATCAGGTCAAGTCAGAACAGGTTTATTTCAGATAAGCAATGCTTATTTTTGGAGAAGTGAGGTACCCCAGCAGGTAGAAAGATACTCTTAATGTAATCATGATTCCACAAAAACTTATTAAAATGCTGGACATCATCTATTCTAAAATCTCTGGTCTGACATGATCCCAACTATTGAATTGTTGAAACATAATCTCCCAAATTAAGTGGTGAATTTTGGAAGCAATATTAATTGCTTACCTAATGGTATCTTGCAGTTGTCAGTCAGAAATCAGAACAGAAAGTTTGTTTTATTCATGGGTTAAGAGGATCATTAATCATGCCAGTGTTTCTTGCCACTCCTTAGCTGCTCTTGAGAAGATGATGATAAGCTGCATTCTGGAACCAATAGAGCTTAGGATGTCAGTAAACAGTTAGGAAGGGAGTCCTGAAATTTGGCCCAGCGACCATGGATTTGGATGATGCTTCCTAAGGAGCCTTGGTGAGGTATTGTAGTGTATCTTGAGGACGATACATACTGATATTACTGTGTGCCAATGTGAAGGGATTGAATGTTGAAGGAAATAATGTCAATGAAGTGGGCTGCTTTTTTCTGAATGTTGTCAAGCTTCTTGAGAATTGAGCTGCACTCATTCAGGCAAATGGGAGTACTCCATCAAACTTCTGACTTGTACTTTGTAAATGGTGGGAATGCTTTGGGAGTCAGGAGGTGAGCTATTCACTGCAGTATTCCTTGCTTCTGACCTTCTCTCGTAGCCACTATATTTATATGGTTAGTCCAGTTCAGTTTCCGGTCAATGAGCACCAGCAGCCTGTTGATGATAGTTGATTCAGCTACAGTAATGCCATTTAGCGTTAAGGAGAAATGGCCCTTACGTGAAGTGAATGATACTTGACATTATTTTAGCCTGAAATTGGATGGGCTAATAAGTGCAAAGTAATATTCATGCCACAAGGTACGATCTATCAACAATTTGTAGATCAGCACAGGTTGAAAATTGTTCATACTGCCAAAGGAGTCATATATCTGAGCTCCAGGAATCTTATCATATTATGGATCCTTATTAAAGTGGCCTGTTTAACTATAGTTCAGAGTCAAAATTATCCCTTAATCTTCAACCATAATTAAAGAAAAAGGACTTACAATATGAAGTGTGGCTTTGTGAGGGGCTCAGTTCTCTGTGTTGGTTTAATGGATGTAACCTACTTAAACAGTGGCCATGGCTGCTGGGTGTTTTCTGGCCAAAATGTAAATTATATAATCATTTAAAGTACACCCTTTATTTCTTCATCAGTTGGTATGACTGCCCTGACAATAGAAACAAGTTTTTTTTTAATAACCAGAAAGCTCTGTGAAAGTTCTGTTCAACTAATATCATAACGATATAGATGATGATCAATCCATTTAACAGTGGTGCAACAGTAATAAGACATAGCCCAAAGGTAGTTCCCTTTTAATGGAAGAGACAAAATCTCTCCCTGATTTCTTTTTTTCATCATTTCTTCTCATTAAAGGAGTCCTAATGAGTTTTTCTGTCTCTTCTCATAAAAGGAAAATTTTTGGGCATCAGATTCACTTTCTAGTAAGGCACTGATTTTACATAAGTGCTCGATGAATATTCACACTTCTAACTAATTACATCTGGCATTTCCTAATGAAGATAAGAAAGATGGGACCAATTAGCAATAATCTGCACATTCACTAATTTAAATAGAATATCCAAATGATCTCAACATTGGGATAGTGAGATGTTGCTATGACATTGGAATGTTTCTGTAAATTTCATCAGCAGGTGAAAAAAACAATAGTTAGAGAATAATTAAGTTAAAATTTTATTTGTTGTTAATTTCATTGACAGAAAGCACCAACCACAGAAACACAACTGAATTTTCCTCACAATCTCCTTGCCTGCTTAACAATTACTGCTTTGCAATTCAAAGAGTTTGCAAAACTAAAAATGACAAATGTGACAAGACCTGTGTGTCATGTGTAGTTGGTAAAATATTCACACACGTAGGCTTAAACATTTGGTAACCTCTATTCCTGAGAATGGCACCAATTGAGAGACTTCGGAGCTTTTGAATCTCAGAATTTATCATGCAGAATTTGCATGTATTAATTTTCATGTGGGTGGTTGAGTAAGATTTGTAGGGATATGAAAGATGAATGCTTGGACATTGGATTCCAACTGGAGAGGATGAGTGAGAGTCTTAAAATAAATTACAAGCCTCTGCAATATGTTCAAGACATCAGGAATGCTGTCAGAGAGAACTAAGAGATGTTGGAACCAGAGTAACAGCAATTAAAATGAGAACTAACCTTTCCTCTGATTTCATCCTGCTTATCAGTGGCATTCCCTGCAGCAATAACACTTGTGCTAGTTGCCTTAGATACAAATCAATGTTACAAGACAGATCAGAAGCAGGCATTCTGCTCTTTATTTACACGTGAATGGTGTCATGCATCCTTCTGACATCAGTAAAAGATACTTCTTGCTTGACTTTACCAAAGTGATGTGTTAGACATCCTGTGCCAGAATTTGTGTGTGGGACACAGATGCCAGTTTTGAAATGGCCTTGAAAATGTCAAAAAACAGTATACTCTAGAACCAGATTTGTAACCCGTGCTCATTTGATAATTCCTGCTTTTGCTCAAAATATCAATTTTGCATGAAATATTACACATTTGAAGTGACCAATGATTGTATATTTTTTCACACTTTTAAAAAAAAATTTTGAAAGTATATGCCACACGGTTTTGAAACAGATGGCTAAAGTTGACTTTTGGAATCTGGAAAGGGCTTCAACTTATAGCTTAAAATGTTTACAATAACATTTCATGGTGTGGTGCAACCAAACACAAGAACTTGGAAATTTTAATTCTCAAAATCAACATCTGTCCATTACTAACTCTATTCACAATCGCTGAAATACCCCTCATAATCACAGGCTTTGCCCACCATGAATGACTCTGCCTCATGAACATGATTCACTCCCAAACACTCCCCAATCACATTCTTCCATCTGTTTATGGCCCTCACCATCTCTGCCCAATACGCCTCATGCCTCACCCTAATTTCTCTCGGACTCTTCGCTCCATGCTTCCAACCAAGTCACAATATACTTCTTTTGTTTGATAAATCTGTTGGTGGATTTTGCAGATGTAATATCATTGAGTCACAGAATCATAATGTGCAGAACAGATACAGGAATTGACGAATGTAGTATATTTATACCACGATGTAAAGACCCCACTTGCTTCAAGAAGAACACCATCATTGCTGTACCAAAGCAAACTCATACAGTGTGCCTCAATGACTACAGCCCAGTAGCTCCGACCTCTATAATTATGAAGTGCTTCAAGAGGATAGTCATGGCTCATATCAACTCTTGCTTCCAGCCGACCTTGATTCCTTGCAATTCATCTCTCATCATAACAGGTCCACTGCAGACGCCATCTCCATGGCTCTACACTCATCCCTAGATGGAATAACATCTGGATAACAAGGATATCTCCATCAGGCACCTATACATTGACTACAGATTTACCTTCAACACTATACTTCCAAACAACCTAATCTCCATGACCTAGGTCTTTTCTCCACCCACTGGAACTGGATCCTCAACTTCCGGACCCACAGACTGCAATCAGTGAGAATAGACAACAGCACCTCCTCCATGACAATCCTTAACACTCGTGTGCCACAGGTAATGTGTACTCAGCCCCTTTATGTACTCCCTGTAAACTCACAATTGTGTGGCCAACTTCCATCTGAACTCCATCTACAAGTTTGCAAGCTGCACCACCATTGTGGGCCAGATTTCAAACAATGATAAAACAGAATAACGGAAAGAGATAAAGTGCTTGATAGCATAAAGGTAACAATCTCTCCCTCAAAGTCAGCAAAATGAAAGTGTTGGTCATTGACTTCAAGAAGTAACATGGAGAGCACTCCCCATGAATACATCAATGGAGCTGAGATGAAAGATGGTCAATAACGTCAAGTTCCTAGAAGTGACGATAACCAACAATCTGTCCTGGTCCACCCACATTGATGTCAAGTAAGCACAACAATGCCTCTATTCCTCAGGACGCTAAGGAAATTTGGCATATCTGTAAAGACACTTGCCGATTTTTATAGATGCCCCACAGAAAGCATTCTATCGCGGTGCATCACAGCTTGGTAGGGCAACTGCTCTACCTCAGACCATAAGTTACGAGAGAATTGTGAACACAATGCAGTCCATCGCACAAGCCCTCCTTCCATCCATTGACTCCATCTATACTTGTCACTGCATTGAAAAGGCAGCAACATAATCAAATACCCCTCCCAGCCTGGTCATAATCTTTTCCATCAGGCAGAAGATACAAAAGCTTAAACACACATAACAACAAGTTAAAGAACAGCTTCTTCCCCGCTGTCATTAGACTGTCAAATTTCAAAACTGATGTTGACCTCACTGTTTGTGCACTATCAGTGCTGTTCCTCGTTCTATTCAATTACCCTAATGCACTTTGTATGCTATGATCTGCCTGTACTGCACGCAAAATTAAACTTTTCACTGTACCTAGGTACATGTGACAATAATAAATCAAATCAAAAATGTTTAGGTTTTCAAAAGACGTTTGATAAGGTCCCATATAAGAAACTGGTAACCAAAATTAGACAAATGGGATTAGGTGGGACATACAGGTACAAATTGGAAACTGGTTCATCTACAAGAAACAGTACAGAGATAATTCAAGTATTTCCAGGTTGGCAGCTTCTAACCAGTAATCTGTGCTTGGGTCCCAGCTACTCGCAATCCATGTCAATGGTTTGGACGTAGAGATTAAATCTAATTTCCTAATTTTGCAGTTGGCACAAAACTAGTTGGGATTATGAAAGAAAAAGAAGGGATGAATCAAGAAATACAGATACAAGTTTAGCCATGTTAAGAACACATTAGCAGTGGTGTCAATGGGAGAGCAACACAACCATGAACAATGAAAAAACCATAACCATAGAGAAGGAATTCCTGGAGTTTGTACAGAATGGCTTTCTAAGTTAATATTTTGAGGAACCAATATTATCGTAGTCAGGGTATTGTGTAATGAGAAAGTAATAACTGGCAGTCCAATTGTGTAAGAACCTTGGAGATTTTCCCAAGGGATCAGGGAATCCTGTGTCAGGTGACACAGCCTAAGGATTTGGGGTAGGCAATTTAGGACTGAGATGAGGAGAAGTTTCTTCACCCAAAGAGTGGCGAGCATATGGATAATGTGAATAATTTGAGAACAGTTTCTCTGCCATAGAAACTGGTTGACGCCAAACCATTGAAGATTTTAAAGAAGAAGTTAGATATAGTTATTGGGGTTTAAAGAGATCAAAGAATTAGAATCCCTACAGTGTGGAAACAGGCCCTTTAGCCCAATAAGTCCACACTGACCCTGCGAAGAGTAACCCTCACCCAGACCCATTCCCCTCCATTTACCCCTGACTAATACACCTAACCTAAACATCCCTGAACACCATTGGCAACTTAGCATGACCAATTCACCTAACCTGTAGACCTTTGGATTGTGAGGGGAAGGGAGCACCCGGAGGAAATCCACACAGACATGGGGAGAATGTACAAACTCTGCAGAGACAGTCACCCGAAGCTGGAATCAAACCTGGGTCCCTGGGGCTGTGAGGCAGGAGTGCTAACCACTAAGCCACTATGCCACCCAGAAGTGAAACACAGGGAGCACTTACTGCTGTGACTCGGATTCAAAGCAAGGTTGCTGCAGCCACAACTCAGAGTACTGACCACTTTATAATCAGGGCACCCCACAGAACACTATAAGAGTATATGGCAAACATGCTAACCGATACAGAATTGAATGATCAGCCCTGATGATAGTGAATAATGGAGAGAGCTAGACGCGTGGAATAGCCTATTCTTGCTGCTATATTTGATGTTTCTTTGCATCTTATTTAGTTGCCAGGGCATGGAGATTTCAAAATCACCAAGCGAATGGTCATGTTTCTCTTCAAATAGGACAAGGATCCTCACCTTATACTGGTAAGAAGATGAACTTACAGTATGCCATAATCTGCCTTGGCTCTTTCCATGCTGTTCAGGACCATTTTCTTCTGGAATGAGGCCAACAGAGGGATTGTGTGAGATGAAAGTGGGTAATACGACTGTTGGTTCTGATGCAGGTGGGGTCAGTGTTGATATGTCCCAAGTAGGTGATACAGAGGGCATATAGCTTAGTCATCTGAGTGATTAGGTGGGTGAGAACGAATGAGGGCCAACATTGCATGCAGTAGTGGGAGTGATAGAACCTGAATCTTGGTGGGAGATGGGTACAGTATTGGAGATGGAGTGATTGTGAAGTAACAGAAGAATGAATGTGACACTTACCCAAGTAGAGCAGAGAATGTCATTGACCTGGGGTGTTTCTCCAGATCATTGATATCACATTGACCAGAGTGGCAACCTTGGACCAGGCTGATAGATTTTAAAGTAGTTGCTGGGAATCTCAGGAGGTCTTGGCGGTTACAAATACGTCCACCTCTGGAGAGAGGGAAGATTGAACCAGCTAGATGCCAATACGGCATGGTGCATAGACAATGGGGCATGTTTCAGAGAATCCATGAGAATTCTTGCTTACGCTTCTGGAGTGAAACCCTCTGTGAAAGAGATGCACCCTGTCACCAGTCCAGAGATGAATACCTTAGTGGGAACTGTCATATAATAGAGAGTGGGGGTCAACAATCTAATGAGTACCACACTGTGACAGCTCCACAGCTAGCTGAGGAAGAAATAGCCCAGGCAGCTGGTACTCAGATGACTGCCAATAACAAGGCACCTGTTTAGCTCCATATAGGAGAGGACCCTTTGGCTTCATAAAATCAAGGGCTTCATCCAAGTGCACAAGGAGGAAAGGCAGCAGCAGATAGACATCCGGAATGCAATGGCCCTTCTTGCTCAGAAGCTGAATTGTTGTTGCTTGACTCTCTGAAATCTTTTTGTCTCTATAGAGAAATTGCAGATATTATTGGGAGCCAGGCCCAGCACCTTCAAGAGCCACTGGAGAGCCACACACATACCTGCACTCTTTTGCTCCAGCTTTCGGTCCTTAAGACTTAAGGCACAGAGACAGGGAAATTTTAGTCTAGTCCAGGAGCTCTACTGACCCCCAGCTTCAGTCTACCTGTGTACTGCCAAATATCCTCAGCCCCTTCCTAATAGCCTAGGATCAGTTGCATAGGATTGACACTTCCGTAAGTCCCCACCCTATCCATCTGCATTTACCTTCATCCACACAGGCTCAGGCAAATGAAGTGATTATGTCTGATGTTGTCATTCATGCATTACCATCTCCTTCCCCATTTGAAGCCAGGGTGTAACTGATCATAAGCAACCCTCTCCCACCCCCATTATTACAACCTTCCCAGTCATGCTTTATGATCCCCTTCCAGTCCTGCTGCTCCCTTCTTTCATAATTGTACTGAACTTTTGCCCCCTTAATTTCTTCAGATAAATCTTATGGATAGTCCCCTTGACCTATTTGACCAAGCAAGAAATTGGGGCCCTGACTGCATTAGCGTAATCCTGCAAAAAAAATTAAAACCTGTGCCACATAAAAAACCTTCAAGAATACAATTACTCTGGCTTGAGCGAAAATCCTATTTTGTTTCTCCCCATGGTGGAAAATTTACTGGGAAAAATTACATCTACAACATGAGAAATCCATGGAAATTTAATAACTTTAAATACAACGCCTGTTCTCTTTCATCAGTCATTTATTTAATATTGTAAATTCCTGGATCATGTCATAACCAAGATGCTACTTCATCTATCAGAGGTTTTAGGCTGAATTTAAAGAACTTGGCTTGAGATTGAGTTATTGGACGTGCTTGACTGATTGTTTTGCTTGATTTGCTGCAGTGCATGTCTGTTAAGACAAACCTCTACCCGTTTAATATAAAAGCAGAAAATGCTGAAATGCTACAGATTAGGCAGCAACTGCGTAGAAATCAAATTTAATGTTTTTGGTAGATGACTTTGCCCCATTTAAATATGATTCTGAATTGCAATGTAAGGTTCTCTTATTATGTTTTGTGAACACCATTGTTCCTGTGTTATAAAACATGGTTTTATATATTTAGCAAAAAAGATTAGCTGGCTACAAAGGTAGGCAACTTATCATGTTTGTCAGCTGTGTTAAGTCAAGGGGATGGATGTGTTGCACCATGTCACAGTACTATGTTAATCTCACACTGTCAACATGTGCCAGCTGCCTTCATGTCAAACACAGTACATATGTATCAATCAAGTGGCATTTCTCAAAGTCCAAGGGTTGTAGCTCTCAGTCAACTCAAGGAAAGTACCGTTTAGTCAAGTGTCTTGACAGAGTAAGTCAAGGCAGCCATAGATATCAGGGGCTTAGGCAAAGTCAATCTGCCACTTGGGGTGGTCAAGGTCAAGGGAGTAAGTACCTTTGCAGTTTAGGGAGTGGGCCATGGTCAACTCTGTGACCCCGCTGCAACCAGAGGACCCATGGTAGGTCAGTCAGGACCTACACACAGACCAATCAACATCCGGTTCCTTACCATTTAGAGTTGTCCATTGAAATGGATCGGGGATGGGCTGCAGTCAGTTCTCATGGTCCATCCACTAAAATTTAAGGAGTTTTGATGGCCCACTGCTGTGTCTGGATAGATGGGAAATTTAATTATGGGGATTGAACGTTAGATGTTAGGATTCACATAGGATAACAATTGCAAAAGGGGAGCAACTCAATATTTAACAGGATAGGTAATAGGGTGTTGAAAGAAATGGTCATTGATAGTCAGAAACACACTGACTTAATTGGAAGCACAATGGAGTACTAGATCCAGCATATTGACTTGATGGGTCAGGGCTGTGGGGTTTAAAGTAGGGAGATAGACAGCATGGGTGGAAAGGTGGGAAATTGCAGAGCTGATGAGGTTGTGGAGAAGGGCAAACAAGGAGGGAAATGTACATTTGGGGGTTCCAAAATGATAAGAGACAGCATCTGAAATTTACTAAATGGGGAGCGACTTTTGTTCGCTGCCGAGGTGCTGTAAATAACAAGCCCGCAGTAGAGATGAAAATGGCTATGACCACACCCAGACTGGGCAGAGTACAACTTTCATTCCTAGAGGGTGTGTTCTCTGGAACTTCTGGAGGGCTTGTGTGTGGTCCTTTCTCTAACTGGTTGCCTACTGTCCCTGCCCTGTCTCCTTATCAGGGAGGGGCACCTGGAGTCAGGTCAGATTCCCTCATCCCCCTGTTGCATTGTTAATAATGCTGAGCACCAATGGCTAAAGCAATGGAATGCAGGTTCATGCACACATCCTGCAGACATCAAACCTCAGGCTGGACCTAGCTGTCCATGGCAGCTGTCAACCTGCCCATGGAAGCAAACAGACACTGTCATAGCTGAGGCAATTTGATCTCACCAGTTGATACAGTCCTGCAGTCTATGTTTCAAGTTGCTCCTTGACTCAGAAAATGTCTGCTGCTCTTGTGTCTGCCTGTGTATTTCTATGCTGTTTTTAATTGCCAACACGACAGGGTCCTCATCTGCTTGAGGCTGAGCAGATGCCTGGAGCACTAAAGGCCTGAGGCAGTTCTTCCTTGGCCAGCTGCAGAGATGTAGCAGTCATAGACTCACCGGCTTGTGCTTCTAACTTTAATTTATCTAAAATACCCACTGTCTGTCAGTATCTGAGCAGGTGAGGAGACAGGAAGCAGTTTTGTTGGTGCTTCCTCTGAGGGATCCATGCCTTTTCCTCAGAAATGGAGGAGGTGATGTCTTGATGTGTCGGCCTCCACCGAGATGATTCCAAAGGCATTTGCAAAATGTAAAAGCAAGAATGCTTCACAAACAAACGGTAGTTATTCACCATGGCAGTAATAAGGGAGCAGCACAGCAAAGGACAATGTTCCTTACATAGTTGCTGGGACATGGCGATTTGGCTAACTGCACAGAGCAGTCCCTACCTCCATCCTCCAATATCATCTCCTCGCAGGAGTGAAGTGCCAAATATCAAGTACCCTAACACTCAACATGACTCTTTCGGTCCTATTATGGGTTGTTTTATTCTGGTGTCATGACCTTCTCTGCCAATCCTGTGGGAAGAGGATGGCCTTTCTCCATACTATCCCTCTGACAAAGACATTAAGCTCACCAAATAGGGTGCCAATTTCCCCTTATCGGTAACAGCTGGAGTAAATCATAAGAAACAGCTTTGGATTGCCAACACTTCACCATTTGCACAAAGGCTCTTGAAAGATGGCGTTGGTGCCAGGAATCCCAGACGGTCCAGCAGTGGCATATATATCCATCCATTTCTCCACCCCGGAGGCTCCCGGCCTTCATTCCTGTTGAAGGGCCTTTGCCCGAAATGTCAATTTTCCTGCTCCTTGGATACTGCCTGACCTGCTGTGCTTTTCCAGCACCACACTCTCGATTCTGATCTCCAGCATCTGCAGTCCTCACTTTTGCCTATGTATCCGTCCTTGTGAGTGGGAGGATATGATGAGCAGGGCATTTCAGGGCATATAAATACTGAAGCAAGGTTGGGAGAATAGTACTTGAAAATTTGCTCTGACCGACAGAGTGAAACCTTCTATGTAAAATGACAATAACAACACTTAACCAATTTCTGATAAGATTCAATCTGGTATTCTGGGGGATTGGTTTTGAATCTCATTAGTACAACTGGTGGAATTTGGATTCAACAAAAAAAATGGAATGGAAAGCTATCCCAATGGTAATCATAGAACTGCTGTTGATTGTCGAAAGATCTATCAGATTCCTTTAGGGAAGGATATCCACAATCCTTACATGGTCTGGCTCACATGTGACTCCAGACGCATGACAATGTGATTGACATTTTACTGTCCCATGGGCAATTACAGATAGGCAATAAATGTCGGCCTTGCCTTTGGTACACACATTCCATGAATGATTAAAGGGAAAGTTCTCTCCACATGTAGCTCTCAATTCTCACCTCCTTCCTTGGGAAACAAGATTGTGCTAATTACTAAAGTGGAAGTTGAAATTACTCCAGAGAGTAACCCATCAACAAGTCACACTTTAGTTACACTTGAACAGTCTTTGATTCGAGTACTGTCTTATTCAGAGTCAGCTCTCAGAGTGCCAGTATCTCTAACCCTCCTCTTTTTAATCCATCCACCAGGGCTTCCTGATTGGACAAGATTAGCAGCACCTATCAGGGGACTCATTTCTATGACTTTGTTGCAATCACTACAGAAATCAGAACTGTTCTCTGGCACCACAGCTCACTAGTTGCTTTTCCAAGCTATCATCCAGCTCCACAATCAGCACCATTTCCAATATACTCTATGGCTATTGTCCCCTTCCACTCTTCTTCTGTGCAAGTGGGCATCACCAAACCCCAGGTCTCACCCCATCATCCTGACTGCTTTCAGAAGATCTCAATTCTTTCCAGAAGCCACTTCACCCTTGAGGAATTCACTTTGGAACTTAAAAGTACTTACGCTTTGCATGTATCAGCCAAGTCTCATTGCAGACTGTAATACATATGTAACATATGCATCTCCTTATGGCATACCTCTTATGTCTGTTAGCACTTAGTACTTTCTTAGCACTCACTCATTTTGCATTTATTTTAAGGCTGTCAATTTCTGTCTTGCATTGACTTTTGTTGCAATCTGTCATGTTTGCGTTAAATAGTCAAACAGCCAACATTGTTGTATGGTACCATGCCACGTCAATTTCACACCTACAGAATAAGCCAACGGCTTATGTGGCAAACACTTTGCATGTGCTTCAATCATGTCTGAAAGTCAATGGGGAGCAGTTCTTATTTGAGAAGGAGAACTGCAGTCTGTCCCGAGATACTGTCACAGTCGGCCAAGAGGCTAATCCCATTACAACACAAGGACTTGGATGCAGTGAGTCAGGTGCCTGAACATGGAATTTCTGGCTTGTATCGGACAAGCAGAGGCAGGAAATGAGGCACGCTGCCCTGAAGGCGAGTCCAACTCACTTTATGTGTTGTCCCATTTCTAATCATTTTTGCCTCTTTTTCACTGACTCGTTTTGATGGCAGCGTTCTATTGAAATATGCCAAAAGGAAACATAGAGTTGGCTTTACCAGAGACATCACTCTGTTTGTGATTAGGGTTAGGGTTAGAGTAGGTGGCCACCTTGGACTGCTACACAAGTTCAGAAAGATAAATGTGTTAAAATAAGTCAGTGTTGCACTGTTTGTCCTTGAGTTAATAATGTTGCCTTTGCTTTATTGTGGATTTAAATTGTAACTCTGTTTCATCTCCCAAAGTAATGCTGTCGGAGCCCACGGAAAATGACCCAAGCTGTCAGCAGAAAATTTAGAAATTTAGGTGCTTTGCAGCTTTAACTGCTGAACAGTTGAGGGAAAGGAAAGAAAAATAGTTAAAACCCAGAAGGAAAATCCAATAAAATGATGCATTCTAGTCTAGTTTGTCTGGTTTGCCTCAGAACAGTGCTCCAGTATGACCAGTATCTTCATTTCCAAATCTTAATGTTTTAACATCCTCTGGGAGAACATAATTATGTTGCAATTTATTTGCTTCAAGCCTCATATGATCAAATATTTCTGATGGAAATAATTTGGTTGAGGTTTATGATATTCAGGAACATCATTGATTACAAATCTAATTACATAGAGGAATGAAAACTACCTGCATGAATTTGAAAGGTCAGAATATTGTGAGGGATAAGCAGTCAAACTATTAATCCCAAAATATCAATCAACATTTTCATAGTAATTTGAGATTGATCACATCCTGAGGTTAGTTTTTTTGTTGGTATTACTTGTGAAGAGCTTACATTACCAGAACACAAACACAACACAGCTATGTGTTCCCCTGTCCTTGGGAAGGACAGAACCAACTTTCTATCCCTTAATTTTCAAAAGGTCTGCTGCTGCAGTTATTATGAATGAAACTGTTTCCAGAAACATCTCAACATGGACATAGTTGGAAAGCACTCCCCTAAATGTTTTAAAGAAACAGTTAAAAAGCTACCTGCAATTCAGGATCCTATCATCAATTGAATAGCGGTTTACTATAGGGATGGCATCAGCATAATGCCTCATGTCATCAAAGGTCATTATGGAGTAACATAATTTTGAAACTCTGGTTTTGGTGGAGCATTTTGCATTACATTTGTGCAAATTCAGAACTTGCCAAGTCACATCATGGAAAAGTGAATTCAATGTAACATTCAGAAATTGTGGGCTGGATTTTCCAAGGAATTGTATTTAAATGTAAATTGCCACTCGACTTCCCCTTTTTCATAAAACAATAGAGCTTTGAATTTCTGACAGGAGATTCTGATCAGTGGCCCTTCAGAAATGCAGAACTGCACTTCCATTCTGACAAATTCCTCGTAATGCAAAACAGTGGGGTATGGCAAAACATGCCCCTTTCTCACAGTAGTCAGTTAGTGTAATTTAAAGGTCAAGCATCACGGACAACTACTGTGAGAACTGTTATGAAAGGTAAGAATAAAATGTAAGCATGAGGTTAGGTTGCTAAATTGAGTGCTAGATGTCTAAAGGGTATGATGCTAAATTGGGTGTCAGATGGGAAGGGTGTAGAGTACCGAGTTCGTAAAGTGCCAGGTGGATTATGGATAGGGATAGGGCCAGGTAATTAGTGTGATTGGAAGATAGGGTTCTAGGTGGGAAGGGTGCCATTAAATAGGGCAAAATGGAAGGGAGCCAGGCTAAGCAATGTAGCTTTTAGAATCGGTTGGAGAGTATTGTGAAGATGTAGGTGTGTACTGTCCCTTTGAGAGAGAGAGAGAGAGAGAGGAAGCTAACAAGGACTAGCTGTGTGAATGTGCTGAACAATTTAAAATGTAACATTTGGTTGAAACAAATAGCTTGGTTGCATTGCCATGAAACCAAAACAAATTCAAATTCGGCCAATCGGTTTAAATTATACCCTGGATACCAAAATCCAATCAAAGTTGAATTTTACTGTTTGGGATGACCTCAAAACAATGAGGTGATCAGATGTTTGGGGTATAAAACCAGACATTTTGAACAGTTAGGGAGAGAACAGCAAAGAACACCCACAAGTAAAGACTGCCAACAGAATAGCTCTCTGAAAGGTACCTGTCAATAAGAAATTTGTACAGCAGTAGACCGATGCCGACCTCAAGAAATCTACAGGTAAAGTTCAACATCTGAAGACGACAATTGGGTTTGAAATTAATTTGCTGTAAATTTAAAGAGGGAATTTATCAGGCCAGTATTACAGAGTGGCAAGTAAAAGATAGGTTTAAGAGAAAGGAGCTGTAAATAATTGTGGTTTTAATGTTCTCTGTTGGACTTAAAGAATAAAGTTGTTAATTTTTATTTTAAATCGTGAAATCTGGGATAGTTCTTTGCCTCTTGAAATTAACAGATTACGGCGCAAGGTGAGCTTCTCTGTGTGTCAGGTTTAAAGTAGCAGAAGGGTTTACCCCGTGTCGCAACAAGTGGGTGAGAGATATTAAATTCTGGGAGAGGAGTGGTGCCAGGTCCAAAGTAGGTGCGTTCAGGTCCCGTTGATGGTGGTTGTGTTGGGTCCCATGCAGACAGGGGATGTCGGATCAGTGTCTGTGGTGTGAAGGTTCAAGAGAAAGTTTAGCTGGAAGTGTGTAAGTTAATTTGGTGGTCAGTTTAATAGTTACTCAGGAGTTAAACCCTTCAAATTCTCTGATTTAATTGGAACATTTTGAAAGGTTGCAGACACAGGGGAATTGCTCAGCAGAATGTTCTATTTCACAGATAATTCCTTTGGAGTCTGCTGTGTCAGGACACCAGTTGCCTTGTACAACTCACATTCACAAATAATGATCTGATTATTGGAAAATCCAGGTCATAATTTTTCATATAATATTTAATATCAATATTTTGAGTTGATTCCTATTGTATACCCCTGGGGTGTTAATGGAATAAAATTGTAGCCTCATTTAACACCAGCAATACAATATGCTCCATTTTGAAAAGACTCTATATCAGGTGTCCATAGTTTGGTTTTAAGTGATAAGCTCAGTTAATGTAGAAATATGGGTCCTAAGACATAGGGCTTAAATAACTTCACAGAGGCTTGTGTCCATCATCAAGTCACTGTTTGTTGATACATGAAGAGACCTTGACTATGACATTGCCTCAAATAGAGTCAGGCACCAGACACTCTGACACTCACCATTTGTATCTGTCAGCCAGGGCTCCCTCATTGGAGCAATTAATCTGGTCCAATCAGGGAACATGCATTCTGTGATGTCTAGCTAGCTGACCTTGTTACAATCACTACATGGTCAAATTGCTATTTTAAGCCTAAAAAAGCCCAAATGTGTGTTGTGTTGCATTAGTGACTCCTCTAGTTCTCCCACGTGCTTTATCCCGGTATTGGTTGCCATGCTATCAGACTCTCCTGCCCATGTAGGATTTCCTCCTTAAATCCCACAAAATTTCACTCTTCCACTCCACCTTGAACACCTCCTGTTAAAATACATCTTTTTGTCATAACATTTGCTTGTCTATTCAAATTACTTTCCAAAGCTGAAAAGAGAGACATGTTGCCAAAACTTATCACCTTGGTCTCATCAGGACAAATGCAAGAATGCCAAATTTCAAACACTCTTTCTCATCAGCTCAGCACCCAATTTGTGTTTTCTCTTATGCCTAATGGAGTACCAGATAATTTTGCTGTCAAATTCACAATATAGATTTGTGTTCTTGTGGTGGTAGTAATTGTCATATTTCGAGCAGTCGCCAAAGCTATATTAAGTTCCATCAAGCCTACAGCAGCCAATATAGTTTACTGTTTTTCTACTATTGTTTTGCACATTTTTTAATAGCTAAGAATGTTCCTTTTTTTCTTCTGCATCATTCAGTTGCATTTAATGTACAACCTAATTCATTCGTGTTTCATGACAATCCCATTCTATGCATTCCACTTCTTTGAAGACAGCCTCCTTTTGCTTCTTGTAACCTATTCTTTGCACAGTTCAATAGCTGAGTCAACGCTTCTTGATCCCTTCCATCACTCTCAATGAGGAATGGTAATGAAACATTTTATTGTTCAAAAATACAGTGATCTCATAAATCCAAGAGTGACTAGGCAGTATTAATGCTAGTGGTACAGACATTCCATCCAACCGAGGAAAGTTTTCCACTGATTTTATTGTAATTCACAGAAAGGCTTGTTATTATATTGAATGATTGGCCAAAGATGTTGCTGTTATGTGGTACTGGAATAAAATGACAAAAGCCTTTAATGTTCTAAGTTGATAACAGCTTTTCAGATCAACAGCAGAAGTGTGGAATGCATTCTTTTCTTCAACTTGTGAACAGATTGTTCAACTCTAATGATTTCACACAAACATCTCCTTTGCACTACTCAGGACTTCTTCACTGTTCCATATCATTCACTTCCAGATCACAAGGAAGGTGTAAGGCAAGTGATGGCAAAGAAAAGGCAATACCATGTTTCCTAGTCATTAGAAGTGGCAGGACAGATGGAAAGAGCTGAAGTATACACAATTCTAGGCATCTTAGATAAAGTTAGAACACAAGACCAGAGGGGTTATGATGAACATATGCACGACACTGGTTAGATCTCAGTTAGAACATTATGTACAAATCCAGATGCCACATCATTGGAAAGATGTGAATGCATTGGGGAAAGAGAAGAAGATGTTTGAGAATGTTCCAGGAATAAGACATTGCAGTTATGAAGATAGCTTGGAGAGGTTTGAACTGTTTTCTTGGAGACTAGAAGGCTCAGACGAGATTTGATACAAGTTTTCAAAAACATGTGGCAGCTGGATCAAGTGGATAATGAGAAATTGTTCCCACTTGAATTCAGATCAAGAATAAGAAACACAGTTTTGAATTGTTTTGCAAAAGAAACACATGTGAAGTGAGAAAAATAAATCTTTGTGTGAGAGTTGTCCAGGTTTGGAATGTTCTGCCTGTAAGTATAGTGCAGGCAGGTTCATTTGTGGCATTCAAGAGGACATTGGGTAATTACAGAGTTTCATGGAAAGACAGGAAATGATACCAAGGTAAAATGTTCAAACAGTCAGTGCTGACACAATAGGCTGAATAGCCTCCATTTGTCATGTGTGCTTCTGTGATTCTGAGATGCAAAGTTAAAGATCTTTATGATTGAGATTCAACACAAACCAAACTTACTACTGGCCTCACAGGGAAGATGTATACATAATTTTTTAAATGGCATCTTCATGCATGGAAACCACCTTATCTCCCAGAAGCAAAATTTCACCAATTCTCTATGTTGACCTACTTTGATGCTGCTTCAATATCTTTTGTTCCCTTTTGATCATTTTATTCTCCATATAAGATAGATAAAAGGTTGTTTATATCTCCTCATATGCCAGAAGTGCTGTCTCCTTTCAATGCAACAACAGCCCAAACCTCAACATGTGTGTGAGCTCCCATATTCTTACCCCTTTCTCACACTCCCACCTTGTTAGTTCCTCTATACCACCCATATCTCCTCATTTACTATTGCTACCTCACATTACCCCATGCTCTTTCTCTGCCTCGCTATTTTTTCACCTACCTTATATTCTCCAATGCTGACAAAAACCTCCTGTCCCTTCCCTGCCCTTTAGCTCTTGATACGCCAACATACCACCATTTTCTTTCCATGTTCCTCATTGTGACCCACAGGCCACAATCAGTGAAGATTGGGGACAATATTTCATCATCTCTAACATTCAACACTGGAGCCCCCCCCATGGGTGAATACTCAGCTCCCTACTGTACTCACTGTATACTCATGACTGCATTGCCAAATACCAGATTAATGCCATTTATAAGTTCACTGATGACACCACCATAGTTGTTTGAATCTCAGATGGCGACGAGACAGACAGGAGGTGGAAGATCTGGAAAAATGAAATAAACAACCTAGCTCTCAATGCCAACAAAACCAAGGAATTCATTATTGACTTTCAGCTGGATGTTACTCATGCCCCCCCTACACATTAACAGCACAGAAGTGGAACGAGTGGAAGGTGTCAAGTTCCTTCAAGTGGTCATCCACAACAAGCTTTCTTGGACTCTTTATGTGCTCGCACTGGTTACTAAGGCCCAACAACATCTCTTCTTCCTCAGGCAGCTGAGGAAATTTGGCATGACGGCAAATACCCTTGCCAACTTTTATAGGTATGTCATTGAGAGCATTCTGTCTGGATGTATCACTGCGTAGTATGGCAGCTGAACCATTCAAGATCAAAGATGGTTACAGAGAGTGGTGAACTTGGCCCGGACAATCACAAAGGTCAACCTCCCATCTCTAGAATCCATCTAGCAGGCCCGCTGTCAAGGAAAGGCTGCCAGCATTCTTAAAGATCCATCCCACCCTGGGATTGTTTTTCTACAACCTCTACCATTGGGGAGAAGGTACAGAAGCCTGATCACATGCACCAGCTGGTTTCGCAACAGTTTCTACCTTACTATTGTTAGAGTACTGAACGGACTCACAAACTCTTAACATTCACCTGTACCTGTGTTTTTATGTTTGCCACTGTTTGCCTAGTATTTACTATCTATGCTACTTAACTATATGATCTGCCTGCATTGCTCGCAAGACAAAGCTTAACTGTGCCTAGGTACACATAAAAATAAATTCAATTCAATTCATTTCATACCCACACATACAGTATCCACTATGAACAGAACTCATTAGCCTTATAATAATTTTTGGATAACTTTGGAAGTGCTCACAAAATTGTCAAAGTCATCAAAATAACATTTAAAAACCTCCTCAAAAATCTTAGTTCTCTAAGGTTTTTTGGTGGGAGGCGATGGCCTAGTGGTATTATCGCTGGGCTGTCAATCTAGAGACCCAGGTAACACTCTGGAGACTTGAGTTCAAATCCGGCTACTGCAAATGGTAGAATTTGAATTCCTCAAAAAATAATTCTGGAATTAGGGGTCTAATGATGACCATGAGTCAATTGTCAGGAAAAACCCATCTGGTTCACTAATGCCCTTTAGGGAAGGAAACTGCCATCCTTACCAAGTCTGACCTACATGTGACTCCAGACCCACAGCAATGTGACTGACTCATAACTGTCTTCTGGGCAAATTAGGGATGGGCAACAACTGCTGCCAGTGACACCCACAGCCTGTGAATGAATAAAGGAAAGAAAAGCAGGCATAAAACTGTCAAAAAAAACACCATTCAAACCTTTTTAAAATTAACACAATCCTGTTAGTCACTTATTACAACAGAACTATGAGTATTACTGAGTAGCAAGATATTCTGCTGAGGCTTTACATTTTCCATTCAACCAGATAGATACAAAAATGTTAAAATTATAGAGGACCAACAATTTAGACTGCATGAGAAAAAGATGCTCATTCAATGGCAAGTTGACTCTTACTGATTGAGATGTTGGCACGGAGAATGCACCAGGAATTGTTTTCTCCTATTTTTTTGTTTCATTCAAAAAGGGTGCAATGCCTGAATATGTTGCTTTGGCTCAACAAGACAAATCCCTGCTTATGAATATCTCTGGCTTCGAAGAAGCAGAAGTGAGCCACATTCTAAATCTGGCTGATAATCTTGAGTCTGTTGTTGGTGTAATAGCCATCTGTTTGACCACTTCAAAGGCTCAACAGATGGATGGGCTGTAAATCAATAAAAGTTCAAGGCAGAATCGAAATTATTTATTAGAATCTGAATCTTCATACTGTTGAATACAAACATTTTATTCACTGAACATTTATAATTTTGGCTAATTCAGTAGTTTCTAAACTTTTCTAAAGTAAAACACTCCTGAATTACTAAATGAAAAACGTGCTCAAATTATAATACAGCATCCACGTATGACATATGAAAGTGCCAGTGATGTTTTGGCTTATCTGCCACAAGTTCCTCATTCTGGAACAGGATTTCTCAATGGAGCACAAAGTGTATAACCTGACCTTTTTATTGCATATTTTAGAAACCTACCTGCCTCACTGAAAATCTCAACCTTTAATACATACAAAATTGGGTTAGACAGCAAGATGGAAACTCTGATGTCAGTTTTTATGAGCACTGGTTCCTGAAATTCCATGTTTCCTCAACATAAAAAGTGGTAACATTGTGTTGAGAATTTGGTCATATTTTCTGAAAACAACACCCCTTCACACACAACCATGATCAATCAGCACTTTTTACCCTTGCTGATATGACTTTCTCTGTGCCAGGATAGCAAACTCCGACTCAGCATATTTCCTGAAATATTATATTTCTCAAAATAACGATCAGAGATGCAAATGAATCTTAAACACTGTTAAATGGATGACCTTCAATGGACTTGATAAGTTTATTGTCGATATTCAACATATGCTAATGGAAATTTGTCTCATTGGAGTGAAAATTATAATAATCCTAATACATTACACAAAATATGCCACTTGCATATGTGATGCTGCAGGTGTTGATGTAGGAATTGTCTCTCCTAGAAAAGTTTATCTCAATTTAAAAATCCAACTTCTAAGTACAGCTACAACATATTCATCATTCACCATGCAGATACCTAATTTTTAATTTATTTCTTTACCACTAACTTAATCAGTTGCTGTAATCATTTACCTTTGAAGTCTTTATCCTTGTTTCTCTTTGTTCTTCACCTCATCGAATCCCATGATTTCATATGGAGTTCCCTTGGTTCCTCCATTGCTGACTTTCAAAAACTTGTGCTCCTCTCTCTTCATTCTATCTAAACATTTCCCTTTTCAGTTACTGATAGATGGCTGACAGACTCCAAAAAGAGCGGTCTTAAAATCTGATTAATTAACTTTCTTGAGGCATTAAAACTGTCAGCCGTATCGTAAAATGCCAAAAATTTGACCTCCGTTGTGCAGACCTCAGGGATCATTTTAAGAGTCAGCAATGTTAGGGGTGAGTCTTGCCCTTTGGCAGCGTGGACTGATTAAATTATTGCTCTACTTCTTTCTTAAGTAATAACAAATGCATGCAGCAGTTCCATTAGCATCTGCAAAGGTTAAAACGAGGTTGAGATTTCAGGTGTAGAACCATTAATAGAACTAATTCTCTCTGCTCTTTTCGAATTGAACCTGTAGAGCATTACGCTTGTTATAATACTAGGACAAGGCAAATTAAACCCTTGTAATGAAAATTTGAATTAACTAGAACAAACAGTCGGGACAAAGGCCAGTTCTGGTATGTAATTCACTTCCTTTGATGCAAATTCTGCTCTATTCACTCTTGTCTTTTCATATCATCTATCAATGAAAAGTGAAGCCTTGTTGGCCACTTAAAGGATAACACACTAGAACAAGGGGGGCTGGAAGCATACTTAAGTGCAGCAATATATTCGTGTTACTTCACAATTCTAATTAATTTTCCTCTGTACAATGTATGGAAAGAATATCTATTGGTGGCACTGTCAGTAATAAAATTACTGAGATGAGATATTGCCCAACTTAGTTGATTTAAAGATGCTTTTTTCAATTTCCCTGACAACACTGTTGCAGAATTATTTCACACCAGGTAAAGCATGGGGCTTATAAATATTCTTACTATGTCAGGGTAATCTGACACAAAGGAAATAAAATATCAGTAATTTCAAATAAACTTATATGTTTGATGCATGAAAGTAACAAGTTATAATATCAAGACATTGCATAGCATAAAATTGAGTCTGACACTCCATTGCAGGCCTGATGGGGCACTACCCATAAGACATGCAGACATCAATAAACTAAAATATTAACTGCCTTCTCAAAAGGCTGTCAAAGATCCAATAGCAGTATCTACGAGCAGGAATGTTATTCCCACTGTCCCATCCAACATTTATGTCTCAACCAACACCACTGAAAGCAAAGATTATCTGAAAATAATCACATTTGCTGTTTCTGTGAGGTTATTGCATTTATTTTATTTTGCATTTTCTATAGTGTAATGGCATCTACTCATCAGAATTATCTCATTAGCCAGAAAAATTATCTGAGGCGGTAAACAAAATTATGTAAACTTCTTTTTTTTAAACAATCTGATAAACAACAGATATAAAGACATGCTGTATTATATTTTCCAATAAAACTAAACTCATTTTTATTCAACAGCCCCAAAATTCACTTTGCAGCACTGAATAAAGCTCAGTTTGCACAATAGATTCAATGAGTTCATGTCAGGTTTGCACTAGTTGCCATATCAAGCTCTTGCCCAATTTAGTAAATACATTAAAGTAAATATATTTAAATTGATTGAATTTAGTAACGGACAAAGATTCATTCATATCAGGCAATGCACAACTTCTGCATATGTCAGTGTCTATATAAATACACCATTAATCAATGTGACCTATAAAGCCATTGTAGTGGTAGAGAGCACCAACCTTTCATGATTGACACAGGGACAGTATTGATTTTTCTAACAATATAGTGTAATCAGGGTACTGAGTTTTTGTTCTTCCAATTATATAAAAACCCTAGCCTTTGACTCATGCAAGATGCATGACCAATTGCACAAATTCAAACTCCATTAATATAATGATTATGTAGCACATGTCATGTACATGATGCCAGTTTTGATGCAATGAGGACCAGTGGTAATGTCAAAAGATTTATATAACTCTAAAGAACCACTGGAAGTTCTGAAAATATTAAATATGTGGCTAAAGCATATAACTGAAAAAACATATAATTAAAAAGGATAAAATAATGAAAAACAATTGCACAGTACATGTAAACAAAGTCTTGCTTAAATGACGACTGAGAAATCAAACTAGAACATATGGCACAGTAATGAAATGAACAATGGGTTAGGTGACAATGATGAGGTGCCAAATGAATGCTGATCAATTACATTGCTCCAAGAAGCAAAATGAGATTATTTAGATGGAAAGAAGAAACCAAAGGGATTACGTTTTCAGTGTCAACCAAGGACTCAGCAGATTTAGGAAAATAATTAATTTACAACAAAACTGCAGAGCTAAAGGATATGAGACAAACATTCATGCTCCAAGCAAGAATGACATCAGGAAAGAGTTTTCTTTTAATGCATAGAATATTTTACGTGCTAAATAACACAATATGTTATTGTTGTTTGGTTAGTAATTTTGAAGACTGTTAGGTCCATAGCTCCCTATGATCTCACAAATAGGGGTTCATCGGTAATCTAGTCATCTTTGTAATGAGACATTAGCAAACATATATTCATGGTCAGATGGGAATTTGTCACAGTTTTTGGCACAGATTCCCAATTACTGAGAAGATGATATGCAAAGTTGTCTAAAGCCCTGAAATTATAATTATAGCTAACAAATTTCTCGTGGCTATGCATGAGGTCTTCAATTCGCAGCAGAATACTTGAACATAGATATCAAGGACTAACAAAGAGATTCATAAGGATGAAAGATTTCAGTTGCATACAGAGATGATCCAAATGCACAGTTTTTCATAAAGCATAGAAAGCTAATGAGAGATTTGACAAAGGTGTTCAAAAATCTTCAAGGATTATGTTAGGGTAAATAAAGAGAAACTTCCACTTGGCACAATAATCAGGAAATAGTGCTTGAAGGCAATAATTAGGTAGGTGGCTTGCCATTGTTCTGGCCACTGAATAGTCAAGAGTTGGACATGTTGCAGTGTCGCACCATGTTGCATTAAAGTATGTATGTGCCAGCGGCTTTCATGGCAAACAGCCTGCATGTACTTCAAGTGAATGGTTAGTCTGAAAATCAATGGTTAGCAGTCATTAGTGGGTCAGGGAAGACTACAGTCAGCCAGGATGTACCGCCACAATCGATCACATGGCTAGGTCAGTTCAACTGACATCAGCTTGAAGAGTGGGCCAATACTTTCTGCTTAGAGACAAAGGGAGGAATTGAGTATGATGACAATTTATGGAAAAACATTTAGTGATGATAAAGCATCAGGAGAGGTGGTGTGCTATCCCTAATGACTATGCAGGAAGCACAAAGATATTGTAGAGTTAATGTGAGTGGTAGCCCAATATGTGTAAGGTGACAAAGAAAAGATCATTTACAGATCACCTTCTTCCTGCATTGCTGAGTATCCTGTTTAACCTGGGACACAGCATTGATCTGGGCTGAAATTTGAGTTGGTCTGTTGGTGTGGCAGCCTGTGATGACCTACAGAGCAAAGAATGACTTCTTCTCCTCTACCCGATCCATCCAGACACCTCCAATTCCCAGTTCATGGCGTAGCGAGTTAGCTTGCTTTTCCTTTGTCAATGTCATGGATGTAGAGACTTGTGCACCACAGTGTGAAGGGCAGTTCCTGGTGAACAGCACCTGAAGAGATGGTCTTTAAACATGGCTCCAGTGGCGTAAACAATGCAAGGTCCTGGCAGCAGCACTACTGTCACCTGTCTATTTCCTGAGCAAAGTGCTGATGAAGCTGGTTGTGTAACTAACGAGGTAGACTGCGGAAGATTGCATGAAAAACGTCACTTCAAGTCATGACAGATCAGGTGCAGAGAATCTCATTCAACAAATACTTTTATTAAAAATGGGAAATTTCCATCTATCTCTTTGTGCAATGAGTTAGAATGACTTGAAATATATTACCTGAAAATGCGCATTGCAACCATTATGGGGGAGGGTGGTAGATGGAGACTCAATCCATTGACAAAATCTTCCAAAGCCACAGTTATTTCTATTTGGAAGGACAACCACTGTAGATACATGGAAACACCACCACTTGTAGATTCCCCTCCAAGCTACGTACCATCCTGACTTGGAAATATATCACATTTCCTTCAGTTTCACTGGGTCAAAATCCTGGAACTGCCTTTCTAATGGCAATGTGGGTCTACCTACGGTAAATGACAGCAGTGGTTCAAGAAGACAGCTCACCAACTTCTCAATGGCAACTGGATATGGACAATAAATGCCAATCCAGCCAATGACTTCCATGTCCCATGAATGAATTTAAGAACAAAATTCAATGACAACTAGCAAAACAAAAATTCTATAAATACCTGAAAGTGAAACACATTCTGAGCTATGGGAAAAGTGCATAACACTAATTGGATGGGAATACGTGTATTTGGACAAGTAATCTTCTTCTTGGCTGTAACATTTCCAGGATTTTTGAACAACTGTACTGAGTTGCAGTTTCCTCTCCTTCAAATATTGACTCAATGTTTTCTTCAATGCTTTGCCCTGTGCTAAACAATTCAGGTTACCTCAATATTCTGGGTGAAAAATGTTTTCCTAACCAATCTCTTCAGTCATTCAGGATAATTTTAAATTTATGTTCTTGGTACTGATGCTTCTATGAAACCTTTCATGTTCAGTCTATCAAAATTCTGCATAATTATTTAAAAATCTCTATTATTGTTCCTCCCAATTATATTTCCTCATAGCCATTTGCATTCGACGACTGAAATTATCTCAGTATCTCAATGTCTTGATGCATCAGCTATATTATTCCCTATGGTTTTAATGTCCTTCCCAACATGGGATAGGACAAACTCCATATAAATAAACTGAGAATAGATAACAATGAGTTGCTGATGCATGCTAATGGCTGTGTTACTACTCAATGTTGAGAGTGTGGTGCTGGAAAAGCACAGCAGGTCAGGCAACATTCAAAGAGCAGGAGAATTGATGATTCTCCTGCTGAATGGGCGCTGCTTGACCTGATGTGCTTTTCCAGCACCACACTCTCAACTCTAATCTCCAGCATCTGTAGTTCTCACCTTCTCCCCATGTTATTGCTCAATGGCATGGCTCTCATCTGTCCATTCAGATATTGGGTATAAAATTACTACTTCTTTTCAGTACTGAGAATCTCATTTTTCCAATCTCACCATATTTTCAAACTGTATTGTCATTACCTATGTTATTCAGGACCTGGGAGAATTTATCCCCAAATCTTTGAAATACATTTTTATACATGATATTCACTCGATCAAAGCATTCCATGAACTTACTTTTTATTCCCTCAAAATGAAGCCTGTTGAAAACTTTTTTTCTTGTCATTTTGAAAAGCTTCTGGAGGTTTAAATAAGTTCAGATTGACATTTGTATTCAATTGGACAGGCAAACCATTGGGTCATTTTAACCAATATGATTGGCTTTTAAAATATATTGACCTGAATGTGGAGCCAGAAGGAATGTGAGGAATTGTATTAAAAGGAGATCAGCTATTTGCGCTCACCCTCCCATTGCTGTTGCTGTCCACCAAGTGTCTCCTCCAATGCCCATTGCCACCTGCCAACCCAATAATCCAATTTCCTATTTCAGATATTTCCTACTTCCTTGTCACATTTTTTTCCGTCCTCACTGAGCTGAGGACCATTCAAAAACATTTTGTTTCTGAGAGACAAATTATTGTCAGCAATTTGCTGGGTTGGTGATAAATAGGGGCACAGCACACCTCATCAATCATTGAATCTACATTTTTTCATAGTAATTAAACCTGGATTCTAAGTTTTGATATTCTAGAAACAATTCAAGGCCATTAAGCAAGTATTGACATGTACTGAGGATATCACAGCAGTTCATGAAATGGAATCATTCAATCAAATGGATCTTGTGTAACCAGATATGCTGTACAATATATTAAATGACAAAGGACTCACTGAAATGACAAGGTCTCTTTATAATGCAGATGCTTTTTATCTGCTTTAGAAGAAAAAAACATGTTAATTAAAAGTGACCTTTTGTTTTTCTTTCAGCTGTTTCCAAATCATTTTTATGATGGAACTTGATTATAATTTGAATAAGTACAATAAATCATACTGCCATTGAGAAGAGATGTCTAGCTGACAACACCAGGTTTCGTAGAAGGCAAAACCTTTTATACTTCACTGCTGGTCATACCATGAAAGTGTTTCCATGTAATTGATTGGCAGGGAAAGGGGACTTTGAAGATTTCTCAAACCTTGACTTCAGTTGAAATGGGATGGACCAGAGATTTTTAAAAAAAAACATGTTATTAGTAGCAACATCCTATTGTAGGCTATGAGAAGTCTAAAGAACTATTAGAATATTTTGAACATTAATCACCCTGTTTTTTGACATTTATCAGTGACTTCACTATCTTTATCCTTGTGCAAATCTAGTTAATATCAGACAATATGGATGGGTATAAATTATCGCCCCTTGCGGGAGTTTGAAGATAGAAGGAGCCTCTTAATCTGGCAGGAGCCTCTTAATCTGACATGTTATTAAGTGTAAGGTAGACTCCTGGACAGCCTTCTTATCCTGCCACCAATTTAAACATTTACCTGCTTTACATTCCAATGTTGGTATTCATCATTTGTGGGCAGTTATCAGCTAAAGAGCAGAAATAGCAAACACTGTTAAGCTTGCTGGCAGTTGGATGTAAAGTGTGGCATGCTCCTCATTGTCAGAGACAAAGTAAATTTTTATCTTTCCTGGAAATACTGGCGAAAATGATGGGAGGGGCACAACTGGGCAGGTTAGCTCTGACATGGTACCAATCTGCTTCTTGCCACCTCATCAACTAAATTCTTGCTGAGAAAGTCCAAATATAACAGTCTTGAACCATCCCCAATTAAGATCCTTAAATGGTCAATAAATGAACACTTAAACAGCCTCACCTCCCTGATTGCCTAACCTTTCCAATGTGTGAGAACTGTGGCTAGATTCTTGACTGAGATACCAGGCTGACTGGCTTGTTGGGTTCAGCGTCTATAATAGCCACAATCTAGAGTAATCAGAGACACAGATAAGGGAAAAGAGGATTACCACTAGAAGTAAAGTCCCTGCTCTTGCCTCCGATTTCATTCTCATTGTGATCTCCCCCTCCAATTCTCAAGAAGAAGAGGAAAAGAAAACTGGTTTTCTCACCACTTGATCTCCCAAGGGTTAGACCTCAACTGATGACCCTCAGGATTCAGGGGTTGCCTGCCTCTGATTGGCCAGGAGCTTCTGAAAGCATAGATGCTCTCTTTGAGGCTTGCAATGGGCCTAGAAATTCCCTCTTGCTTTTGTACGTGAGCTAATTGATACACGAGCAAGCATGTTCTCTTGGCATGGAGAGTTTGCCATATTATAATTTGAATAAGTACAATAACTCATACTATCAATGAAAAGAGATGTCTAGCTGACATAATACAGTGTTTCCTGCACTTTATATTAAAAATGGAAAATTTTGCCCTCGTGTCTGATTGAGGAAAGAGGCACCAAGAAGTTGGGGCAGGTTGGGGAGAAGAGGGAATACATGAGAATCACATCTATGCTCTTTCTTCATATAGAGTCATAGAGTCATAGAGATGTACAGTATGGAAACAGACCCTTCGGTCCAACCTGTTCGCTCCAACCAGATATCCCAACCCAATCTAGTCCCACCTACCAGCACCCGGCCCATATCCCTCCAAACCCTTCCTATTCATGTACCCATCCAAATGCCTCTTAAATGTTGCAATTGTACCAGCCTCCACCACATATTCCATACACATATCACCCTCTGCGTGAAAAAGTTGCCCTGTGGGTCTCTTTTATATCTTTCCCCTCTTACCCTAAATCTATGCCCTCTAGTTCTGGACTCCCCAATCCCAGGGAAAAGACTTTGTCTATTTATCCTATCCATGACCCTCATAATTTTGTAAACCTCTATAAGGTCAGCCCTCAGCCTCCGACGCTCCAGGGAAAACAGCCCCAGCCTGTTCAGCCTCTCCCCATAGCTCAAATCCTCCAACTCTAACAACATTCTTGTAAATCTTTTCTAAACCCTTTCAAGTTTCACAACATCTTTCCGATAAGAAGGAGACGAGAATTGCACGCAATATTCCAACAGTGGCTTAACCAATGTCCCGTACAGCCGCAACATGACCTCCCAACTCCTGTACTCAATACTCTGACCAATAAAGGAAAGAATACCAAACGCCT
>NC_057715.1:32725160-32803956 GCF_004010195.1 Chiloscyllium plagiosum | reverse complement strand
TTTTGATGTCATCTGCAAACTTAATAACTGTACCTCTTATGCTCGCATCCAAATCATTTATGTAAATGACAAAAAGTAGAGGACCCAGCACCGATCCTTGTGGCACTCCACTGGTCACAGGCCTTCAGTCTGAAAAACAATCCTCCACCACCATCCTCTGTCTGCTACCTTTGAGCCAGTTCTGTATCCAAATGGCTAGTTCTCCCTGTATTCCATGAGATCTAACCTTGCTAATCAGTCTCCCATGGGGAACCTTGTGAAACGCCTTCCTGAAGTCCAGATAGATCACATCTACTGCTCTGCCCACATCAATCTTCTTTGTTACTTCTTCAAAACTCAATCAAGTTTGTGAAACATGATTTCCCACATACAAAGCCATGTTGACTATCCCTAATCAGTCCTTGCCTTTCCAAATACATGTACATCCTGTCCCTCAGGATTCCCTTCAACAAGATGGCCACCACCGAGGTTAGGCTCACCGGTATATAGTTCCCTGGCTTGTCTTTACTGCCCTTCTTAAACGGTGGCACCATGTTTGCCAAACTCCAGTCTTCCGGCACCTCACCTGTGACTATCGACGATTCAAATATTTCAGCAAGAGGTCCAGCAATCACTTCTCTAGCTTCCCACAGAGTTCTCCCCACAGAGTCCTGATCAGGTCCTGGGGATTTATCCACCTTTAACCATTTCAAGACATCCAGCACTTCCTTCTCTGTAATCTGGACATTTTGTAAGATGTCACCATCTATTTCCCTACAGTCTATATCTCCCATATCCTTTCTACAGTAAATACTGATGCAAAATATTCATTTAGTATCTCCCCCATTTTCTGTGGCTCCACACAAAGGCCACCTTGCTGATCTTTGAGGGGCTCTATTCTCTCCCTTGTTACCCTTTTGTCCTTAATATATTTGTAAAAACCCTTTCATTTCTCCTTAATTCTATTTGCAAAAGCTATCTCATGTCTCCTTTTTGCCCTCCTGATTTCCCTCTTAAGTATACTCCTACTTCCTTTGCACTCTTCTAAGGATTCATTTGATCTATCCTGTCTACCTGACATATGCTTCCTTTTTTCTCTTAACCAAATCCTCAAATTCTTTAGTCATCCAGCATTCCCTATACCTACCAACCTTTCCTTTCACCCTGACAGGAATACACTTTCTCTGGATTCTTGTTATCTCACTTCTGAAGGCTTCCCATTTTCCAGCCATCCCTTTACCTGTGAACATCTGCCTCCAATCAGCTTTTGAAAGTTCTTGCCTAATTCCGTCAAAATTGGCCTTTCTCCAATTTAGAACTTCAACTTTTAGATCTGGTCTATCATTTTCCATCACGATTTTAAAACGAATAGAATTATGGTCGCTGGCCCGAATGTGCCCCCCACTGACATCTCAGTCACCTGCCCTGCCTTATTTCCCAAGAGTAGGTCAAGTTTTTCACCTTTTCTAGTAGATACATCCACATGCTGAATCAGAAAATTGTCTTGTACGCACTTAAGAAATTCCTCTCCATCTAAACTTTTAACACTATGGCAGTCTCAGTCGATGTTTGGAAGTTAAAATCCCCTACCATAACTACCCTATTATTCTTACAGATATCTTTCCAATCAGTCACACACTCCTCATGACTCCTGTCCCTCCCTCTCCTATTCAGCTCGAGATGATCTTTTGTTGATTCTCGGCGACTGGTGGGTACATTACCAGAAACCATCATCACTCTGTTGGTAATAATGATGACAATGCAAATATGTCCGTCTTCAATAGGATAGCAACACTTCAGAAATGTGGTTTTCATTCCAATGGTTCTGGATACTGGGATGAACTCATTGCAGATAAGCTAAGTGCCTCACTGATCTTTAATATAAGTTGGCTATCCCCAGAAGAGATTCTATAGGGCACTTGTCTGATTTGATCTGAAGGGTTATTGTGTCAATTTTGCTAACGTGAATACTAAGATTAGTTGCTCACTGAGAACAGGAACAAAGAGATTTACTCATAGAGCTAAATTATAACTGTGTCACAAACTATGACATAGTCTAGGTAACGTGGAATTTGAACCTGGGCCTTCTGCCTCAAGGATAAAAGCACTACCACTGCAACACAACAGCCCATACAGCAGCATCTGTTCAAGGTGGGGCTGATACCTTGATCACATGACACAATGTCTGTCACACAGATGCCACCATTTAGTTCTGTTATAGGTATTTGCTCACTTGATCATGAGTACATACAACATCATTGGCTACCTAACTGATGGATAAGGACCCCATCACCTGCATTAAATTTCACCTTGCAATTGTGTCTGTATGTTTTGAATGACCTGGTTAATTATCCATTATTAATCATGCAACAAACATTTTAAACTTCTGTGAATCAGTGATACAGTGCTGACTTTTCTTTTTCTAATTTTCTCTTTCAACCATTTCAAATGTAGATTGTCTCAGGCACATTTCGCATGTCACCTGCAGATTTCTGAACTAACACATGGACATAGTCCTTTGTGACAGGCATGCTATGTGCTGTTCAAACATTTTACTTTCCAAACATTGTGTCCTTAACTACATTTCTTATCCAAATGTTGTAACAACTATTTAACGTTTGTGAAGTATCTATGACACATATGAGCAGTCCAAGTCTGAGGCTGATGATCCTATTTAAAAGGCCAAATTGAATTTTTACAAATTACACTTATTTGAGGCCACAAGAACAATTATGGTTAGGAGTTCTTTAGGACTTAAATGTTATCAATCCCTGTACGCACGTACATCAGTAATAACCAATTTAGATAACTGAATCAGTGACAAGATTACACAGTGAATTGAGCATTATTCTTTTTAAACATTTTAAATCATCTCTTTCCCCTCTATTCTGAATGGATTGATGACTGTGCTTCTGAAGAATTACGATACACTCTAAATACATTTATGCTGACAGTGTATAAGCACAGATACACAGACTGTCACAGTGGTGCAATGTGCATTGGCCCATCATGTCTCAAAGAGTCCTTTTCTCCACTTGAGCTATAATGTCGAATATTAATCTCCAGCTCCATCTTCAAGCAACTGTGTGTGGCAGAAAATGTCTATCGAGCCTTCACAAAAAGGTTTTGGGGTTTCTTTTTTCAAAGGCCTACTCTTTACATCTCATCTGCCCAGTCAGAAAAAGGGAGAACAGAGTAGGAATAGCAAGTGAAGCATGACATTGTGCCTGGCCAAGGCTCATGGTGAATGGAGACCCAACTCACCAGGAGTGACATTTTGAGTCTGCTCCATCGTTCAATAATGGCTGACCTTCTGTATCAAATCCACTTATCCTATATCCTCTCTCCCAAACCCTTACTTCCCATATCCCTTGATTGTCTGAGAGACCAAAGATCTGTCTATCCCAATGTTAGATAAGCTCAATGATGGAAAATTGCAAACCTCTGGGAGAGGTAATTCAAAGGTTCATAATCATCTCAGTTAAAAGATTTCTGCTCATATCAGTCTTAAATGAATACCCTTATCCTGAGGCAATCCCCATGTTCTAGATTCCCCAGCTAAGAAAAACAATCTCTCAGTGTTGGTCCTGTTAAGCTTCTTTTCTTAATGGTTTCAATTAAACTACCTCTCATCCCTCCACCTCCTGAGAATTAAGGCTAAACTTACTCAGCTGTTCATCATAGCACAGCCTTCCCATCCCAGAAAGCAACTTATTTAATCTTTGCTGAGCCGTTGCCAGTGCAAGTACATCTTTTCCTTAAATATGGAGACCAAAATTATATAGTCTTCCAGATGTGCTCTCACTAAAACCCCATACAATTATAGCAAGACTATTCATATACTCCAAATTTCTGCAAAGGTCAATGTGATATTTACCTTCTGATTTTTTTTTCTCATACCTGTATGCTGAATTTTTGTGTTCCTTGTACATCCAAGACTCTCTTAGCATTAACATTTTGAAGTTTCAGTACCTAGTTTTGATCTTCATAACACGTCACTGGTTATATCCTGCCATTTGAAAATGTCTCATTTATGTCTACTCTGATTCCTGTCAATTAACCAAGTCTCTATCCATGTAAATACATTTCTCCGAACTTCATTAATTGTTATCTTGCATGCTAACTTCTTTTGTGGCACCCTACTGAATGCATCTTGGAAACCTTATGCTCGACATTTGCTCGCTTCCCTTTAGCTGATGTGTTATATGGGATATATATAAACTGACACAGACTGATATGTTATGCTCTCACAATCTGTTGTGGATGCAGTGAAAGATTTTTGTTTACTTTCAGTAGGGTATTTGTTCCTGATGAGGTGACACTTACATGAACTTCCATAGCGTAAGAATGTTACATTGCTAATGTAGTACTGAAACATTTGATAGATTTCATAGAATCATAAAATCTCTATGTTGTGAAAACAGGCCATTTGGTCCATCGAGTCCACACTGACACTCCAAAGAGCAGCCGACCCAGACCCACCCCCTACTCTGTCCCTGCAACCCTGCATTTCCCATGGCTAAACTACCTACCTTGCACATGTTTGGACTGTGGGAACACCCAGAGGAAACCTACGCAGACACAGGGAAAATGTGCAAACTCCAAACAGACACACTCCCGAAGTTTGTGGAATATCTTCTGGGGAAGGTGGGACCTGCACAAGAAGGACAGGTTGCGCGTAAATTGGAGGGGCACCAATATCTTGACAGGGAGGTTTGATAGTGTGGGTGTAAAATAATGTAGCTGTAGAGTTAGAACTGGAGCATCAGGTCGCTAAGTATAGAGACTGGGGAAGAGCTTCAGACTAAGGCAAAGATAGTTAAGAGAAAGAGCAGTCAGGGAGAGATTACTGAACTCAGCAGAACATTTATTTTTATTAGTACAGCAGATTTTGTATTAAAGCTCCTGGTTTCTGCATACATGACAATCACAGACCTTGCATTTCTGGGTTAAAGTTCAGCAATTTGGCTATGTACTGTAACACACATCCCTTCTTGTGTCATGCTACAAGTGGGCTGCATATAATCAGGTCACATGCCTTAATATGGTAATGACATCATGAGAATATCTCTTCTTAGCTGTGGGATTTAAGACAACAACCTACTCCATTAGTTATTACCTCAAAAGTATTCTCAAGTATGATTTCCCTTTTCCTGTTAACAGGAAAGTCCTGTTAACACAGTTAGAGTTGACAAGGATGGTCTATCTCAATTCTGTTTTGGGACATTCTTCTGAGAGCAATTACAGAGCATATCTAATGATGTAGTATCAATATAACAGAAGAACCCAAAATGAAAACAGAAAACATTGATGGTGTTTTCGTGATCATCAAAATTACAGAACAAGTAATTAAATCATTTGACCAAAGGCTCTACAAAAGGGTCTCTAATTTTCATAAATTATCGATTAGAAATGCTCTGTGTTTTTGGATGCTATCATATATTTTGAGCATTTTACTTGAAATATTATTGACTTAAATATGTCCACACTTGTATACATGCCCTTTTTATACTTAATCTGCATTATAGCTTTATAATATGTTTGTTTAAAAACATATCATTAAATTTCCCATGTTTAATGGGGTGCTACTGAGAAATTATACATTTTGGCTCAGTTGTAATTAATATATTCCTCTGAATTTCAAGATAATTGGTGTCTCAGTTGAAAACAAATTTCAAAAACTAATTATCCATTTTGGTTTCAACAGCAAAAACTGTGGGAAACAACAAATCTCAAAGGAAAACGATGTTAAAACCTGCAAGAATAAATTAGAAAGTTTTCATGCAGAAATCATGCAGAGTCCAAGATTTCCTTATCATTGTAATCATCAGCAATATTTTGTTTACAATAGATTTACTTCACTTTTTGTGCAGTATGATCCAGCAGTTAGCCAGGACAACTATGAAGGGTGAAGCAAGTTAAGTGGACCGAATGACCTTTGCTCATTACTACCTTAAGTATCTACTGCAGTGAAAGAGCTAAATATCTCTTTTAAAAATGATGTTATCTGTCTTTATTTGTTCCTGGTACAGGAATATCACCTATTAGTAATAGCAGGGAATTAATTGCAACATATACAAAATTCAGATTTTTTTTTATTTATCAATATGTACATTGCAGGTTTCATTTTTGCAATATATAGCAACACAAGAACTGTTGCATTAAAATAGACAAAAATTGATCTCATTAGATTTCTGTAATCCTCATAGATGCAAGAAACAACAATAATGGAATGGTTGATAAATCACAACAATTAACTCTCTTTTAATTTTGAGGATATTCTGATATCAAATGCAGAAAACAGCCAATGGTGGGAAGAATTGGGAGACATGGGAAATCCCCATCCTTTCAAAAATATCACAATGGCCAAAAGTTTCAAATTAAATATGTAAGGTTTCTGAGAATATTATTTTCCAATTTACTTTTTAATTTTGCATCTGACATTTCTCTGGGGAGCTATTCCATAGAGTTACCATCCTCTCACTGTAGTGGTGACCTTGATAGTTATGGGGTACGGATGTGCAAGAAGAGTGCAAGCAAAAATGATCAGTCATAATGCAACAGAACAGTCTAAGGACAGGAAGATCCTGCTAATCTCAATAGTCAGGCTTTACTTCAATAACTCTTTTCATCATTCAGTCTGACACCAAGCCACGTTGCATGACTTGTGCGCTAAGGTTTCCCAAATTATTAACAGGGTGAAGGAGGATAAGGAACAGGATTGGACCTGGATCTAGTTTGGTGAAGGCTGTGAGTATAATTGAGGGGAAGTGGAAGGTTCTGGGTATGAACAGGATTTACAGATGCACGGCACATGGAAAGGAAGACTCGAGTTTGGAGAAACATTGCATGTCTTTCTGTTAAACTTGGTCATGATTCCATTCCTGGCAGCATTATCTGACAGAAAAGCTGTCACTTCACCACTACTTTAGGCCGAAACTAAAGTTGCTGCCCAACTTCTGCTGATCAGCATACTTAGACAACAACCTCATTTCCAGTGGTTGTTCCCACTCCCTTTGCTTAAAAATACACAGCTGACATTGGGACATAATGGGGAAGCAGCAATGCAAAGTGACTAGTGCTATTCTAGATGCCCTCACCCCAAGCCCAGAATCAGCAGGTAGAGCAAGTTAAATTTAAGACTGATGTCTTTGGAGATCAATTTTGAGATTTTTCCTTTCAAAAGTGGTTTATTACTGTTCAGCTCTTGAGTTACAATTTGGATAAAACAGCTTTTCATGGCCTTTGTATCTCGTCATCTACGAAACCTAAAGCAGCAATTATACTGCATCTCGACATACTCTGTTTCTCTGAGAATATTCCCCAGCTAAAACATCTTCTGAACCAATCTCTCCTGTGTTGAGTCATTCTTGTTTCCCTCTTTGATAACCACCCAAGAGTTACAACATCCTATTCCTTTGCAGTTAACATAATTAAATGATCCTGATTATGACAAATCCCATCCCATAACATAATCGGTCTCAATTTCACAGGGGCAAGCAAGGTGTCAGGTTGTGGCTCACAGTCACAATTCCCAGAGACTGCTCACCATTTCAATCACCAGTTGCCTCCACTGAAATGATATTTTGGAGACTATGGTATCTGGAAGCCAAAGTATAGAGATTAGATCAGGTAAGACCGGGTCCATTGCTGTGCTCTTCCAGCACTCGGATGCTGCCTGAATTGCTGTGCTCTTCCAGCACTCGGATGCTGCCTGAATTGCTGTGCTCTTCCGGGTCCATTGTCTGTCCATTTATTTAAGATAATGAGGGATTACATTTTGAATGTCCACATATGGTCCCAGGGTAGTTTGGATGGAGTTGTGCGGGGCAGAGACCTTTGGAACGATCCTTGTTCCATTTGAAATCTTCTTTTGTCATTCTCATGCTTTTATTGACATCAAACAGGCTAGATAAATGTTATTGCTGTCGGATGATCTGGGATTTAACACAGAATTAATCAGAATAAAGTCTCAAGGTAAAATTCAAAAGCTAGAGTTTATTCTGTCAGTTCATTGTTAGTGACATGATGAAAAACAAAGAACAAAACTTTAAATCTGTGGAAATTGATACTAGTGGGAACAAGCAGGGCTCTGCAAATTGCTGAAATTGTATTTTGTTTTCAGCGTATGAATATGCTGGTTTCTATGTTGCTAATTGATTTATCATTTTAACACACCAACACGTGAAAAAATGTGTAATCAAACCAAAATTACAGAAGTGAGGGATTTAATAGAATTACAGTTACAGTATCATGGAAAAGACAGCCTTCAGTGTCACCAGGTGCCAGTCTGTCTTCCAACGTGGTTAGAAGAATAAGACTGACAACGCTTACTCTACCAGCTCTCAAATAATGTGTGATACAATGGTAGGATGCAAAATGACTCCTTTTCTAATGGTTGACTAGTTGCTTTGTACATGGCAAATAAAAATTATTTATTTATCGATTCACTCCTTACAATAATATACCTCAGGAACCAATTGTCTGCATGGTTTGCTCTACTATGTGAAGGACATGTCTCCAGAGGAAATCACACATCCATCTCAAAAATCTGCTTCTTTAAAACCTCTTAGTATAGGGTATGATTTAAATGAACCCAAATCATCACCATTAGGAACATTTTGATACATTTAACTGGAATTATTTTTGATACAGTTTGTAATGCAGCAGAAACATCTAAGCAGTGTCTCAATTAAGTGATTTTAAACAATGATAATTACTGATAACACTGGCATGCAGGTATGCCCAAAGGATCTCATGATTGCAGTACATTTTGCTAATGATTACTGTTAATTAAAAATGGGAATTAGCACTAATGAGCACAGAAACATTCCTTCAGTGATCTACTTGAAGTTTTCATAGTGAGAATAGATTGCATGTATTTCACAATTTCTTTGCTTCAAATCTTGGCCTTCTCACCTTCTCATTCATGTCTTAAAAAATTGATTTAATCAAGAAGTATTACATTTTACTTCAATGTGATATAAAATAGCTCTGTTGCCTAAGTAGATTTAAAACATATTGATGGGATGCACAGATGGGAGAGTCATGCACATTTTTTTGTTACCAATTAGTGATGTGTCTGTGAGAAGTTTAAAAGGGGAACCTACCATTTTGAAGAATCTTCATACATTCTATGCCAATCCAACATTGTCAAGCTGTTCTGAAACACAGAGGTTTGATGGCAGGATGCTGGGAGATATGGAACTTTAATGCAAACCCAGCTCATTATATTTCAGTTCAAGGTTAAGACATGATATATTGACGTCTATTCCTGGACCAGGATACACAATGAGAAACAACTGGTCTGCTCAAATAGTGTTTAGATGCCTTAACCATCTGCTGGGAGTTTTCCGTCTGACCCTCCAGAAATTACTAATATCATGTCAGACAAGCCTGTTTTCTGCAATACTATACTGCCATTAATAGAAGCATCAGTATTAAATCTGACAATAATTAGCAGGAAACAGCGCAAGAGGAGGACAACAGTGTCTTTCCCCTGAGGATGGAAAACACTAGCAGCACAGAAGTGATGAGTTCATCTTTCCAAGCTCTGTGACATTTAACTTGTGCTGACTGCAGTGACAGGCACTCCTACCACACATCTTCCCATCAATTCATCAAGATGAGCTGTGAAACAGCTACTATATAGGCAGCATTATATTTGAATTAGTGGCAATGTGCAGGTCATTCCTTTAATGTGCTTTTCAGTTAACAGAGCATCTGTATAGATCGCTGATTAATGGAGTTGTGTATTTAGGTGTAAAGATTTATATCATAAAGAAAACGGGTGCTGCCAGGTGCAGGTATTTACATATATAATTCCACATTCGATTATCTGCAGGAAAGGAGCATCTGGTAGGATGGATGAGGGGAGGGGTAGAGGGAAAAGCTGTGTAGGGCTGCTGCTGGTAGCTCTGATACCTTTTTGTCTGTTTCAGGAGGAGCTTGCTGAGCTGCTGTCACACTGTATCTGAGGGCTGTGAGTTGCTGTATGTATTCTGCTGACAGATGCACCAGGTTTAATGCTCATGCCGAACTGCTGTGAATGCAAGAAACAAAACCGGTAAGCCCTGTTTCTCCTGCTTTACGCTGCAGGGCAGAAGGTTCCCACAAAGCCCATTTATCTTTCTGGAACACAAAGCAGCACATCTGTGTAAACAATTGCAATCGATTATACAGCATTCTCAACCCAATTACATTGTAAATGTTTGTCATGCAAAATTCATATATTGGCCAGTTGTGAACAGCCTTGTGAGAGGTACATAGCAGATCCAAAACTCCTGGGAATGGAGAGAACATCATTGACAGCTGTGACAGGGAGAGCCTGGATTACGGCAGAAGTTTGATGGACAAATTTATCAGAATGGATTTCTCTTGTTAATATTTCATATGTTTGACAAACCTACAGCTTACTTGTATGCTGATAATTTACTACTCGGGACACCAGTTCTGTCTTCATGATGACATGAAACTCAAGTATCTACTGTTAAGTATTAGTTATGATCTACACGGTATTATCTGGAAGGATCCTCCAGCTTCACCATTTCACCATAGGCTGTTATTGACTTTAATAATTTACTGTCAGGAAGCAAGAAGATTTATTGCTGCATCCATTAGTGCTTCCATCTGTCTCTCCGTAAACACTTGATGCCTGTTCAATAATTTAAAAACATACATAAGAGACTTAGCTCAGAGCTTACTCTCACTGGTGACTCTCGAATTTGCTCTGATTTTTGAATACTGGAATTGGTTGCATAGTTCATGCTGTCAGTTTCTGAATTGATTACATTTCATTGAATCACAGAATGTTACAGCACAGAAGACTGCCTTTCAGCCCATCACATCCATGCTAGTTCTGATAGAATCTATTTAGTTCCTTGCTCCATCATCATAGATATGCAATGTTCTGCCTTTCAAGCATTTACTCAATTCCTTTCTAGAAGTTACTAATGAATCTGTGTCCATATCCTTTCAGAGAACTATACTATACATGAATATTATTCATGCATTAGTGAATTGAACGAGCAGTTAAATAACAAGATATTGACCCAGGTACTCCAGTCTCTGAATTGTTGGAGACCAGATGCAACACCCAATATGTGTGCCAGGACCTTGCTGATATCTCAACCTAACAGAGCTTGATGGAAATTGTCTAAAACTTGTCTGGACTTCTGAGGGACAATTGCCCAGTTCCCTGGAATCCTCCAGAGAAGTTTTCAGTCCTAAGCTAAAGTTGCAGTTTTCCAACACTTCCAGTTTACTTCCTTGTCTAGTTAATCACCCAGGAAATATTAGATGCAAAAATCCTGAGTAACTATCCAACTGACCACAGCATTCACTCAGATTGATACTGCAACTGTCCATTCACTATCTCCCATCTCCTTCTGTACCTGGCTGACCTCTCAACTCTATCTGACCCTGCCACCTTCCCCCATCCCAACCTTTTTATAGAATAGAATCCCTTGTGTGGAAACTAAACTACAACACTAAAGTCGGTGGAGTAGTGGACAGTTTGGAATAATGTTACAGGTTGCAGGGGGACTTGAATAAACTATAGAATTGGGCTGAGAGGTAGCAAATGGAGTTCAATGCAGCTAAATGTGAGGTGATGCACTTTGGGAAGAATAACAGGAAGGCAGAGTACTGGGTCAATGGAAAAATTCTTGGTGGTGTGGATGTGCAGAGGGATCTTGGAGTCCATGTGCATAGATCCCTGAAAGTTGCCACCTGGTGGATAGTGCTGTTAAGAAGACATACGGTGTGTTAGGTTTCATTGCTAGAGGGATTGAGTTCTGGATCCACAATATCATGTTGCAACTATACAAAACGCTGGTGCGGCCACACTTGGAATATTGCATACAGTTCTGGTCGTCCCATTACAGAAAGGATGTGGAAGCATTGGAAAAGGTGCAGAGGAGATTTACCAGGATGTTGCCTGGTCTGGAGGGAAGGTCTTATGAGGAAAGGCTGAGAGACTTGGGTCTATTCTCATTGGAAAGAAGAAGGCTAAGGGGAGATTTGATAGAGACATACAAGATGATCAGAGGATTAGATAGGGTAGACAGTGAAAGACTTTTTCCTAGGATGATAATGTCTGCTTGTACAAGAGGGCATCACTACAAATTGAGGGGTGATATATTTAAGACAGATGTCAGAGGCAAGTTCTTTACGCAGAGAGTGGTAAGAGTGTGGAATGCTCTACCTGCTAATGTAGTCAACTCAGTCTCATTAGGGAGATTTGAACAATCCCTAGATAAGCACATGGATGCTTTTGGGATAGTGTAGGGTGATAAGCTGAGATTAGTTCATAGGTCGGCGCAACATCGAGGGCCAAAGGGCCTGTTCTGTGCTGTAAAGTTCTATGTTCTAAACAGGCCCAGGTCCACACCAACCCTCTGAAGAGTAACCCACCAGACCCATTCCCCTACATTTACCCCTAATAAATGCACCTAACCTACACATCCCTGAATACTACGAGCAATTTCACATGGCCAATTCACCTGACCTGCACATCTCTGGATTGTGGGAGGAAACTGGAGCACCCGGAGGAAGTCCATGCAAGCATGGAGATATTGTTCAAACTCCAGACATGTGCCCAAGGCTGGAATCGAACCCAGGTCCCTAGCACTGTGAGGCAGCAGCGCTAACCACTGAGCCACTATACCGACCCTAACTAGAGCACAACACCCGAAAGATGTTTCCACAAGTAGAAAAGACTCGGTCCTGAGGGCACAGTTCAGAGTGAAGGGATGACCCTTTAGAACTGAGAGGAGGAGGAATTTCTGGAGCCAGAGGGTTATGAATTTGTGGAACTAATCACCACAGAGTGCTTCGGAGGCCAAGTCATTGAGTGTGTTTAAGACAGAGATAGATAGGTTCTTGATTAGTAAGAGACTCGAAGATTAGGGAGACAAAGCAGGAGAATGGGGTTGAGAAACAAATCAGTCATGATCAATTGTGGAGCAGACTTGATGGGCCGAATATGCCCCTATGTCTTATGTTTACAGATTATGCACAGAAATAATCCCAACACACAACTATATATCTGACAAACTCTCTAACCCAATCTGACTACCCCCAACACCTGACCACACTTAAAGCAGCCTGACAAGCTACCAACACTTGATGACATACTCAACTTGTTCTGACTGTTTCTCAACACCTGACTAAACAGTGGGAGGAAACTGGATCGCCGAGAGGAAACCCACTCCAACACAGAGAGAATGTGCAAACTCCATACATATAGTCCCCTAATGCTGGAATTGAACCTGAGCCCTTGGCATTGTGCGGTAGCAGTACTAACCACCGAGGCACCATGCCGCCCTTCAAGTTCCATAAGAGTTGTGCAGGCTTCAATGAGATTGCCTGTCAAGAGAACACAGGCCTAAATTCCACATTCAGTTAGTTCTACATAAAATAATCTTACCATCCCAGTGATTAATAATGATTAAGTAATTGGTAATGTAGCTGTGAGAGTGCTTTTGGGTTGATCAAATTCTTCATTGAGATGGAGAGTGAGGTAGTTGATTCTGAGTTAACGTCCTGAATCTTAATGAGGCATGAGGTGGTTGTGTTGGATTGGGAATTGAAAGGAATGCCAGTGGATAGGCAATGACAAATATTTAAAGAGAAAAATGATAAACTACAAAATTTGTTTATCCCTGTCTGACACAGCCATGTCTTTGTAATCCCAACTATATTATAACCATTTACATCAATTTATATGATTAATTCATCCACTTTGCTTCAAATGCTCTGTCTGTTCAGGCACAAAGACTTAAGGCTTACCATTTTAATGTTCCTTGTTGCGTACCCACCATTTTTACTGTGGTCTTGTTCAATTCTAACCTTTGATTCCTCTGCCTATCATTTCTCTTACTCCCCTTTCTAACTCTTTGATTCCCTTTTCTCTGACTGCTTGCATAATTTCCCAGCCCCCTGCTAATTTAGTTTAAATCCTCCCCAGTCACTCTAGCACATTTCTTTTAGTTTGCAGATGCCACACAGTATCCCCAGCTGCTGCTCCAAGTCCAAAATCCAGGCTTCCAGCAGCTGAAGCTGGAGTCACTTCCTGCATACATGCTGGTCCCGGACACTGGAAATGTGCCCAGCTTCCCACACAGAACAGGAGAGACAGACCATGGCTTTGATCTCTTTTGCCATCAGCGACATGGTTCTGAAGGAATTATTGTTTATGTAATGTTGACTCTACCCATTCTAATGATCACCTATACAGTCTGTGGGTGGAAACATGGAGTTCCACATAAGCTTTCGTAAGGGAGCAGAAGTATCAGCTCCCTAAGGTTCAGTATTCATGTTTGATGAAATAGAGTTGCAATAGTTGTTACAAACCTTGTTTTCTAAACATAGTTCATCTCTGTAGGTGCATCATGTACCATTAACCACCAACCAAACCAAAGGAAAATTAAAGACAAAAGATGGGTAGTGACAGTGAATTGCCTCAAACAACTCTCACCTATTAGTGTATAATGGTAAAGATGGCAAATACCACAATGTACCAAGAGTGGCCACCTGGGAAAAAAAAACACAGCATTCCCAAAGTTAAGGTTAGTCAATAATATGGAGGTTGGAAATAAATGACTTGAAAAATACTGCCATTTGAATCTCAATCTCATCAGGATCTTTACTTCGTAAATAGGAAATAAAACAGCAATACTCTGCCACTATACAATTCTGTGTCATAGTTAATAAGCAGAATTTACATCTGTTGTTGGTATTTATTGATCATGCTATAATCATAGTTTGTAGTTCAGTTACAACAGAATAAATTGTCTTCAATGAATGAAGAGCAGCATAAAAGGACAATCCAAGTCGACTTTCAAAGGATTGTCACAATCAACACATACCTTTTGTTATTAGAGTTTATGAGTCAAGTGTAGTTTATTATACAAAGCAAATCTATTGCGTTTTAACTACTTTCACTCTTTTTTTTAGGTCCCTGGTTCCTCTGTGCTTTGTTCTTGTTGGAAGGATGAAGACAACTTTCAACATGGTTAGTTGTTAAGAAAAAAATATATTTGTGCCTTGAACATTTAGAGGAAGTCTGTTACTCATATTCCAATATTATTTCACAATATTGGGAAAGAAAAGTTACTGTACTCTATTTTAACCCTCACAAATATCAATAATTAGATTATTACCTTTGTTTGGTGAAAGTAGCCAATACAAGTACACAGCTGAAAATGTGTTGCTGGAAAAGCGCAGCAGGTCAGGCAGCATCCAGGGAACAGGAGAATCGACGTTTCGGGCATAAGCCCTTCTTCAGGAATCAAGTACACAGCCAGCTGCTGAGTTACACTGTTCATGCTGCAATTGCACATCTAGCTAAGTAGGACAGTATCTGGTTGAGATATTAAATGTCCCTGGTGAAGTATCTTGCTAATATTTGCACAGTAACCACTCCCAAAACATATGTCCAATTTATGATTCTGATTTCTGCCGATGCCCATGGAAATATATTATACATTATACTTTCAATTGATGAGAGGTCAGGCAATAAGCAAAACTGTAGAAAATGAAAAGCTATTTTCAGAGAGCAGCTTTCTTCCTTAGTCACCCTAGTGCTGTATCAGAAAGTGTGGTTTTGAATTATTTTCAACATATTTAGGATATAAAGAAAACAGCTTGCAACTATGGAACATTTTTCATGATCTCAGGGTATTCCTGTGAGTGGTACAGTGGCTCAGTGGTTAGCACTGCTGTTTCACTACACCTGCATCCTGGGTTCAACTTCAACTTCAACCTCAGGTGACTGTCTGTGTGGAGTTTGCGTGTTCTTCCCCCATGTCTGCGTGAGTTTGCTCTGGTTTCCTCTCACAATTATTGGGGTATGTATAAGATAATAGGGTAGGGGAATGAGTCTGGATGGGTTACTCTTCAGAGGGGCAGTATGGGCTTGTTAGGCTGAAAGGCCTTTTTCCACACTGGAGGCATTCTATGATTCCAAACTGCTACATACTGCCAACACATATGGTTGTAAAAGTACAATACATAACAGTTAATTTTCATATAGAATATCCTAACAAAAGGCATTTATGATGCGATCAAGATAATCTGTTTTCATGATGTTGATTTAAGTATAAATGTTAGCCAAAATACCAAGGCTAATTCCATTGCACTTTAAAAAAATAATTCATTGGATTTGTGCATGACTGGTTGGACCATCATTTATTGCCCAATCCTATAGCCCTTGAGAAGTGGTGGTGAACTGTCTTATTGAACCATTGCAGTCCATGTGGTAAGGTTGGACATAGAATACCATTAATGAGGGAATTCCAGGATTTTCTTTGACACTGAAGCGACAGCTATAGATTTCCAAGTCAAGATGGTGAGTGGCTTGGAATGGAATTGCTGGTGCTGGTATTCTCATATATCCGCTTACTTTGTCTTTCTAGATGGAGATTGTCATGGATTTGAAAGGTTCTATCTAAGAAGCCTTAGTGAATTTGTAAAATTTAGCTTGTACATTGTACATAATGAGACTGTTGAGTATCAGTGATGGATGGAGTTTGTGGATATAGTGTCAATCAAGTGAATGGTGCCAAACTTCTCAAATATTTTTGGAACTTCACTCATCCTGGCAAGTAGTGAATATTCCCTTACCCTCCTGACTTGTGCTTTGTAGATGGTGGACAGGCTTTGTGGAGTCAGGAGATGAGTTAATCACTGCAGACTTCCTATTCTCTGCCCTGCTCTAATAGGCACAGTATTTATATAGGTTGTCCAATTCAGTTTCTGATTATTGTTAACCCTCAGGATGTTGTTTGTGGGGGATTTGGCAGTGGTAACATCATTAAATGTTATGGGGCAATGATAGATTCCGTTTGGTTGGAGATGGTCATTACTTGGCATTTGTGTGACACATGCTCCTGCTGCTTTTTAGCCCAACTCTCGATATTGGCCTTGCTAATTTCAGGCACTGAGTGCCTCATGATTTGAGGAGTTGTAAATGCTGCTGAACAATGTACAATCATCATTGAACATTCCCACATCTGACCATACGATGGAGTGAAGGTCAATAATGAGTCAGCTGAAGCTGATTGGCCCAGGACACTAGCCTGAGGAATTCTGCAGAGATGTCCCAGAGCTGAGATGACTGGTATCAAGCAAGAACAACCAACTTCCTTTGTGCCAGGTCTGACTCCAACTAACTGTGAATTTCCCCTGATGCTCTTGGACTCCAACTTTTCTAGGACTTCTCAATGCCTCTCTCAATTTCATCAAATCGTACAGTGGGACCTGTTAAGTCCAAATGGGAGGGGAGAGGGGACCTGGGATTCATATCCAAAATGCACCAACTCCAACAGAATACCTCTCCTCCTACCACTCTCATAAGCCAAACTCTCAGCACTGCACTGGTGTGTCAGCCTTGATACTGCAGAATACCAAATATGTACATCATGTCACTCTGTAGTAGAAGGTAAAAAGATTGTTTTGTTTTGTGGGATATATTACCTCAGATTCTGATAGCATTATGCTGAAGACTGCATTAAGCTACATTCAATCTGATATTAACTTAAGGACTTGGGTGAGGAGGGCTCAACATTTAGGATCTCAAAGCTGACAGACCACTTAAATACTCTCAATAACCTTAGTAACAACATATAACGTATTAATTAAAATTGTACTTGTTTGTTATCATGCAATAAACCAAACCTACCCTCTTCTTGAGGTACAATCAATTGTTTTTCTCCAACATTTTAGTCCAAATATGCTCTATGGACCAAGCTAAAAGAGTGAATGTGACAGTTACCTACCCAGCCACATGTTGGCATTCCATGCTCTACGATATGGTGCCATCACGGGTTGTCTGACGATTTAGTTTAGTTGCAGTGTACGACATGATAGGCAGCAGTATGGATGGAAATTCATTTTTTTAATATCGAAGATGCCCAGCAAATGCAGAACAAAAATCCAGTTACAGCATTAAAAGCAATCTGGACGTAGTCTGCAGTAGACAGACAAATGACTGCATGTTAACAGCAACACAAAGGCAAGTGTGCATTTGAAGGTGCATGGAGCTGACATACTACTAACAACCATCTGGAGCAGATTACATGTGATATCAATGAAATGTAAAAGCAAGTTCAGCCACAGAGAGCTAAGGACCATCAGGGTCATATGAAGGAAGGTAACACCTGTCAGGGGCCAAGCTAAGGGCACAGTTACAGGCTAAAAAAGCTAGACATAAAAAAAACTTACAACTCAGAATGAGCACTGCCACAGTAGTAGATAGCGAGCATGAGGTATGGCTACTGTCAGGGAAGCCAAAGGATTTAGAACTCATTTTAGCAGTTTTCAGCAGCAGCAACAGTGTGAAGCCAGAATTAAAGTAATAAAGAGTCAATTTCAAAGCCTAAGCAGACAGGTTCTAACATAAAACAAAGGAAAGAGATGGCTAAAGCTGCAATAAAAGCAGGAGATTAAAGTCACAGTAAAGGCAGGAAGATTTTATTAAGGCTTCAGAAACCAGCATTCATTTGGATAAGTTGTTAAGCTGAAAGAGAACTTTTATTAAAATGCAAGGAAATGCATTTATTAAAACCACCATTGACAGTGTGGATCATCCATGAAAACATTTTTGAAAACAAAATTCATCTTTAAGGCTACCAGCAGCAGAATTTATTCTGTAAGAGAACACAAAATTAGGCACCTCGGATACTTGGATAAAACCATTCTTGAGATATAGAAGTGCATTCAATGTACATGCTAAGTCTAAAGCTGCGCAAGGTCAACTCAATTTTATATTTGATTGGGATCATAGATGATGATGTTATAGCTTGCTAAGGCATAAAAGAAGGTAATGTTAATTTTAAATAAAAAACAAAAAAACTGCAGATACTGTAAATCAGGTATCAAAAATAGGAATTTCTGGAAAAACTCAGCAGATCTGGTAGCATCTGGCAACTGAAGTTCTGACTCAGACGAGAAATGTTAACTCTGATTTCTCTTCACAGCTGCTGCCAGACCTGCTGAGCTTTTCCAGCAATTTCTGTTTTTGTAGGTGTTAATTTTACTGAGATTCTATAAACTTTTGGCAACTTGCTAGTGGAAAGATTGTATCTTTTGTTTTCAGTAGTTTTGATGGCGAACTGAATTGGGAAATAAATATTTTAATAATGAAGGATTGTTTAAGGACTACTGCACTTTTTAAAAACAAGTGATGTTTACACAGTTGCTTGTTCAAGCATGAGTTCTAGACAAGTTGGAGCCAGGGGAATACATATGAATGGATCTTTGTCTGGCAGTAAATGGCTGAATGGTCTGTGTACGAATGACCAATTATGAATGACAATGACAAAAAAGCCATAAAATATGACTGGCTCCAAGGTAGATGATCATCTTGGGGCTATGAACGTTTGGCGAAAACCTTGGATTGCTGAGAAGAAAGGATTATTTTTGTTCTGCCATAAAATAAAACTCTCTAAACCTGATGAAACCAGATTAACTTTTCTGTCAGCAATTTTTGTAAACTGTGGCACTTAACCAATAAGCCAGAGACTTTATAAGTGTGAACCAGCTACCTTGCATCTTCTACAAATAAGTGGAATAATCTGGAAAAGGTGAATCAAGAAGCAGCACATTCTGACAAGTGAAAAGGACCATCTCAGTTGACTCTATATTGCCCCAGTAGTTCCCTCCACCCAACACATCCGTTTTCTTTTTTCTGCCTATGTCTATATGTATGCGTCTGTAGGCAAGAGTTTATAAGTGGGTTAGTGTTTTAACTAGTACAGTTATATGTTTATGGTTCAGAATTGTTTATGTGCAGTACACATCTACTTATTTATAATGACTACTAATTCTTGTTAAGTAGACAAACCTAGTTAGTTCTTTCTGTCGACCTAGACCTAAAAGATCAATTTGAGTATTTGATATTGTCTTATAAAATCTTTTAATTTTTAAGATGACTCTGATGAAAGTGGGCTTTGGTAACCCAGTGTGCTACCCAAGTGATGCATGACTCTTTAATCAAAGAATAAGTAAAATTCTTGAAAGTGCAAAATTTAAAGCAAGAGTTCAGCATTCAAAATAAACATAGATAACTTTGATTTGGAGGTGCCAGTGTTGGACTGTGGTGTACAAAGTTAAAAAAAACACACAACACCTATAAATTCTGTGTCCTACGACCTTATACTCCACAACCACCTGATGAAGGAGCAGTGCTCCGAAAGCTAGTGCTTCCACATAAACCTGTTGGACTATAACCTGGTGTTGTGTGATTTTTTAACATAGATAACTTTAGTTGTGATCTCTACAAATCTGTGCAAAAATGTGACAATCTGAAATCAGAATTCATAAGGGGTGGAATTGTTGGAATTACTGATGAATCTTCATCAGATTTATATTGTCCGAATATGTTTTGACTATGGAGGAATCCATTCAGATGACATTGGAAGCAGAAATCACACAAAAAAGTCTTAAATTCTGAGAGGAGAGAACAACTTTATCAGAGAAAAGCAACAGTATCCATTCATTTTATAAAGGTATAAAACTCAAAAAAATGCATGTTTCAAGCCAATACAGCAAATACTAAATTTACTTTCAGCACTTTGGAAAGGGAAAGCTTTGCAGACACAGATAATGCTCAAATTTAAGAACAAAAATACCTATGTAAAAAAAAAACTTGCCAAAATTGGGCAGAAGTAGGACACAATTATAGAGCAACGAGTCAAATAGCTACTCGCACACTACTGTTAATGAGGTAGTGCAACCCTTAAAAGAGACATTCTTTCTGTCTTTGGAAGGGAACTTAGTGATCCAACTAATTTATTTTGGCAAGGAGTAATTTATGTTAAAGGACATCCCATTAATTTTAAGCTTGAAGCTAATTTTAAACCTGTTCTAAAAATATCAGATTTAACACTATGACAAATCATAAAGGATAACTTATAACAGTTTTTTTGTATTATCCTACACTTCTGAGCCAGTCAATTTCTCAGAGGAAGTGGTGAAGCCAGATATAATAGGGGTATCTAAGGGATTTTAGATAATTGCATGACACAAATACAAATGTATGGCACTCAAGGTTAAACATATTTGATAATGAACTCTGCAAAACAGGGAACACCCAAGAGTAGAGAATTGTTAAATACCTCACAATCAAGGAGTATGTTGAATTTAATTTATTCAGATGGCATTAAACTAGTTACAATCAATAGCAAACAGGTCAAAAGACAGCTAGTTATGCCAAACCTGTTCAAAGAGATCACAGTCAGGCAACAACTGGGTAAGGAACAGCCAGTCATGGAAACACCACACGTCAAGGAAATGTTGCTTATTTAACGAATAATTGTTGAATAACTTATCAAGGAATAACCATTTGAATGTTTCCTTCAGTTTCCTGAATTTATAGCAGGACCCCAAAAAACAAAAAATAACAAATTGAAATTAGTTTTAGTGTCATAAAAAATTTGTTTCATTTGGTAGAGAAGGCACAGTGACCAGCAAGATAAAATCGGTGTAGGGAAATATGCCAGGAACAAAACAGGGGTCTAGGATCCAGAGCTGTTCATAACATTGTGTAGAATGATGACCCCTGAACAATGATTCAATGGATTAGCAAGGAACACATCTTTGAAAATGAGCAGTATTTCACAATTATAGACAACTTACAACTGTTTGATGGTAGACCAGTTATTCCAGATTTCCTTTTGGAAAATGTTCTGGAAACATATTGTAAAATTGATGACAAAACAAGTAATGCTTTTCATTCATTGCAGGAAACACAGATGACAAAAATTAGCAAACTTTATGAAAAGAGGCAAATGATAAGAAAGAGAATGCGCAGCTTAATCCCACTTGAGCTCATTGGTGAATCTTTAACTGAAGTTTTATAATCAGCAATGCAACCTGGTGAACAAATAATTGTGGTAGACTTACATTTGATGTCAGATGATTAGATGAAATGAGTCGAACAGAAACTCTTCAATTGTTTATTTTTCACAAAAGAATCAGTAGTACCAATTACAGAGATCGTGCTACGTAAAACAATCACATGGGACAAAGGAAAACATCCAAATTAATGAACAAGAATAAACATAAATTCCACATATTTTAATACGGAAGCATTAACAGGTTGTGAATAAAGATTTGTTTTAGGGTTGGCTTTATAAGACTCAAGGGGAGCTAAAACTTAGAAAGAACAAATAAGTTTCAGGATACCTTACGGGAGAAATTCACTGGCTTAGAAGTCTAGGATAATGCAAAAAAAACTATTGCATCAGAGTAGCCATCTTGTAGAACAGAAATTCATGAGAATAAACCTCCCTCTAATGATGTTACTAGGCAATTACCAGATTCAGGACCAAAGAATTCAACTATGAAGAAGGTACAGGAAAACAAGTGTTGAAGTAATGAAAATGTCTTTTCATTTACAATAACAGAAAATGCTGGAAATACACGGCATATAATATCCTTGGAGATGTAAACAGAGTTAAAATTTTAAATCTGTGATCGAAGGCCTCATTCAGCAGTAACAATTTTCTACATGTAGGATATCCAAGCAATAAAAGGTCCTTTAATGACCTCATTGTACCTAATCAAGGTCAACAGTCCTCAAACTAAATTCCTATTACTCTTCTATATCCAATTAGAACATTTTCTGGGAGAATATTGGCGACACATGTAGATAGAGTGGTAAAGAAGGCATATGGCATTCTTATCTTTATTGTTTGGGACATTGAGTACAAGAGTGAGGAAGTGATGTTACAGCTTTATAAAACTTTAGTTAGGCCACACCTAAGAGTATTGCATTCAATTCAGGTTGCCACATTACAGGGTGGATGTAGGGGCTTTGGAAAGGATGCAGAAGAGGTTTAACAGAATGCTGCCTGAATTAGAGGACATGAGCTATAAGGAGAAGCTGGACAAACAAGCGCTGTATTTTCTGGAGGGGCGGAGGCTGAGGGGAGACCTGATAGAAGTTTATAGAATTATGAGGGGCATAGATAAGGGTGACAGTCAAGATCATTTTCCCAAAGTTGAAATGTTGAAGAAAAGAGGGCATGCAGTTAAGGTAAGAGGGGCGAAGTTCAAAGGAGATGTGAGGGGTAAGTTCTTTACACAGAGAGTGATAGGTGCCTGGAACACACTGCCAGAGTTAGTGGTGAAGGCAGATATAACAGGGGTATTTAAGGAGCTTTTAGATAAGCACAAGAATAAGCAAGGAATGGAAGGATATGTGCAATGAGTAAGCAATGTGACTGTTCTTCAGATGGTGAAAATTAGTTTAATTTGCATCATGTTTGACACAGCATCGTGGGCCAAAGGGCCTTTTCTTGTGCTGTACTGTTTCTTGTTTTAATAGTAAAACCTCCAGCCGACTGAATTTACAATATTGGAAAATTCAAGAGAGATGGGGCATTGGTATATATAATTATATACATGAATATATGAATGTTAATTATAGGGTAAAAGCTTGAAGAGGGGAGCATGGCTGGATGGAGACATATAGAGCAGTGACTCTGCAAGAGTTAGGATCAATGGTGACATTAAACTCCATTTAATCTGATGATGTGATAAGGATTTGGGTGAGCGAAAGCCAGAACATCTTATGATCTTGAAAGTGACAGACTTGTTAAGCTAGTTCTGCCAATAGTAACAACACCCATCTTACTAATTACGTTCTGATTTAGACAAGATCCTCCTTTTGTTATACTATCTGGTAGTTTTTTCTTGAAAACATTACAACATGAACCAGTAGATGCTGTCAGCAAAGGGAATACAATCTATCTAGTCACATGTTGCTTTTATAATAACATAATTTCCAGAAGATGTTAAAATCATATGTCAAAAGCAAAAGAAAGGTTTTTGGATTCTTAAATGTTCTCTACAGGTCTGTAGATGCACTGTGCTAAAATTGGCCTTGACACATGTTGCAAGTATGCCACACATCTTGATGTACTGGTGTAATATTTTAGATTAATATGTGTCACTTGTGTTATACAAGTAAATTGAACACTTCTGTCATCATGATGTCATGTCTTTTCATTTACAATAACAGAAAATGCTGGAAATACACGGCATATAATATCCTTGGAGATGTAAACAGAGTTAAAATTTTAAATCTGTGCTTCATGGCTTGGAAATGTTACTGATGTAACAGGTTTACACAAACACAGGAGCAGAAGCTGGTGATGGTAGGGGGCAGAGAAAGAGATAAGAATAAATCTTTGAGTTATGGCCCTCACAAAATATGCTTTTAGCTAGGTGGGATTTGTGGAGTGGGCAAACAAGGGATTGCCAGCCCACTTTCTTCCTCACTCTCCTGGCTCAGTGGTTAGCACTACTGCCTCACAGCATCAGGGTCCCAGGTTCGATTCTCAGCCTTTGGTGACTGTCTGTGTGGAGTTTGCACATTTTCCCTGTGTCTGCGAGGGTTTCCTCTGGGTGCTCCGGTTTCCTCCCACAGTCCAAAGATGTTCAGGTCAGGTGAATTGGCTACAGTAAATTGCCCATAGTGTTAGGTGCATTAGTCAGAGGGAAATGGGTCTGGGTGGGTTACTCTTCGGAGAGTCGGTGTGGACTTGTTGGGCCAAAGGGCCTGTTTCTGCACTATAGGGAACCTAGGTAAAAACAATGACTGCAGTTGCTGGAAACCAGAGTCTAGATTAGAGTGGTGCTGGAAAAGCACAGCAGTTCTGGCAGCATCTGAGGATTTTACTGCTCCTCAGATGCTGCCTGAACTACCATAGGGAATCTAATCTAATCTAATTCTTATTATACTGGTTATAGGTGGAAACTCAAATCAGCAGCCCCACCATTTCTAAACATATAATTAATTGACAATTAAGCTTATTACCAGATTGACTTGCATTATACATTGCCCGAGCCATAAAAGGATTGGCATGAGCAGACCGCTTTTAAAAGTAATCTTTTGCAACATCAACAAGGAAGTGGATACTGGGGTATAGAATTTCAGGATGTTCTTTGTGCATCCTCTCCTTCCTTCCTCCCCTGCCCCCCAACCAAGGCTTTCGCCCCCTGTGTTTTTTTCCCCTGTGCCTTCAACGTTCTCCACCTGTAAAAAGCAAAATGCTATGGATGCTGGAAATCTGAGACAAAAAGAGAAAATGCTGGGGAAGTTCAGCAGGACTGGCAGCATCTGTGGACAGAGAACAGGGTTAATATTTTGTGCGTGACTCTTCTTCAGATGTTGGATTTTCTTATTTACTTTACCATTTGCCACAGAGGAAATGGTGCCTGCAGAATGTTTAGAGTGGGGAAGATGTGTACCGTGGTGGTATCCTTCTGCAAGTGGCCTCTTTTCCCCTTCTCAAGGATACCCAAGCCCTCCCCAAGCCTGGGGCCTATCTGGTTCTGGCATTCATCAACAATCTTACTGGCTATATGTACAATCCCAGTAGAGCCCATTATCAAACCTTGGTGATGCTGGGACAACCAGAACCATTGGTCAACTTGATTGTCCAGCAGTGCTCAAGTGGGACATCTTCACACTGACAAGTAGAAGTCCCACTCCCAGCATGTTCTTGCAATCAAAGGGCTTCTTTCAGGCCTGTTAGCTGTTAGCTAATGCTTGCACTGTAGGAGATAAGCAATATACCCCTTTATGAGCTTCAGCCGTTGGAGCCAATGCATCAGTTAACAGTTCATCTTAGCCAAAAATTTACAGAGTTCTCAGCTCTTAGTTAGTGACAAATATGTGTAATTCTTTCATATGGTTAAGGATTTGAAATTGAGAGTTTGATAGTGTATTGTTAAGAGAGTTAGATAAATACTTAATATCATCAATGAAATCCTTTATCTGTAGTTCTAAGTAAATTTTTGTACATTTTGTACATGAGTAAAGACACTTAGGCCTCAACACCAAGCTATCACTGATTATATTTTACTGGTGTAGTCCTTCTGCACTTAATATTTATGTAAAAGTTGTATTATAAAAAAAAACTGTGAATGCTGTAAATCAGAAATTAAAACAGAAATTGCTGGAAAACTCTGGAGGTCTGGCAGCATCTGTGGATAGAAAGCAGAGTTAACGTTTCTGGTCATAGAGTCATACAGCATAAAAACAGAACCCCAGTGACCCTTCTTCAGAACTGACTGTGGCTAGGAAAAGGTGGATCTACAAGCTGAAGGTGGGGTGGAAAAAGGGAAAACAAATAAACAATAGGTGGAACCAGAACCCACAAAGAAAAAAAAAAGGTGGGTAGACAAATGGATAATAAAGGCTAGCTTGTGAGAGTCAATAGCTGCTAATGTGGTCCATTAGTGGCTGACATTGGTTTGGTTGTGGTAGCAAGGTCTGTTGTGTAGGGGTTGCAAAGAGGACATGGGCAATGATGCTCAGGCTCTAAAATTATTGAATATAATATTGAGTCTTGAAGGCTGCAGGGTCCCCAAACAGAAAATGAAAAGTTGTTCTTCCAGCTTGCATTGAGCTTTGATGATAATTATGTCTGGGTAATGGAGAATAGATTCAAAAATTAAATACAACTTTTGCCAGCTCACTTGCTGTCTTTCTGAAATCTTCTAATGACAAACTCTAACTTCTACATTAGCCAAAAAAAGTGGACATTTCATAAACACAACAGACACAAAATTAGTTGGTCTAAAAGATAGGCAAGTTTTATGAGTGTCAATAGAATTAATGTTGCAATTGTCTGATTAATTAACAAAAACTGAAAAAGGGATATATTTAACCCAAAATTTAAAATGTTAACTATTTCCCTGTCCACAGATGTTGCCAAACCTGCTGAGCTTTTCTATGATTCTTTGATTTTATTTTAATGTTTCCAGTTTCCACAGTATTGTGTTTTTATTATATCAGATTGAGTACTTTGAAACTAAAATTGAAGCAGTCCGCTGGAAGATAGACAGCTAAAAGGGAATGTCAAGGATTTTCCCAAATATTGAGCAAACAAATGACTACATCAAATTAGTGGATTTCAGTATCTGTACTGGTTGACATGACACCTAAAAGGTGACACAATCCTGGCTGTCTCCATAGGTACTTCACCTATTGGCATTAAATTCTCAGAGACCATGTCTAGTAAAGTTACCAATTTTATTTAATAATAGAACAAAGTCAAATTTCATTTTCTTCTTAAAAGATGAATTCTGGGCCAGCAAAACTTCTGTAATGGAAGAAAAAGTACAGTTTCATCTGTACAATGATAATACAAAAGTGATGAGTTATAGAATCCCTACAGTGTGGAAACAGGCTGTTCAGCTCAACAAGTCTACATTGACCCTTTAAAGGATAACCCACACAGACCCATTCCCCTACCCTAGGTTTCCCCCTGACTGATGCATCCAATCTACACATCCCTGAGAGCTATGGGCAATTTATCATGGCCAACTTATCTAACCTGCACATTTTGGATTGTGAGAGGAAACCTGAGCACCAAAGGAAACCCACGCAGACATGGGGAGAATGTGCAAACTCCACACAGACAGATGCCCTTAGCTCAAATCAAACCTGAGTCCCTGGTGCTGTGAGGCAGCAGTGCTAACCACTGAGCCACTGTGCCACCACACTATTAAGTGTATAGGAATTAAGAGCTATATTACTAGATTACAGCAACCAGTTTAGATGGGTCAGATAAGAAAGCTAACAGTGGGAGGTTGCAATTTATATTTCCACATACTTCAGCCAACCACAACGAACTAGACAAATAAGTGCATTTTAAAGTATTCTTGAGAACCTTTAATCACTGGACACCTTATGGTGGATTTTCTGATCTGTACTTGTGGAAGCCCAGCAAATTCTGGGTAATTGATTGGTAAATAATGAAGATAATAGGGGCCAATGTTTACCTGTGACTACATGGATTTGACAAGAAGCAAGTGCATTATATCAGCTATCCTTGAGTAAATACCATATATACTCGAGTAAGAGTCATTTTTTTTACTGCTTTTTAAGGTTAAATGTATCAGGTCGACTATTACATGGATACTACTTTGGAATGGCTGAAATTCATGCCCAGCAAAATTCATAACCTATCATTAGCAGAAGCCCAATTGTTCTCTACACGAGTAAAGAAGAAAAAGGTATTACGGTAATACTGAAAACCCAGAGCGGAGTATGACGGCCCATGAGTCATAGCACTGACTCATAGATGTTGATCTGTTATCTGTGAAGAACCAGAGTCGACTTTTACATGGGATATATGGAAAATTCAAGATTTTTTGGTCAAAAACAGAGGGTCGACTTGTACATGAGATTGACTATTACGTGAGTAGATATAGTAAGCCTTGAACATATTGGAATTTCTGTGCTTAATGGTCAGGCACCACTAGCAAGTAAAGTCCTGTAGTCTATTGGGAACCATCCACTTCCACTGAACCAGAATCCCTATGTTGAAATCTCACCCAAGGGCATGCTTGCTAAGGGAAACATGTTCAGAATGTTGCCAAACAGGTATCTACTAATCCTTCCAGTACAAATGGTAAAAGTGAGAGATTCCCGGTGAGCCTTGTCACAGAAAGAAACTTGAAGCATTCACCATCATTATTCAGAGCTCCAAGCTACAATGCGCTTGTAAATGTGCAAGTTGCCATAACAACTCAGACTCACTGCATTAAACTTAATACACTGCCACAGCAAAAGCTTGCATATTGAGGCTTTGCTATGAGCCCAGACCAATAAAAGCACTTGGTCATTGAGGGGCACAGTTGTTGAAATAAACAGTAAATTATTGGCTTCATCTTAATGACTTCTTTAAGTGGTTGGTATAGATTGTTGTTGTGTGATTTCTTATGTTAATGTCTCAATGGTAATTTGTACCACATAAAGAGATGTAGAGTGTTTGAAGCCTCAATTTGTGTTACTTTAATGGTCTGTCTGGTTGACACCTTTATGAGGCTGTAGAAACAGCAGGTTACTTTTGAAACAAAATTTGGAATTTTTTTTATTCTTTCAGCAGTTCTATACATACATTATTATTATACAGTTCATTGTTTATCTGGAAGCAATTCTTGGGCAAGTGATGACTGAAGAGATATGAGTTGGCATTGAGTATGCATGAAGAGCATAATGAGCTGTCAGAGGGGTCATAAGCTTGCAATAAATTGGCATTGGGCAGGTTTTTGGGATCAAGGGTAAAACCATTTTGAACATACCTTTCACAAAGTACTTAAATCTGAATCATGGTATATGATTCCTCTGAGGAATTCGCAAAAAGGTCGTCCAACTCCATTAAATGTGTGGTAGGCTAGAAGAGGCTGACTCCCTGTAATGGATCTTGCCCAGTTGGGAATGTCTAACCCTAATCCTAAAATCCTAATCTGAACTCTAACCCTATTACCCACACTTTATACCACACCAAAAAATATTAAGGACAACAGAAATGAAGGCAAGAATTCTATAAGCTAGCCTTGTCCACCATTCTTACATTTTATTCTGGAACGTTCAAACTTTGTAAAAATCCATGTGCATTTATTTCTTAATCAAACCACAAATCTCTCAAGCATTTTTTAAAACAGATATCTCAAGTCCTGATATGTTTAAAGACTTCTATACATTCAACACTAATTTTCTATGTTCCTGCTCCCTGTTTAAATTTATATCATTTTGTTCATATTGCCTTTCCTTTTTCTTCTTGCCAATACATATGAGTTTATTTTTGTATAGCAATTACTCATGTCATTCAATTATTATAATGAAGCTGCGGGCTATTTCATCTTGAACCTTTCGATGCCTGTTAAAACCACAATCAGAAAATTGTCAAGTACACAAAATGGGAGTGATCAATCATAGAGTCATAGAGATGTACAGCATGGAAACAGACCCTTCGGTCCAACCCGTCCATGCTGACCAGATATCCCCAACCCAGTCTAGTGCCACCTGCCAGCACCCAGCCCATATCCCTCCAAACCTTTCCTATTCATATACCCATCCAAATGCCTCTTAAATGTTACAATTGTACCTGCCTCCACCACTTCCTCTGGCAGCTCATTTCATACACGTACCACCCTCTGCGTGCAAAAGTTGCCCCTTAGGTCTCTTTTATATCTTTCCCCTCTCACCCTAAACCTATGCCCTCTAGTTCTGGACTCCCCGACCCCAGGGAAAAGACTTTGCCTATTTACCCTATCCATGGCCCTCATAATTTTTGTAAACCTCTATAAGGTCACCCCTCAGCCTTCGACACTCCAGGGAAAACAGCCCCAGCCTGTTCAGCCTCTCCCTGTAGCTCAGATCGTCCAACCCTGGCAACATCCTTGTAAATCTTTTCTGAACCATTTCAAGTTTCACAACATCTTTCCGATAGGAAGGAGCCCAGAATTGCACGCGATATTCCAACAGTGGCCTAACCAATGTCCTGTACAGCCGCAACATGACCTCCCAACTCCTGTACTCAATACTCTGACCGATAAAGGAAAGCATAGCAAACGCCTTCTTCACTATCCTATCTACCTGCATCATCCACTAAATCACATATGGGCACTTTAATGGATCCTAAGAAAACTTGAACCCTGATTTCTTTCATTAGCTCGTGGGATGACATTTCTGGCTGGGCCCTTAAGGTAGTGATGAGCTGTCTTTCTTGAACCACTGCAGTCTATGCAATGTAGGCAGATGCACAATGCTGTTAGGGAAGGAATTCCAGAATATTGACCCAACAGTAGTGAAGGATCAATGATATATATCCAATGTCAGAATAATAAGTGGTTTGAGTGAATTTACAGGTGGTAGTGGTGTTCCGAGGTGTTTGTGCCTGTGTTCTTCTGGATGGAAGTGTTTGTGGATTTGGAAGGTACTGTCAAAGAAACTTTGGTCAATTTCTGCAGTTCATCTTGTAGATGGTATAAACTGTAGCTCCAGAATATCAATGGTATAAAGAGTGGATGATTGCGGATGTGGTGACACTCAAGCAGGTTCCTTCATCCTGGATGATATACAACTTCATAAGTGATGATGGAGCTGCACTAATCCAGGCAAGTGGGGAGTATTCCATCGCACTTCTGAATTGTGCTTTATGTGGACAGGCTTTGGATAGTCAGCAGATTAGTTGCCTTCTGCAGCATTCCTAGGCTCTGCCCTGCTCTTATAGCCACTGTATTAATATGGCAAAATCACATTCAGGTTCTGGTCAAAGGTAACCTCCAGGACATTGATAGTGGGAGGTCCAGATGTTGATGCCATTGAATGGCATGGTGAAGTGAGCTGATCATTTCTTGACAGATATGTGGCACAAATCTTACTTACCACCCATAGCCTGAATATGTCCATGTCAGCAGCATTTGGACATAGGTTGATTCAGTTCCTTGGGATCCACAAATACTGCTGAGCAATGTACAATTATAAGTAACCATCCTTACTTCTGACCTTATTATGGAGGGAAGGTCATTAATGAAGCAGCTGAAAGATGGTAGGGCTGGGAACATAACCCTCAGAAACACCTGCAAGGATATCCGGAATCTGAGATGACTGAGTCCCAACAATCGCAACCATCTTACCATGTGCCAGGTATGACTCCAACTAGTAGATGGTTTTCCTGCTGATTGGTATTGACTCCAGGTGCGTTAGTGCCCCTTGATGCCACACTTGGTCACATAAGGTCTTGACGTCTAGGGCAATCACTCTGACCTCACCTCTGGAATTCATGGTTGTATATGATTGAATTAAGGCTGTAATGAGGTCAGGAGTTGAGTGGCCCTGGTGGAACCCAAACTGGGCGTCATTGAGCAGGTTATTGCTGAGCAGGTGCTGCTTAATAGCACTGTTAATGATACCGATGAGCAAGAGGTAATTGACCATGTTGGGTTTGTCCTGCTTTTTGTGTAAACAAATAGCTGGACAACTTTCCACATTGTCAGCTAGGTTGTCAGGTTGTAGCTGTGCTAGATCAGATTAATAAGAGGTGTGGCGAGTTCCAGAGCACAAATCTTAAGTGTTATTGCAGGAATGTTGTCAGGGTCCATAGTCTTTTGTCGTATTTGATGCCTCCAAAGATTTCTTGATATCACATGGAATGCATTAAATTGTCTGAAAACTGTGATGGAGGGGATCTCTGGAGGAGGCGAAGGTGGAATATTCCTCTTATTTTTTGAAAAATCTTATCAATCAAAGAATAAAGTAACTCTCTACAATGGAATTTTAATATACAACAATTCTTACCAACAACTGAGGGAAAAATCAGACTTAAAATGCTGATGACTTCTCATCTTGATATTCAAAATGCAAATATACCCAAAGGCTTAATGAGTCAACAGTTACTGCATAATGAACAGGAGAACTATTCTTTGTATTTTGACATGGCATATGATTCATTACCATTAGTAGCTGGGACTGGTTGTTTTTCAACAATTTATAATAATAATTACATTTCGTTTGCTGACCATTAAGCCTCCAGCAGTGCAGCAAGATTAACAACGAGGCTGTTTAAGGGCTGTGATGCATTTTGTAGTCACAAGTTAAAACAGAATATTTTAACGTCTCATAACTCCTGCATACAGTTTCCTTTAAGTACTGCATTCGAAGCACTTATTTTCAAAAAAACATTAACATTGAAGGAATTCCAAGAGAAAGTGAAGGATATTTGCAAAACTTAAGAAAAGTTACTGAAGTAGTCTTAATTTCTTTGGAAAAAGGAGAAAAAGTAATCAATTTATTAAAGAGTTGACAGGGAGGAACATATAGATACAGGTGAAGACTTATCATGGTGATTTTCTCGATAGCAGGATGAAGGAAAGAAGTCATCTCTTTATCAGAGACATGGCTTTGCTAGTAAGACAGTCATTAGTTTTCCAATCCCAGTCACCACAAAATGCTGGGGGTGAGTGTACGTGAACCACTGCAGCCCATGCAATAAAAGTCTCCCACAATATTGTCACACAGAGTGCCAGGATTTTAATGCAAGGGATGAAGCACAGCAATGCACAATCTGTAATGTGTGACTTCATGGGGAGTTGATGTAATGAGACACACCCTGTGCTTGTAATTGTACTTGATAGAACATCGTTATTTGAAAGGTATTATTCACAGACTTGTCCTGTACTATATATTGTAGCCATGGTTTGCCAATGGTGGAGACTGGAGAGTTTGAGCTATAAAGAGAGTGGTTAGCACTGCTGCCTTACAGCACCAGGGTCCCAGGTTTGATTCCAACGTCGGGTGACTGTCTGTGTGGAGTTTGCACATTCTCCTCGTGTGTGTCTGGATTTCCTCTGGGTGGTCTGGTTTCCTTCCACAGCCGAAAGATGTGCAGGTCAGGTGAATTGGCCATGTTAAATTTCCCATATTGTTCGGTGCATTAGTCAGAGGGAAATGCGTCTGGGTGAGTTACTCTTCAGAGGGTCGGTGTGGACTTGTTGGCCAAAGGGCCTGTTTCCACACTGTAGGGAATCTAATCTACCGTCTGCTTTTCCATCTCCCTCTGACTATTGGGAGGCCTGAAATATAATCCCAGTGATCATCTCTTTTCATTTCTGAGCTCTAACCAGATGGCCTTATCTGAAGACCCCTCTTGGACATTCTCCCTCTTTACGACTGTTATGGTTTCCTTTATTAATAATGCAATGCTGACCTCTCTTACATCTGATCCCACCATGTGCCTGAAACCTCTATACCTGGAATGTTGCGCTGTCAGTTTTGCCCATCCATCAACCATTTCTCGGTGATTCCAACAATATTATAATCTCACATGCTGGTCAATGTTCTAAGTTCAGCTGCCCGACCTGTCAAACGCCTTGCATTAAAATAAATGCAATCCAACTTAGAGTCATAGAGTTGTACAGCATGGAAACAGATCCTTCAATCCTGACTTGCCCATGTTGACCAGATTTCCTAAACTAAGCTCATCCCAATTTTCTGCATTTGGTCCATATCTTCCAAACATTTCTTATTCTGAATCTGTCTAACATCTTTAAGTGTTGGAATAGTACTTTCATCTACAATTTCATTCCATAAATGCACTACCCTCTACATGAACGTTTTGCCCCTCCAGTATCTGTTAAATCTTTCCCCTCTCACCTTAAATCTATACCCTCTAGTTTTCAACTTCCCTACCCTGGGAAAAGATATTGCTATTCACTTTACTTAGGCCTGTCATGATTTTATAAATCTCTATGATGTTACTCGTCAGCCTACTATGCTCTCGAGAAAAGGTTCCAGCTTGTCCAATCTCTCCTTATAGCTCAAACTCTCCAGTCTTGGTAGCATCCTTGCAATCCTCTCCAGTCTTAGTAATATCCTTTTCTGTACCCTTTCCAGTTTAATAACATCTTTCCTATAGCATGGCGACCAGATTTTCACACAGTACTCCAAAAGTGACCTCACCATTGTACCATATCTGCTTATGTCTTCTCTGCTTTCTCGACTCTCCTAGCATTCTTTCTATATCTAATTTGACTTTGCTTGTAACTTTGGAGCTTGTCTGTGCCCCATTCCCCTTGCCAAATCATCTTAAGATCTCCACAACAGCATATGGAATTTTTTCATCAAAGATATTGAATCCATTGCAGTTTAGGTGCCACCATCCCTGACTGGAATCTCATGTCAGGAATGCAGAGCTCTTTTATTAAGAGAAAAGGACTACCATAACATTCTTCATGAGCCTGCCACTCCTCAGAAAATCCAGCCCATTATACGTGCTGGAACCAAATAGTTCACAGTGAAATCCCACAGAGTAATGAATGCTGTGCCTTTTATTTGCTTTTTGATGTTGCTTGAGGGATAAATATTGTGCGAATCTTTGAGATAAACTCTTTGAATAATAGTTACCTGGAACCATTTATGTTTAGCTAAGTGAAGTGATCGGATGCCAGCTTCACATCTTACTTGAAAAATACCTGGGATATGTGGTAGGAGTTTTAACATTGCAAAGTCACCAAGGTCCTACTCTCTCATTAGGGAGAGCCAACTGGTCATAAGTTTAACCTGAGGGTCACTAGATCTCAGGCAAAGAGAGAGGTTGAGAACTTTGTGGTAACCTCAGCGAGTACAAGAATTGAACTGACACTATTGGTATCAATGTACTTCACAAAGCAGCTGTTTAGCCAAATGAGCTAACTCAACACAGAGTGGTAATGATTCGATGGATGGCAAGTAAAAAGTGCCCCCATGCAATAGTTTTGTGTACTTTCTATAAAGAAACTACCAAGTCAGAACACCGTCTTTGAATTCTACATATTTGAAAGTGTTGCCACAAACAGTGAGAAAAAGTATAGTTCAGTACTCCTTTGCAATCTTCCCACAAAGTACATGAGATGATGTACTGTAATATGTCAGTATTCTGTCAACCACTAAGACAATTTGGTGCAAAATAAAAAGAAGTTTATGATTTGAACAAAAAAGCTAAAACAGTTTACCAGTGACTTATTCCAAATAAAGATTCGCTCCTGTAGAACTTGGAATGATCCCTGAGGGCTGCATAGCCCCCCTAAAATGCTCACATTACTTTCAACTGGAGGGCACGGCATAATTGACTGCTTGGTGGGAGTCAGTGTGAAAATGGAGATGTTCATTCTGCCAGATTCTTTTTAATCAATTGGCTAATGGTGGAAATGAGTGGGTATTGGTAGAGTATTGGGTGGACCTGAAAGTTGGGGAAGGAGTGGTAATTGGTGAAGGGAAGTGGACGTGTGAGTTGCTAGTGAAGGGAAGATGAAATGGTAGGAGTTTTGTGAAGGGGAAGGAGATGCAAATGTTGTTGAGGGAGGGGAAGATTTGGGAAGTGTAGATGGGAGCATGTTCAACTCCTTTCACTTCTGCTGCTAGAATTGAAATACCCTCACCATCCCCACATCTGCTTAACAACTGATGGTGTCTCCGGCCCACTCAACAACTCTGGGACCTCCATGAAATTTAATCATGACATTATCTGAAGCATGAAAATGTGGGTCAAGTCAGAAGTAAATTTGGGAAGAATGCATGCCACAGCATGACATGCAACAACTTCTGCATTTTTCCAATGGGTCTCTACAACTGCTTGATTGCAGCAAGACTGCAACTGGGTACAAATTCTAGCTGGAACTTTGATTTGGAGGAGCCAGTGCTGGACTGGGGTGGACAAAGTTAAACATCACAAAACACCAGGTTATAATCCAACAGGTTTATTTGGAAGCACTAACTTTCAAAACACTGCTTCTTCATCAGGTGGTTGAGGTGGAAGAAGCAGCATTTCAAAAGCTAATGCTTCCAAATCAACCTGTTGGACTATAACCTGATGTTGTATAGTTTTTAGCTGGAACTTATAACTAAAACTCAGGCATGCTAATTTTTGACAGGGATTTAGTTACAATAGCTTTGAGAATGACAAATTATGAAATGCATGTTGTTGTGCTAAATGGATATATATGATGTATCATTGCATGACCATTTTGTTGGCATTGTCAAAGCATTTAACACTTACAGCATTTCAGTGCTCCATCTCAGAGAGAAGCAATTGATCAGCTACATGTTGAAGCCACGTTCCCCTCCTCTCACTCCTGAGAAACTCAATGATCCCTAGTTTGCAAACTATTGAAGGAATGAACATTGTGATGCACAGGCAGGAGGAAACTGGAGATCCTCACTCAATGAGAATTAATGATATTCTTCCCATGGTCATTCTTTGCTTCCATTTACTCCTTTATTTAGTCTCAATCAGGCATACTCTAAATCAGTACTTAAATAGCACAAAATAGATGATACAATTCAGCTCTTGAAATTACAAATGTATGCTCAATGATCACAACCACCTTCGTTGTTAAGATGGTCAAACATCAGGGATGCTGTCACAGAGTGAGCACTCTATCTTATTTGTTTGTCTCCACTAAAGCCAAGGCTGACCTGAAAGAGGCTTTAAACTTGTGACAGTTTTTATGACTACACCATCAAAAATCATGTTCTCACTTCTGCAACAGTCCTGAACCAGCACTCATAAATAAAAAGGAAACCTTTCATTTAGTCAATAGAAATTCAGTAGAAGCTTCTTAAACCAGGGAGTGATTAGAATGAGGAACTCACTACCACATCATAAGGCAAATAGTGTACATACATTTGAGAAAAAGTTATCTATGCACGTGAGGGAGAAAAGAAAAAAAATGATCTGTTGATATGGTTAGATGAAAATGGGTTGGAGGAGGTTTGTGTAGATCATCAATACCATTATAATTGGGCCCAAATGAGTTTTGCATTATGTGAATTCTCTATAATTCTATGAAGTTTTGTTTTTGTATCAGCATTGTTCATGAACTAATCTTTAATTCTGAAATCATTAAAAAGGCAGCATGTCATGATAATCTGCTTTGCTCAATTCATTGTTGAAAGCCTTAATACTGAAAGTCACCTGTGGATAGAAGTTATGAGTTGATGGAGGGTTGCTAAGTTAAGCGCTCAGTGTGAGTACAGAGGAGCAAGTTGAGATGGCAATGAGATGATAGGTACTTATTGTTAGGATAGCTGTGCAAGTACATCTTTAGGTAAAAAGCCCATGGATCTGAAGACCTGCTTAATAAAGAAGGCTTTTATCAAAGTTACCTTTTATAGCTGCATGCAATGGCAATTACTGTAGAGAAGTTCAGGTTCTTGCAACATAGCTGGAATGCTTTCCACTGAGGAACATAAAGCAAAACCTTGAGGATCTTCATAGAGATCAGTTTTAAAAGCACTGAGCACTTTGGGAAGGCCTAATATTTTAGAAACTCCTTCCTACTCAGCATGGTAGGATTTCTTTAAATTCATTCCATGATATTGTTGTAATAGATAAATTAATAGCTGAAGTTACAACAGCCATGTGGAGAATTGTTGAAAATGGTGTCTGGTTAGAAACAGGCCACATATCACATTTGACTATTTTCATCTGCTACCATAGTCCGAGAAAATGGGAAACATCACAGAGGTTGATTTATATATTGCTATGTTCTTAAAGAAGCGTTTCCAGTCTTCAATGTCACTTTATATGCCAATCTGGCATAAAATCATCTGATACTGCTTGATGCCATTTTCTATCCTTCTCCTTGTTTCCAAGTCCACCAGAAGTCTCAGGCCAGGCAGAACTAAACAACAATGGAGAAAGTGATGCACCTTGAAGATGAAATTTCACCCGCTCAGTGTGAGTTAAAGAGATCTGCTTTGATTAATCACCAAACACAGAAAGTACCATGTGTTTGAAGGTTGGTACAATGTTCCAGAGAGCAGCTAATATCCTGGTCCTGTTACTAAAGGTAAAGAATTATGGGTTGAGCACAATAAGGAAGGATAATTTCTCTGTGCTGGCAATCACTCAGTCATTTTGACATTCCGCCAGGAAACATCCACAGCATGTTGGGTGTTGGAAAGGAATCCACACAAACTTGTATTGGGCTCTTCTGTGATATTGAGATGGTCCTCCTATTTCCTGGATGGTCCATTTCAAGACATCTACTGACTGTGTAAGGACTGGCTTGTCATTTTCATCAGATACCTAACTCCTTCCCACTTGAGACAGCAAGATGAGAATCAATGTTATTTAATCAGAGAATTATTATTTAGGTAAGCAATGAAATGTTCCAGTATAATTCAATCTGTGATACTTGACATTTTGAAACACTTTGCTTAAATTGTGCAAAATGGCAATTATACATTTATCAGAGAGCAAGTACAGAAAACAAAAAAGAAGAGTCATTATACTCAATGTCAGTCTCACGGGATACCCAAGTGGTCAATTTGTTAACACAAGCTTACAGAATGCATGACCTTCACCTTAAGTCAGTATAATTAAGAACAATGGGGTAGATATTCCATGAGTCAAGGTTAGGGTGGTGCTGGAAAAGCACAGTAGGTCAGGCAGCATCCGAGGAGCAGGAAAATCAATGTTTTGAGCAAAAGCCCTTCATCAGGAATCCTGATTTGCCCAAAACATCGATTTTCCTGCTCATCGAATGCTACCTGACCTGCTGTGCTTTTCCAGCAGCACTCTAATCTTGACTCTAACTCCAACATCTGCAGTACCCACCTCTGCCTAGATATTCCATGAACCATCCAGCGCACTCTTCCATACCAATCACCCCTCCCCAAAAGAAAATGGGTAGTGTACTATGGAAGAAGAAGGCATCATACTAAAATCATGTCCTGGTATTCCCAACAGTTTTCCATAGATTCTTATTCAGGATAGAATCCCTTTCTATTCTAGTCATGTACTTCCTGTCTCTGAGGGTGCATGACTTGCTGTGGAGGATGTCAGGCTGGGGGTTTTCTCATCTCTGCCTGGGAAATGTGTTGGACGTTGAGGTAGGGGTGGTGGGGGAGAGGTGGTTGAAATATACCTGGCAAGAATAGACAACTGGCAGAACTGAGGTTTCCCTTGAGCTCCAAACTTGGAATGTGAACTGTACGTGAAGGATTTTTTCTAAATGTTTTTAAACAGGATATTTTATGAGATATGTGAGACGGTGGGAGGAAAGAATGAGGTAGTCTCCTATATGCAATCCATAATATAAGCCATACTTGGGTGCTTGAGATTGCTGACACAGGTACTTGACCTGATTATTTAACCTACCATGACGCCACATTCTTTAGGGGAAATCAGAAGTTCAGAACACCAGTTCTAGGTCTGGAGAGACAGCGTTGCTGATTTCTGCACCATGTAGTTTGAGTGCAGTTTAGAAGTCTATTATGTTACAAAGTTTGCAGCAGCGTGTAGCAATACCATGGAATGATCACAGGTGACCTCTGAAAGGAATGACTGCTTGTAGCTCATTGAAGAGGACACCTTGTATATTCGGTACAAGATGGCCATTGATTGCACATGTCTTTACCTTGCTGATGCTTCACACTAATGAGTGAGTTGCCATAGTTACAGCTAGTGCAACTGGCAATGAAAATAGATCATCAGAAGTTTCAAGCTACCAATACAGAATTGATGAAATACCTCTAGTCATATTAAATACACCATCACTTCTAACATATACTATGTATAAAATTACTTCATGTAATTTGTATAGCTCAAAACAAATTGCAAGATGTTTTTTTTTGTTTCTTGATATTTACAAAAAGCTGTCTGCTGAAATTATTACACTAACATTAAGAAACCAATGGAAGTTAATTTCCCGTGAGCATCGAATGGTTTAAATCAAACAGCTGTTTGCTGGCTCTCACTGTCATCAAAAAGAAAGTTGTAACCATGGAAACTTCCTCAGTGGCTAAAAAATAACTTATTAACGTGACACTGCTGACCCACAGAGCCGAAATAGTATTCAAAGTTGAACGGAGCATAACAATCCCATTATGCAAGCTCATAACGTACATAGCACCATCGGCAATATTCTCTTGATGCCAAACTGTAACCTGAACAAAGACTTGTTACAAACATCAAAGAGTAGCTATGGAAATAGCCATTTACACAGCTTCTCCAGCATTGACAATGATCTTCAATTGAAGTTTATCACAGAAGACATTGAAAACCCCAGTGGAAATTCTATCCCGCATTTGATGCACTTTTCCCCAACCTCATCAATTAGTCCAGCATTTACAGCCTCTTGAAACCATAGATTCCTGCTTTCTTGTACTGTATCCTTTATGTAAAAAAATGGCTTCTTGATTTCTCTCCTGAAGGCTTAGCTCAAGTTGTAAAGTGTCCCCCCCATTCTTAATTTCCATCCTCAGAGAAAATAATGTCTCTGCATCTAACCTAATAAATTCTTTCTAACATATGCAAAGGCTTAATCAGTTTACCCATCAATCTTCTGTCCTTGAAGGAATACAAGCCAAGTTAAGCAAAATTTATCCTTATAATTAAATCACTTAAGTCCCAGTATTATAGTGGTGAATCTTCCTCCTGCCAATTAGGCCAATGCTTCCTTCCTGATGTATGGATCAAAAACTGAAATACAGTACAATGAGAAAGGATTTAACCAAGGCGCAAAACACATTGCAGCTGAGCTACTTACGTTTGCAATACAACTTCTTGTGTGGAAATACAATTAAAGTAATACATGTTATGTTAATTGTGTTAAAATCAATCTTCTGTCACTTTGCATATCTATTGATCATCAGCTGTAACTATTTAAGTATGAGTGCAGTCCACATTGACCATTTTGATTACAGGGGACGATCATAGGTTATCAGTTGGTGATATAGGCGCTACTGCCTTTGCTTCTTTCATCCAATAAAACTTGTATGTGGCAACCTGAACACACAATTCTTCAAACTTCTTTGTGTTCCAGTATGTAGACTTTGGCATCCATGATTTGGAGGTGGCGGTGTTGGACTGGAGTGGTCAAAGTTAAAAATCCTGTGTAAATCCCACTTTAGAAATAGAATCAGTCTGACTTAACATTGGGAGACAGACAGACTTAAACCTTACACCTTCAATGCATTATCTGAGCTGAGATGGCACCTGTTGTTAAAAGCTATATAATTTTAAAAAGTTCTGGGATTTACATATGAAGGAGCCAAAACTGACATGATCATTCTAAAAGATGAAAGACTCAAATTTGTTATTAAATTTGTTTAATATTACAGTCCATGAAACTGCAATCCAGTTGCTATAAATTCTTTGTCGTATGATTCTGCTCCACAACCACCTGATGAAGAAGTAGCACTTCAAAAGCGAGTGTCTCCACATAAACTTGTTGGACAAAAAACTAGTGTTGTGTGATTTTTGACTTTGGCATCAAATGCTTCAGTTATGTGCAAACTGTTCCCAGTTGTTAAAGTCAGTCAGGCACAAAATGGAATTTTACTTGCATGAATCTTTGCTTCTAAGTTTGATCAGTCAACAGTCTACCTGTACCATCAAGCTCTTTGTTTTGAAGATGGCAATCATCTATTCTCGTGATGTGCCCTATCCATCACTGTCAATGTTGCTTGAGAACTACTCTAATACTTTATAATTTAGAAAGCTGCACTCCATATGTGATTTTGTTTTGCTGCCAATGAATCTCAAGGATAATTCTCAAATCATGCAAAAACTGGAGACGGTTCAGAAAACGTGTAGTAGGACGTTGCTGGGAATGCAGGATTGGACTTATAAAAGTAAGCTGGATAGGCTGGGATGTTTCCCATTGGAGCACAGGAGGTTGAGGTCCTTATAGAATGTTCAAAGAGTCGTGAGGGTCATAGGTAATGTGAATAACAAAAATCTTTTCCTAAAGGAGGGGGAGTTCAAAACAAAAGGGCATATTTTTAAGCTGAGAGGAGAAAGTTTTAGAAAGGACATGAGGGGCAATGTTTTTGCACAGTGGTTAGTGTGTGGAATGAACTGTTGGAGGATGTGGTGGATGCAGGTAAAGTTACAATGTTTGGAAGACATTTGGATAAGCACATAAATAGGAAAAGTTTGGAAGAATATGGGCCAAGTGCAGGCATGTGGGACTAGTTTAGTTTGGACCACTTGGATCGAGGGGTCTGTTTCCATGCCATGTGACTCTATGATTATGACTCTATATCAAATGAATTCAATCTACCCTCCTATTATTTAGTCCAAAGTTCAGCACAAAAAGTAGTATGAAATATATAATTACAAAATTATATTATTATTCCATTATATAAATTCCACGGAAGTATAGATTTTCCATTTAATGTATCTGTGCAGTGCTGACTGATATAAATTTCACAAATATTAAACAGCAACAAACTTAAACTATGGCCAAAATATTGCTGCTGTGGAGGTTTTAATAATATTGTGCGTTAATGATATTTTAATGATATTAATAGTAATCATATTCAAGCATATTGAGTTCATCGAAGTCAAGCAAGCTGCATTACTTCGTTCAGAAAACAGTTGGGAAAAGAGAACAGAGTCAAGAGCAGAGATTTCTTTTACAAACAGATGGAAAATAAAGACAACAGCTTTGATTTTATCAACATTTCATTGTAAACTTTCTATCACATTTATTACTTATGAATGAACAGAAAGCATGTGAGAAAACAAAAGATCTATAGAATCAATAAACCAACCAGAAAATATAACCTTCTGCCTTGTCTACCATAAGACTTAACAACAACATTCTCTGGGAAAAGAAAAAAACAAATCCAGTGTCTGTTCTAAATTTCGGTGAAAATCAATTGAGAAGATTGTTCCATGTTCCCTGAGGCAATTGAAGAGCTCTCAGAAATTATGATTACCAGAAATGTGTTTTTAAACCCACTATCTATATTTGCTAAATTGTTTCGAACATAAATGAGCATAGCCATTTATTGGACTGCCCCCAACTACCACTGACTTGTTTCTCCACCCCCTTTGGATCTGTCAGATCCCTTGCTGACTGTTAATGATGTATCCAGCACCCTGTTAAAATACATTACATGGCACAAGCAATGCACAGTGCTCTCCAACTGTACCAGAACCCAATAGTGTTGTCCAGGTGAGTCTTATTCTTAGAACCAAATGAACTGACCTCACTTGATAAGCCTCAGCACAATGTGCCAAATGGCCTCCTTTGAAGCCACAAATCTTCCTGTATTTCTTCTTATAAGGCAAGATCAGTTTATGTGCAAAGTATTTGTTTACACAAGACATAGTATCAATGACTCTCTGGGCATGCCAATATCAGTAAGTGACTACTGGCTGCATGCCATGCACCAGCAAGAGACACAATGTTGGAGAGGGTGGGAACAATATATGCTGTCTTGCTTTCTAATGAGAACTTCCTATTCAGCTCCATTTGAATTATGCAGCTGTGCTATGTTAGAGGACTTGAATGAGCATCTGATCAACCTTGTGCATCATTTCGTGCAGACACCCTTTGCCATTTATACTGAGTTTTGTGGCCACCTTTAGGACTCACCTAAAAGTTTTTAATCGTAAGAAATAAAGAGAACCAGTCAAATGAAGATGAGTTTAAATAAATTTGCAGTAAAAAATAAAATGAGAATGCACATGAACATAATCTAGTGGCAATAATAAAGTTGATATATGAGTGAAATATTTTCTTGTTTAAAATTGAGCTTCATGTCATCTTAAAACATTGATATTAGTCATTACTGCTCCCCATACACTCATTCCTTTTTATTATTGATTGCTTAAAGAACATTTACATCAGTAGTACATAAAATAATGCCTCTTTTATATAAACAAATGAGGCTGGATTATGCAGACTCCCATTCCAGGGTTTAAAAACCAGAACATGAATGATTGAAGGAGTATCATAACTGGTATGGACCTGCCCAACACTGAAAACTGCAATTAAGTGAGAAATGGCAGTGTCATCAATTTGTCAACCCATCTTTTGGTCTACTGAAGTTCTACTGAAGTTCTGCAGTAATCAGTAAGGGCCACATCTTGCTCTGTGTTGTACTCGCAGAATGGGATTGGGGGAGTGCCTTGCCAGTTGGAAAACTTAACCAGTCAGGCATAGGTGTAGAGGTGCTCCTCCTCTATTAAGGTCTCTGAGACCATCAGGGGCATCCCCTCCCTAGCCTCAAAGTCCTCCATAACCCAACCCCAACCAGTCAAATCCAATTCCTGGCATCACATATTTGTCCTTATCCTCCTCACTGAGGCCTGGCAAGTTGGTCCCAGTGACATCATGAACTTACCCTGCGGTTTAAGCTCTTAGACCATTCGTACTGTCGAGAGTACAAGTACTAGTCGCTGATCTCAGTGGTATTGTTGAGACCACAGACCTGTTGTCTATCAGATTTGGATAGCATCATAAGATGGGATTTCATCCTAAGAGATACTGACAGAGAACCTCTCTCCAGCCAATTACTGCTCCAAGAATTAAATGCCTGAAGGGAAGCCTTCAGAATCATAGGTGGTTCTCCCCTGCTATTTTAGATAGTGTCCTGTGATAATGGCATCCCTATTAAATCCAGTCATAAGTTATTCAACATGGAAACAGATCTTTCAGTCTAACTTGTCCATGCCGACCAAGTTTCCCAAACTAAACGAGTCCTATTTGTCTGTGTTTTGCTAATGTCTCTCTAAATCCTTCCTTTCTGTGTATCTGTCCAAATGTCTTTTAAATGTTGTAACTGTACCTGTATCTCATTTCCTTTGGCACTTCATTCTACATATGCACCATTCTATGTGAAAAGGTTACCCCTCAGATCCCTTTTTAAATCTTTCTCCTCTTACTTTAAAAATATGCCCTTTAATCTTGAGCCCCTCCACCCTATGGAATAGATCTTTGCTATTTACCTTATGTATGCTCATGATTTATAAACTTTTTTAAAGTCACCCCTCAACTTCCTATGCTCCAGTGAAACAAGTCCCTGCCTATCCAGTCTCTCCTTATAACTCAAACTTTATAGCCCCAGTAATATTCTTGCAAATCTTTTCTGAACCTTCTCCAATTTAATAATATCCTTCCTAAAGCAATCCATGATGCTAATTGTGTATCGACTGGGGGCTTAACTTTATTGGGGCAGTGGGTATTAGTTGGGGACCCACTTGTGTGCATAGGTATATATGGCACAGACAGAGAAGACAAGGGGCTAACACCTTCAACATATTGTCTAGCTAACACCAATTGTTACAGTTAACCTGAGAATGCAAATTTTAAAAAGAAGTTTTTGATTTACACATGAAAGAAGTGAAACTATCATGATATTTGAACAGATGAAAGACTCCACAAACAATCAAGGTATTTTTCAATGTATAATTTCAGATACATCACACTGTTAACGTTTGCTATAAATTCTGTGTTTTACAATTGTGTACTCCACAACCACCTGATGCAGGAGCGGCACTCCGAAAGCTAGTGCTTCCAATTAAACCCGTTGGACTATAGCCTGGTGTTGTGTGATTTTTAACTTTCATTAGCATTCCTGATGTGTTTTTCTCGCCTTGGGGAAAAACAAATGTCAGTTTTAGACCAGAATTGAGTACTTCTTTAACTTGCCCATGCTTGTCTACATTAAGTATTTGGTTTTCCAATTTCCATGACTCTTTATTCCCAGATTGTGTGAGCTTTCTCTCATGACCTTTTTTTAGTTTCACTTTGTCTTGTGGTATTTGTGCACTGTGGAGGGGATGCATGTTTGGATCTGCAACTTGTTTTTTAGATTGCTAACTTTCAACCTACATTACAACACTATTTAATGTTGCCCTTTCTTCACAAGTGATTGTTTTTGACTTCAAAACACACAATCCTCATTGTCTGATCCACTCACTGGCTCAACTCAGACTTTGGACCGTTCCCAGAAACCTGTACCTCTGAGTTACTTGTGTTTCTGCATGTTTTCTGCCAGTTCTAAAATGCTTCCTGAAACATTTGCTGAAGTATTCTTCTGTGTTGAATGTTGCCACTACATTTGTGTCATTCCTTGTTATCAGCAATTAGCTATATCTGATTCATTGGCAATTTTCTAGATCAGAAGCATGATTTTCCTTGATTGATTCCCTGAAGACTCCGTGTCTAATTTCTCTCATTTGCACTTTTTTTTTTAACAGATAATACTGTCCACTGATAGTTACTTTGTTGTGTTGGTGTCCACAGATGTTACCATAGTATGGATGACTACATCATTGCTCACTCTCATTGCAAGTATGGATTCCTTCAAGATTGGAGAGTCTGGTGTGGATGAGGTTAGCCATCTTTCTAGTTTATTTAGAAGAGTTTTGTTTAATGAATAAGGTCAATTTTGTTGTATTATTACTACAACTATTTAAACATCACATGAATATGTTCTATATTTGTACAGAGACTGTGAGGAGTACATGAAATGTAAGCCCAATTCCTAGTAACTCTTACTTTATCCTCCAACTAAGACTTTATGACATCCTTACACTGGACGGTGCTTATTGAACTCAATCAAGCATTAATCCTTTCAAATCCATATACATCAAGATCAGCATTGTTATATAATAAAAACTCAATTTTTCTTTTGGTTTCACGTTTGTGCCACAGCCTTAAGCCACTTTGCATAGGGCTGCAAACCCATGATGTTGTGTGTAGCACTCCAGATGCATATGGTGAGGCAGTGGCAGAATGGCAATGTCAATAGAGTAGCACTGCAGACACCCAGGCTAATGTCAGAATAAGGGTTCAAATTCTGCTATGACACCAGGTAGAATTTGAGTTAAATGAATTTTTTAAAAATCAGGAATTTAAAGCTCCTTTCAGTAACGGTAACAATGAAGGTACTGTTGATTACTCTAAAATAAATCTTGTTTTCTAAAGTTCTTTCAGGAGAGAAAGCTGTTTTCTATATGGTCTGTATGGCTCCGACCCCAGAATGTGTGGTTGACTCTAAAATGCCTTCTGAAATAACTTTTCAAGCTACTGAGATCAAGAACAATTAGGGTTTGGAGACAAATGTTGGCCTGGCTGATGATGCATCCATCACACGAAGGAATAATGGGAAAACATGTTGATGCTATTCTTTGCAGTCATCATTTTAACAGACATAATCTATTTACCTTTGTAAGAGTAGATTATATCAACTTGTATGGTATAGACTGATTAATGAAAATTATCATTGGCTATCTTTCTAGCAGCCACCTTTTATAGGCTTGTTTGGTTTTTACATTTGCATGCCAAATCATTTAGCTTTTTTCAGTTAGTATTCTGCTTTACCTTTTTTTTTACTTGTTTCATTTCTTCCATGTTGCCTCCTCCACAGTTGAAAGTGAGGACTGCAGATGCTGGAGATCAGAGCTTAAAAATGTGTTGCTGTAAAAGTGCAGCAGGTCAGGCAGCATCAAAGGAGCAAGAGAATCGACGTTTCGGGCATAAGCCCTTCTTCAAGAATTCCTGAAGAAGGGCTTATGCCCGAAACATTGATTCTCCTGCTCCTTTGATGCTGCCTGACCTGCTGCGCTTTTCCAGCAACATATTTTTAAACTCATCCTCCACAGTGTCCTGGTCTTGATTTCTCTGCTGGCTGTTCTGTAAATAGTTCATCCTTTTCTTCATTATATTGCTCTTGTTAGGCCTGGACAGTGTCTCAGAATAATCCAAGGCCTCATTAGATATTCTATTAATACTCTTTAGTTAATGATTTGCAACTCCAGAGTTTCTGCTCAAGTTAATGGCTTTCTTAAGAGTAAGTTCTTCTTCCCTCGGTAAACGTGCTCTCATTGTAGGATCTCTTATTGCTAAGAAAGTCTTATCTTTAACAAAATCATCTTTCAGTTGCCCAATTTTCAAGATTCATTAAGATGTCTTGGTGCATTTACATACTATAACTATTCTTCCACTCTCCCTGAGCTCTACTCAGAAAATGTACAAGCAAAGTATTGCAAATGATGGGGTTCTGAATTAATCAAAAACAGACTCAAGTCTTGTTGCATCTTTGAAAGAAAAGTAGAGTTAGCATTTCATATAAAATATGACCAAACTTTCAAAAAAAAAGTCACATTGGACTGGTCATTAACTCTGTTTCTCTCTTCACAGATACATTCCAGATCTGTTGAATTTTTCCAGTGATTTATTTTTAAAATTTCTATTCATAAATAACACTAATAGAACATTTGAAACTGCTCATCAAGGTCTTCAATATTTTTCCAGTCTGATGTTTCTGCTCCTCAGTGAAATAGAGATTCCAACACAGATTGCAACATTGTTCCCCAGCACTGATAACAGAATTGCTCTTCTTATAAGACCATAAAGCGTAGGAACAGAAATTAAGCCATTTAGCCCATCGAGTATGCTCTACCATTCAGTCATGGCTGATAAGTTTTGCAACACCATTCTCCCGCTTTCTTCCCATAACCCTTGATCCCATTAACAATCAAGAATCTATCTATCTCTGTCTTAAATGTACTCAATGACCTGGCCTCCACAGCCTTCTGTGGCAGTGAATTCCATAGATTCACCACTCTCTGGCTGAAGAAGTTTTTCCTTATTTCCATTCTAAATGGTCTTCTCTTTACTCTAAGACTGTGCCCTCGAGTCCTAGTCTCTCCTACCATTGGAAACAACTTCCTAACATCCACTGTGTCCAGGCCATTCAGTATTCAGCAGGTTTCAATTAGATCCTCTCTCATCCTTCTAAACTCCATTGCGTATAGGCCCAGAGTCCTCAAATGTTCCTCATACGTTAATCTGAAATTCTAAACAAATAAGCTTAACTCATAGCTAACTCATAACTTTGTCATTGAGCTTAGCAGAAGTTCTATTCTGTCTCAAATTGCCTTTCATCTCCAGAAACATTGCAAATTAGAAATTTCAAAATACATCCCCACTCACTTAGCAGCACTGTTGCAGATTGCTGTTCTGATTATTCTCTGCTGTTTCATAGAGTGGCTGGCTGCCTTACACAAAATCTACACAATAATGACGCACACATTTGATACCATGTTTTATCTTACTGATTCATTTGGTTTCTGCCATTTTGCCTCAATACAGAAAGCAATCACATCAGAGGGCAGAGGACAATAGAAAGTCAAAGTTTATGGTGCACTGATGCATTTCTCCAAATACTGATGAAGCTAATTCTAATCATGTCTGTGCACATTCTGGTAATAAAATTGCTATATGGGGCAGAATTATAACAGTAGTGGATACTAAAACAGAAAAATTCTATTATTTATATATAGCATCTTAACACAGTAAAATATTCAAAGGTGTACAGGAAAACTTATTTTGACAAAAACACACCAAGTCACAGAAGGAAGTACTGATATAGGCAACCAAATCCTAGATAAAATTGTTGGTTTGAGGGACCAGCTCAAAAGAGATGAAAAAGTAGTGAGATTCAGAGTGAAAATCCAGAGCTTAGAATCTATATAGTGGGAAACATAGTCCCCAGTGGCAGAGAAGTTATAATCAGAGCTGCTCAAAAAGCTAGAATCAGAAGAGCACAAAAAACTAAAAGGCTAGTAAGACTGAAGGAAGTTGCAGAGACAAAAAGTGATGACAAAATTATGGAATTTGAAAAGAAGAAGGTGGATTTTAAAACTGAGGCACATCGGCTGGGAGACTGAGGAGTCATGTTGGAAGGTCAAACAACATGGGTGAAGATCGAGTCAGATTTAAAGCAAAGAAAGATACAGGTAGCAGAATTTTGGATTTGTACAAATTACAGATTTATGTAGGATAGAAGATGAGAGACCAGACCAGGGAACATTGAAATAGTCAAGTGCAGAAATACCCAAGGTGAATATGAGGGTTCCACAATCGATGAGCTGAAGTAAGGTAGGAGTGGAGTGAAATATCAGAGATGGAAGTAGGTAGCTGTGACAATGGTGCAGATAGATAGTCAGAAAGTCATCTCAAAGTCAAAAACAAAGAATTCAAACTGTCTTAACTAATGAATACAAACAATTCACAGTGCGTCAATATCTCTGGTATTAGCAGTCTTTCCTTGTTGAAGTCTGTGGAATGAGAAATTAACATTCCTCTGTTACTTCTTGTTTTTAATATCTATTGTGTAAAAATGTGCATTTTATTGAAATGTGTATGGATCCATTGTTTCATGTAAGATTTTTCAAACCTTTATACATTATCTTTATATTGACAGGTTAGCAGAAACAAAGATAAACTTGCTTTTCTCAATGTCTGAGCTCTGTTTAACATGAGGAACTTTTGTCCATTTTGCTAAAACATCATTACATTACTACATTTTTTAAAAAATGAAGTTGTTTTAGTTTATGGAAGAGGATAGGTCTTGTTCAGTCACATAATACACTTAAAAAATTACTCTAATCTACCAGCGACATTTAAAATAACTTTCACATTGGGTTATCCTTTATGGTTTAATTGAAGATTTGAAATAATATAATTAATACCTTCATTAATTCCCTTAATTAAAATGCACCACCTACTGTACAACAATGTATCGTTTAATTTTTTTCTAGCTTCTTTCACAGCATCTTCATCTCAGAATAATATTTAATACTATAAATAGTAAAGTATTTATCAACCTTTTTCTTTCATTATGATAATCTGAAGCTTCTGAATTCAGGCTCTGACACTATATTTTATATGAAATTCAAACTTTCAGCCTTTATCATTCATTCCTTGGTCTGATTTATGAAGACCTCAAGATTTAGAGTAATGCTTTTTTTAATATGAGTACAAACTAGGTTATAAAGTACTCTTGTGAAATAAATGGATATGTTGTTAAGTGTTATCAACAATGAGAATGCCCATGTTACACTCTATAATAGCTATTAATATGTCAGGAACATTGTGTATCACACCATCTTTAACACTGCTGCAAGATTGCGGTCAACCACAATAAATAGAATTGACTTGATAATATATTTCTATTTCACTACAGATCTTAGGGGACAAATTTCAATATCTCGTGGAAATGTGTGTGGGTTACAGATGCACAATTAAACTGTGCCTGTTCTTTCCATTGCAGGCAGCAGTCAAAGCTGATGGTGCACACTAATTTAACTGTTGGGAACTTAGGGGCAGTCCAACACTACACACATCAGCAAGATGTCAAAGACCATGTGATTGCAAGCATTACTGAAGACTAACCATTGCTACTTAGACCCCATCTGCACTTCTTTAAAGGGAGCTGATTTCATGTTATCCCCTTTCCTCACCACCACCACGAAACTATTAACAATGTCTATCAATCAAAACCCTACTTCACACTCATAACTTCACCTCACACATTTGAATTTACAAATTAAGAGCAGAAGGAAATCATTTTACGCCTCAAGCCTGCTCCAGCATTCAGAAGATGGTGGCAGATCTTCTGCTCTAGACTCCTCCTACCTCTAATACCTTTCACCACACACACGTTTGCAATGCTAACAGCCTCACACATGGATTTGGCAATGATTATAACCATATCAAACAAATATGCATTTCACTTAATAACATACTTTCTTCTCTCTGTCAAAACATGGTGATGTATAATCAGAGGCAGCAGCATCAAACTGATGGAGGACATGCACAATGCAAATGGAGGAGATGGTGGTCTCCATTATTAGAATGGCAATGATCTAGGCTGTGGTCAGACATTGGATGGAAAAAAATCATAGATAATGATATGTTGGCATCTAATTCTCCTCCTCATGTTGTCCTCCCTTCCAATCCCATAATATAATCCCATTATCTCATCTGATTCATAGCTGCAGGTAATGTAAGCATATATTCCTTCTATTCTCCTCGTTTCCTCATCAGTGCAGTACCATAATGCTTGTTTTCCTTTCAGATATTTTGACAGTGACTTGCAGTGATGGAAAATTAAAAAAGAGAGAAGCAGGTAGCCAAGCCAAAAACAAAAGTTGAATTGCTTCTTGATCAAACTCCTCTTGGCTCTCTGCATTTCGCTAGATAACTAATGGTAAAGCTATACCCTTACAATGATGAGGTTATACTGCAAACATCTAATTACAGTGAATCATGCCACATACTCTGGTCATTTTGAGGTTCTGCTCAGACCACTTGCACATAGGTGGAGTGACTTGAATGCTTTTTGGTCTACAGCTTGACCTGGGTGATGAACTTAGGTGATGCAATTGTTGTTTAAATGTGGAACTCACCAAATAATCAACTCTATCGCATTTTTTGTGTCGGTATGAATGTGGTTACACACATGCTAATGCTAAGTGTGTCTGGATGAAACACCAAAGTCATGAGACAAAGGTTATGGATAGCCCTTGTTGCTCAAGAGTTTATGATGCTGTCTCAAATGCAGGTGGTACTATCACAATATGAAGATGATGTGACTGTTGGCAAAATAGCAGCAGTGAACTGTGTGATGCACTGAGTATGGTGGCACACCTGGGAAAGTCATGTAAACTAGGCGGGAGTGGGTACTGCAGATGCTGGAGATTAGAATCAAGTTAGGAATGGTGCTGGAAAAGCACAGCAGGTCAGGCAGCATCTGAAGAGCAGGAAAATCGATGTTTCACTCAATGAAGGACTTTTGCCTGAAACATCGATTTTCCTGTTCCTCGGATGCTGCTTGACCTGCTGTGCTTTTCCAGCACCACTCTAATCTTGACTGAAAGCCATGTAAACACCCAGCCTCCTCCTCTGTTAAATCTCACTGGTATTGTGCTGCAATTCAGATATTTCCAAAGGCATCAGACAAAAAAAAGATTTTAAGAAATACACAGAATTGCACAATTTATCTGCTTTTCAGACCCAGATTGACAGAAAGCATGGAACAGATTCTGTGCTTAACAAGAGAGATTCTTTATTTCTTACAAATAAATAGATTCTAACTACCAATAACTACCTATGACAGCTGACATGTAACTCTAGTTGAAACTTTATTGCTGGAACAGCATAGCAGGTCAGGCAGCATCCAGGGAAAAGGAGATTCGACGTTTCGGGCACAGGCCCTTCTTCAGGAATCAGGCCTGTGCCCGAAACGTCGAATCTCCTGTTCCCTGGATGCTGCCTGACCTGCTGCGCTGTTCCAGCAATAAAGTTTCAACTTTGATCTCCAGCATCTGCAGACCTCACTTTCTCCATGTAACTCTAGTTAACTAATTAAAACTCTAACACTCTTTTAAACGTCTTGATACACACACAAACACATGTGCACGCGCGTACACACACACGCATATACATATGAAGAGGTAAAGACAGGAAAAAAAAAGACATGGTTTGTGATGGGCAGGTGGACAGAAGCAGCTCAATGATCCCTGTACATAGACTCCACTGAGATTGTCATTCTAGCTTGACATGATAGTGTGCTTTTTGATTCTCCTTCACCAGACCCTTTCCCTTGCTTGTAGGAGGTATGATGCAAATGTATAAAGGTTTGACTCACCGGTTAAGAGCAACATCGTATAACAACTGCTGTGGAAAAATAAACTGGCCTCCTTCAGACTTAAAATGGTTTTTACTGCAGAGCAAAAACAGCCCTTTCTTCTCCAGATGATGATTTCCTCAAAAGCATTCACACCCCCAAGGTTTCAACTACCTGGAAGCCAATCACTGTGTTATTGGCAGACAGAGGCCTTTGATTTGTAAACTTGTGACAAGTTATTGATGACAATCAGCTACCTGTTGTTCGACAAAGCTTTATCTGCACTCACCCCTTGTCTGTAAACCAGGCTTCTACTTCTATTTGAACATGAAGTTATTGTAAACAATATTTACAATGAATGTTACAATAATTGCAGCAATCCTTGGTTTTTAAACTTCTTTTCCCATTTTAGTCAACAATAAAAAAAACAGAAAAATAAAAAAACCGAGATCTTTACATCTCTTATGAAGGGAATGAAATGCACCGAATATCTCCACAGAGGTCTCCCTTACACAACAATGACAGGCAGGATACCTACTTCAGCCTGTAAGGATTCTAATATATAAAAGCTTATGGTCGCAATGACCTTCACAGGCATTAGCAATGTTATCTTCTCCTTACTCCAAGACTGCCATTTTGGGCTGCAACTGTTTGTAGATTTCAGAGAGCACTGTTATTTAATATAATTTGGAGGTGCCAGTGTTGGACTAGGGTGTACAAAGTTAAAAATCATGAAAACCAGGTTACAGTCTAACAGGTTTATTTGGAAGCACTAGATTTCGGAGCACTGCTCCTTCATTAGGTGGACCCCAAACCACCGGATAAATAAGATGCAGCTTATTACTTGACAGCCATCACGTACTAGTTAATATGAAATATATTGTTACTAAGACTTTGAGGGAGGTCTTGATGGTCAGTCATCTATCCTTCAAGATCAAGAGCTGTTCTCTCTCACTGGTCTGTATGACACCATCGCATTACGGGCTGCTTCATGGACTCTTCAATTCACCCTTCCAGACCCTAACACCTTATAAAACAAGCACTTAATTAGTGAAGTGGAGGCATTAAGCACACTGTACCTCCCAAAGGTTGAATTAGAGCATAGAACATAGAACATTACAGTGCAGTACAGGCCCTTCGGCACTTGATGTTGCCCAATCTGTGGAACCAATCTGAAGCCCAGATTCTCATCCATATGGCTATCTAATGAGCATTTAAGTGCCCTTAAAGTTGGCGAGTCTACAATTGTTGCAGGTAATGCGTTCCACGCCCCTACTACTCTCTGAGTAAAGAAACTACCTCTGATATCTGTTCTATATCTCTCACCCCTCAAGTTAAAGCTATGTCCCGTCATGCTGGCCATCACCATCCAGGGAAAAAAACTCTCACTGTTCACCCTATCTAACCCTCTGATTATCTTATTTGTCTCAATTAAGTCACCTCTCAACCTTCTTCTCTCAAATGAAAACAGCCTCAAGTCCCTCAGCCTTTCCTCATAAGACCTTCCCTCCATACCAGACAACATCCTCGTAAATCTCCTCTGCATCCTTTCCAAAGCTTCCTCATCCTTCCTATAATGCGGTGACCAGAACTGTACTCAATACTCCAAGTGCGGCCGCGCCAGAGTTTTGTACAGCTGCAGTATGATTGCATGGTTCCAAAACTCAATCCCCCCACCAATAAAAGCGAACACACCGTATGCCTACTTAACAACCCTATCAACCTGGGTGGCAATTTTCAAGGATTTATGTACCTGGCCACCGAGATCTCTTTACTCATCTACACTACCAAGAATCTTAACATTAGCCCAGTACTCTGCATTCATGTTACTCTTTCCAAGATGAATCACCTCACACTTTTCTGCATTAAACTCCATTTGCCACCTCTCAGCCCAGTTCTGCAGCTTAGCTATGTCTCTCTGTAACCTACAACATCCTTCGTCACTACCCACAACTCTACTGACCTTAGTGCCATCTGCAAGTTTATTACCCATCCTACGATGCCCTCATCCAGGTCATTTAGAAAAATGACAAACAACAGATCTTTACTGTATTCCACTAGTAGCTGAACTTCAGGATGAACATTTCCCACCAAACACCACCTTTCAGCTGGCCAATTTCTGATCCAAACTGCTAAATCACCCTGAATCCCATTACTTCATATTTTGTGCAATAACCTTCTCAAACATCTTACTGAAATCCAATACACCACAACAATGGCTTTACCCTCATCCACCTGTTTGGTTACCTCCTCAAAGAACTCAATAAGGTTTGAGAGGCATGACCTAACCTTCACAAAACCATGTTGACTATCCCTAATCAACTTATTCCTTTCTAGATGACTATAAATCATATTTCTTATAACCCTTTCCAATACTTTACCCACAACTGAAGTAAAGCTTACAGGTCTATAATTTCCAGGGTTGCCTCTATTCCCCTTCTTGAACAAGGGAATATTTTCTATCCTCCAGTCTTCTGGCACTATTCCTGTCAACAATGATGACATAAAGATCAAAGTCAAAGGCTCTGCAATCTCCTCCCTGGCTTCCCAGAGAATCCTGGGATAAATCCCACCCAGCCCAGGGGACTTATCTATTTTTACACTTTCCAGAATTGCTAATACCTCCTCCTTATGCACCTCAATTCCATCATCTTAGGACATAATCCTTAGCCTGCATCTCAGTATTCTCCTCAATCACATTGTCTTTTTCTAGTGTGAATACTAACGAAAAGTATTCATTTAGCACTTCCCCTATCTCCTCTGACTTCAGGCACAACTTCCCACTACTCTGCTTGATTGGTCCTCATCTTACTCTAGTCATTATTTTATTCCTGATATCCCTGTAGATAGCCTTAGGGTTTTTTCTTGATCCTATCTGCCAATGGCTTCTCATATCCTCTCCTAGCTCTTCTTAGCTCTCTCTTTAGGTCTTTCCTGGCTAACTTGTAACTCTCTAACTGAGCCATCGCATTTTATCCTAACATATGCCTTCTTCTTCCTTTTGACAAGAGTTTTAACTTCCTCAGAATACCACGGCTCCTGCGCTCGACAACTTCTTCCCTGCCTGACAGGCAGATATTTCTCAAGGGATTAGGAATGTTGTTCCCTTAAAACTAAGTTTGATCTCCTATTGAGAATTTGTTTCTCCCTTATACTGTTCTGCCTTCTAATAGTTTCTCCTCCTCTGTGTCACTTCTGTTTATTCTTTTTTGTCATTATACCCCCCATACAGCAAAGGAGCAGAAGCAGGCCATTCAGCTCATTGAATCTGCACTGCTCTGACTGAAATTGTGGCTGATCTGATAATCCTCAACTCCACCTTCCTCACTTTTCCTCATAATCTTTGTTTGTTTTAATCATTTAAAAAAAATCTCAGTTCTGAACATACTTAACAGTCTAGTATCTACAGCTAACTATGGTAAAGAATTCTACAGATACACTACCTTCAGAAATTCCTTCTGAGTTGTTTCTTGAATGCAAGATGCCTTATGTGGATTGCTGCATGCGTAAAGTTATGTTACAGGCCAGGGGGGAGAGAAACCATCGCAGACATGTTTAGTAATAGATGGCCTGAGCAAACTCTTGAAGTGAGAAACAAGGCCTTTGCCGTGTAGCACACTCCTCCAGTATGATTGAACAACTTGAAATAACCACACAAAGCATCAAGCTCTAGAACCACCACAAGATGTTGTAGAAATCAATCATCAACCAATCTGAAAGCATTTGATGATCCTCTTAAATGGTACTAGTGATGCTGGTGATGATAGAAGGCAAGGTGGATAAGAGGGGCAATAGCCTTCCTGTTACTGGACATGACACTAGCTGAACATGATTATCGGAGGGTAATGACTGGAACGTTCAGCCCAAAATGGCATTTCAGTTATTAAGACATTAGTTCATGCTCAGTTAAAGCTCAATCTGCCCTCAAACATGTGTGAGAGTCTGATGCTTCCATTTGCCCAGACAAACCCCTTACCAAAGTGTGTAAGCTAAAATAACACCTGCAGTGTTCGAAACACAAATGCTCTGCAACTCAGTTTTGTGACCCAAAGTATTTTAATTACACCAGACGTGAAATAATGTACTTCTACATTTTTCATTGTTTTTCTTTTCCTCTTTGATTAGCAGCATCACTTATTGTGAATCCGTACACGTATGAAGTGTGCAACTAACTGAATAATGTAGGAAGCCCAAAGTAAAATATCAGAATCCAGGGGAAAACTCAGTGTTAACTAAATGTTATATGGAATGGGAACACAGCAGGAAAAGGTCAAATGCAATGGGTGCACATCATGTTGAATTGAAATTAATGTAGGTACTCTAAAACATTGACTTGTCTTCAGGGAAGCGAAATAATAATATTTTTCAGGACAGTGATAGAAAATGATGCAGTGCCTTTTATATCATCCATGAAAAGCTTTATGGTACAAAGGCTTAATTATTTTTCTCCTTCTGTATTCTGAAATCTATGTTTTTTTGTGTCATTTTTCATGCAGGTAAAATGAAGATTGAAACTGAAAATCAATTTGTGGAATAAGTGTTTTTGTTCACCTCTTTTGTTCCAGAGTCCCCATCGACACTGCATTGGTCATCCATTAGGATAGCAACCTGAACATTTCCAGAACCCCACTCTACCATCATAAGTGTAAATTGCAAAGGGCATAGCCCCTGTTAACTTTGAAGAGATATTGATACATACACAACGCAATAGGTTGCTGCCCTTTTAAGGGGATAATTAGGGCAGAGAATTCAGCCTGAGCTAATCCACCCTCATGTGGATCCAAGAAAATTTATTTTTAAACATTGTAGTTCTTACTGAAGTCAGTCCAATGAGAAAACATAGCCAATCCCTGCTAGGATTGTGTACATTACTTAAGAGAAGCTTTGAGACCCATAGAGCCCTTTAAAAGAATATGTCTCAACTGAACTGAAATCTTCAAAAAAATTTTTTTTTTCTGGACATCCAGAAGGCAGAAAGTCTGTCCAATACCTTCCTTGTAATTTATTAAAAATAATTTCCAAATGTATCAGAATCCCAGCAGAGTTTGGATCCAGTCCATCATCTGGCACATATCACCTCTCGATGATATAGCCACTTGCACCTCAATTGAATGAAGCTTGTACTGCCATTGCTCCCAGGGATTATAGGATCTTTGATTGAATATTACATAAGATTATATATTGCCTTTTTTTATTTATTACTCGACATTGTCAGTACAGTATAAGCTGCAAGTAAAATAGTTTTGCAAAGGCTTACTAGGATTCCGATAAATGTTCAGTACTGGGATGCAAAAGACAAGTTAAAATGGGAAACTGAAAGAATGAAAGGATTGTTGGATTCACAGATAATTAAATTAATTTTTAAAAAGTGTCGACAATGAGATGACATAAAAGTAAAAGGTAAAATATAGGAGCAGCTCAAAACAAAAATATGAGGAAAAAGTTGCACTTGTATAGTACAGTCCCTCAATACTGCACTGGCATACCAGCCTTGATTTTTCGGTTCATGTCTAGAAGTAAAGCTTGAACTCTAAACCTTATAAGCCAGTGCCAGGAATGCTGTAGCAGAGCCATAGCAGTCAGCTCCAGAAACACCGAAAACATCCCTTGGGAAAAGAAATGTAAATGATTGGTATTTCATTTTTATTCATGAAAGACGTAAGAAGGAAATAAGTAACAACAGGATGAAGATTATCTATTTATGAGTCTTTGTGGAGAAAAGAACAGGAGGTGTTGAGAGAAAATTAAATATTTCCAAACAGAGATAAAGGGAAAACCTCCAAAGAAGACATTTCCATGTGAATAAAGAACTAAGCATACAGAGACAAACCATTATTGAACTGAAGTCGACAAATTTAACGTCATTTAAATGGAGGATGAACAATCGTTACATAATTTTATTATTAATGTTGAAAAATGGGGATAGAATAAAAGGAAAAGTAACTTACTGAACATAAACATCAGAAAAATATGAAAGGAAAATAAAACAAGTTGTTTAAAAAGTTAAACTAAAAGGCATTTTGTGAAAATGCTCATATTTATTTAGACTTAAAAATTTTATGTGTAATTAAGAGGGTTTTTAATCTCAAAACCAGCTCTGAAAAACCGACCCAAAAGAGAGAGACAAGAACTTTTATTCTTTGAGGTGGGTGATAATGGGAGTCATGGTGATAAGCCAGGGAAAGAGTTCTGAGGGTACTTTGCTCAAAGATTGCCAGAATAGAAGACTAAACTCAGAGCTCCAGAATATTGTTAAAACTATTCTAAAAAAAAATCATGTAAACCACATCCCCTTCCCCTCACTTGTCACACTCCATGGCATCCTTACACATATTGTGTAATGCATAGTTACTAATCCATACCACTTCATGATCCCCCTCACTCTTCATGGCCTCGTGTACACTTTGTACCCACCTTTGACCCCTTATACACCCTTGTGCCCCTTTTTAGATCTTATGCAAATTTGATACCAACTCACTTTCATCCTTCCCTTCATCCACCATGCTTTGCCCTTTCATCTACCTTCCCAACTGACTCAGTAGTCACGATAGACATGAGCACTCATGATGAGATGAACGAAAATTCCTTAAGTGTCCATTGATGAGTTCACTATTTAAAGTGATACTGTCATTGACTTAAGAAAAAGTTTTTACTTCTTTTAATACTTCATAAAATATGAGCATTGGAAGTCATAGTCCAACTTCAAAGAGTTTATAACCATTTAGAATTTTCAATCAAACTGTGAACCAACTGGCATCCCACTAAAAGATTATGAAATTCGTCATGCAACTGTAATTCAATTATAATAGGCCTTAAAACTTATGTCAACAGAGAAAGTGAAACAAGTCCTTTCATTAAAGCTGACAGATGATTTTCCAAAATATTGACAGCTTCTTTTGACAGACCCCTTGGGAGTTTTGCTCCAATTATCTTGACGGTTCTAATGTCAATTTTAAAATCTCAAAGAAAACCTGACCATCTCAGGGCCATACCCAAAAGGTTACCTTACCTCTGCTAAAGGGTAAAAAATGAGGACTGCAGACACTGGAGATCAAATTCAAAACATGTGGTGCTGGAAAAGCACAGCCTGTCAGGCAGCATTTGAGGAGCATAAGCTCTTCATGAGAAATGAGAGACATTCCTGATGAAGAGCTTACGCTGAAAATGTCAACACTTCTGCTCCTCGGATGATGCCTGATGGCTATGTTTTTCCAGTACCATAGTTTTTGACTTTCCTGAAGGGTAGTCTATCTCTCCAAATAGCTTTCACAGCATTGTATCTTCTCCCACAAAGATTAAAGTGCACAAGTCTTTTATTTTTACGTACCCTATCTAGAGAATATTAGTTACGTCTTCACTCATTCCCTTCCTCTTGTAAAAATGGTAGGATCTATGTTCAAAGACAGGACTGCTGGGATTTGGGTTTCTAATTCCATTTTCTAGTGAAGGTGAGCCTCTCTAAATGTCTAAAAATTTAGACCCAAAAATCTGCACCTCTAACAAGTTCTCAATAATGCCCTTAAAAATACTAATCAGCAATAGGTAGGCTGTGGATTCCATTTATCATGAGTTGTATAAATAATAAATGGTTTGGCTTTACATTGATAAAACCTATTTTGTACAATACCGTGTAAAATCCCTTTACTGGCAGTTCACATTTTATCAAATGGTCTAATCCTTTTCTTTCTAAAGAATGCCTCTCTGGAGCACTTTATAATCAGTTGCCTTTAAGGAAGGACACCAAAAAGGCAGATTGAATTGCAACAGTTTGAATTTGAGTTCACAACATTTTGATCCAGAGGGGAATATACCACCAACTGATTCAGGTTCAATCGTAAAGATTACATGTAACAGCTGGAATTTACAATGTTAGCTATATTCACGTCTCCTGTGCTATTTGTAAATTATACCAGGTCTTTTATGACTCAGTGCTTTGGTGTTCCTCAATTACTGCCTGAGGCAGTGTTAAAATGTCATAGATGAATTTATACACACACCTAATAAGAATCTGGCAAGAAAATAATTCATCATATTATGTAAAGATTCATATTTTTTATTCATCTATTAGAGAGCATCTTCAAAATAAGTCTTCAACTAGCAATACAAATTGAAAAGGGACATAATTTTATATAATGAATTATAGCAGTAAGTATCAAATTGGGATCAGCCTTGGATTTCTTTAAATAGAATACAAAATAAGAACAAGAGATCAGATTCACTGCCCAAGGTACATTACTTGTTTGAGGAGAGCAACTACAGTTAACAATTCCAACAATCCAACCAAACTATTATACCCCCTGTCTATAATAAATCATGAATGGGGAATTTTCTGCTTGCCTCCTCCCAAACAGGAGTAATGCATAAGGTTCAGAAGCATTTACCTTTAATGATTCATTTAGTGCATGAACAGCATTGCTCCCCAACTATTACTTAGTTTTTTCCTGAGGATAGCTGTGGCAGCTAAGGTCAATTATAATGCGTGGCAACTGCATCCATTTATGGCCTCATCCTTGGTGACATATTTCTTCATGTCACCTGTAGCCCTACAACCCAGGTTTTATGGGTTCCTCCAATTCTGGCCTGTGATGTTTCCCTGATCTTCATATTTTAACCATTGCCACCTATACCTTTGGCTTTTTTTTTCGTTAATCCTCTCCTGTTATCTATATATTGGCTATGTGGACCAGGTGACCTTCTCATAGAATCATAAAGTCATAGAGATGTACAGCACAGAAACAGATCCTTTGGTCCAACTCATCTATGCTGACAAGATATCCTAACCTAATCTGGTTCCATTTGCCAGCACTTGGCCCATGTCCTTCTAAACCCTTCCTATTCATATTCCCACCCAGATGCATTTTCCATGTTACAATTGTACCAGTCTACACCATTTCCTCTGGCAGCTGGTATTGGATGGTCCAGGTCAATTCAGATCAATGAGGAAAGAGGAAGAGAATGATTATGAATGAGGCCTATTGATAGCATCATGGCGTTACTAATGGCAGTGGGACAAAATAATTCAGGTCTTGAGAGATGATTGGACTCAATGAGGCCATTGAGAAAGACAAGGAATTCCCAGAATGTGATATTAAATTACGTGGGTTCAAGATCTAGAGCTGCAAAATGGAATGAAGGCTGATCCATCTAGTGTTTGTTTCTAAACTTCAAATGTTATCACACCAATTACTCAAGTAGGACTGGTAAATAATCTTGTGAGTTCTTTCTTTGAGGTTACAGTCATGGATGCATGTTGCTGAAGATCTGTTAGTAGCATTTCTTGCTTAGTCAATTCCTGTGTCACAAGATACATGGCAGCATTTCCTATATGATATATACTGTCTTTGGATGTGATTTGGAGGTGCCGGTGTTGGACTGGGGTGTACAAAGTTAAAAATCACACAACACAATGTGCTTCTCCTTCATCACAACTACAACCACCTGATGAAGGAGCAGTGCTCCAAAATCTAGTGCCTCCAAATAAACCTGTTGGACTCTAACCTTGTGTTGTGTGATTTTTGTCTTTGGACATGCCCACTTAATGACATATGTAAATGTTCCCAGCCTGCATAACCTGTAAATCTGTAAATAACCCGTTTGGATATGTCATGGCACACCTTTATGACAGATGGGTCTTGAACTTAGACCTTCTGTCCCAGAGGTAGGGACATTACTACTGCAACACAAGAAACCTCTGCAGAGTCTGTTTGCTTGTCCTTGGGGGCTCTTTTATAACCCACCTGCAGTTACCTGATACTGCAATCTTCCTGTCCACGTCTGTTATATGATCACTCATGTCCAATGCTGTCACCATCAAACTTTAAAATTCACATTACACTCGATGCATGCAGGTTGCTGCAATGAAAGAGCTCATTCATTCCCACCATCAGGACATGGATTAAACTATTCTTGCTGTTTTCATGTGACAAATAATAAAATGAAGCACAGTAGCAAAATCTGCAGGTCTTGAGAGAGACCTTTCATAGCCCAGAGGAAATCATATAGATTTTTGATTTGCTTGCATACCTGGAAGCAACAAATCAAGAACTTTCATCAAGAATATGCATTAATATGTCCTGTTCTTCACTCCAGGCCCGTTGTAAATCAAGGCATATTCTGATATCCACCAAAAGAATGCTACATTATTCTAAAGAGCCTTGAGTAGAATTATTGAAACATATTCATCTTTACTGTGTCGCTGGGTAAGGTAATATTCTAAAGGAAGCAGTTGATTGCCTGTTATATGCATAAATCATTGCAGACTTCAGTTGAGCATGGAAATTATATATTTTTAATGCCTTTGCTCCGATATTATGAAGATTTTTTCTTTTACTGAGGAACAGGTGAAACTATCCCTGTAGAATCGGGATTCTAGCCTAATCTACAATGGGTAAATAAGGGTTGAAAGTATGCTTTGTTTGATAAATAAAGCAGAACCTAATGGAAATGTATACACTCAATAAGCATAAATCCACAGTTCAATTTGTGACTTACAGAAAATTATATGGCTTTTCCTGAGGATAGACTTCTTGAATAAAAATGCCATGTTACAGTATTTGTATAGGATAGGAAGTTATTTTAGATATTATGCTTGTAGCTCTGTAGAACTGCCCGATGCAGCATGGGATTTTCGGTCTGCCACTGGCATTTTATGCTGAAAGCAAAATTATTCCATTGGTGACCTTTATTTTCCCACTGTCATGTATTTAGGGTAATAAGGTTAAACTAAGAATGGCAGGACAAAAAAAAAACCTATAAAAACAGAATCTGTGGAATGCAAATCTTTTGCATAATAGTAAAATAGTGATAAAATGACATCACGTAGAAAGTAAATCAACTCACATAATATGGTGAGACAATGTTAAACTTGTTAAAATTATAAGCATGGAATAAAAATGGAATGAAGCAAAGTACAACATTAACTGTATTGTACTACCGCTATGAATAAAGAATAAAAATACTGACAATATATATTGTACAAAAATTGCAACAGCATTTAATGTAGACTAAGGTAGTCTTGATGAAATGTCACATCTAACGTGGAACTAAAATCAATTTCAACTCGTATTGAGAATGTAGGTGTCAACATTATCCAATCCCCCAAAACTGTTCGTTAGTTATTCAGTTGAGATAATGGAAATTATCGAAATTACAAAAACAATTTTTAACACCCAACTCAGGGGACAAAACAACATTTCATTTTATGTTGCGCTTACTCAAAGGAGGGCATTTTTGGAAAGAATGGCTCAGGGTAAGCTATGCAGGTGAAAAGTAGATTACTGCAGTCATACTATTACCAAAACAATAACAATACCATGGATAAAAGCAAATTACTGTGGATGCTGGAATCTTACACCAAAAGAGAAAATGCTGGAAAATCTCAGCAGGTCTGGCAGCCTCTGTAAGGAGAGAAAAGACTTGACATTTCGAGTCTAACTGACCCTTTGTCAAAGCTTTGACAAAGGGTCAGTTAGACTCGAAACGTCAACAATACCATGGGCCCTCTTGAAAAGTCAGTAAATCACATGATCTCAAGGTTAACATTAACTTTCTTCCAGTTCTGCTAGTTTCTTTTGGAAATAGCGAGTACTAATGTACTCTTAGGTACTGAGTTGGAGGAATTATGATTGAAAATTGGGAAAGGACTAAATGGGCTGACTTTCCCTCAGCCTTGAAAAATGCAGGCAATGATGAATCAGTTGGGAATATATGGCAAGATCGGAAAAATGAACCATTTCCTTGTTAATCTTGCATCAGTATTTTTCAGTGTTGAGCTGCCAAGTTAAGGTATTGGCTTTTATTTCAATATCATAATTTTTTAATAAAATTATCTTATCCAAAATAAACATTTAATAAGGTGTCTTGGGACATCATGCATTTTAAACTTTGCTTTAGTTGAATTGCTCTGCAGTTTAGAAAATTGAATCAAAACAAGATCTGCATGGTCCCAAATGTAAGTTGACTAAATTCTCAGAATTGCCATGATGTTACAGACCATGTTATTCATTATTACGTAGCAACCTTAATTGGAATTAAATCAAAGTTGCTTTGCAACCATAACTTCCTACATAAGATTAATTTTCATTTTGACAACTGATTAGATTCCCTACAGTGTGGAAACATGCCCTTCAGCCCAACAAGTCCACACCAACCCTTCGAACAGTAACCCACCCAGTCCCAATTCCCTCTGACTAATGCACCTAACACCACAGGTAATTTAGCATGGCCAATTCACCTGACCGGCTCATCTTTGATTTGTGGGAGGAAACCCACACAGACATGGGGAGAATGTACAAACTCCAGAATTGAACCTGGGACCCTGGTGCTGGGAGGCAGCAGTGCTAACTGCTGAGCCACCATGCCACCCCTAGCAATGTACTGCTTATAGATTCATCAGTTCTTTTGTTAGGTTATATTGACACACCTTAACTAATTGGCCATGGTGCAGTAAATTAATTGGCTTTGCACTCTGTCACAAAGGCTGCTAGTTTTGGACCTAATCTGCTCCTAAAGGTATGATCTCATTTAACAGCACCAATATATTATTTCTTCAATTGGCTCTCCAACCTGTCTCCAGGGGCTTTGGAAATTCTTTCAAAGGGTCTGTGTCTTTCTATTGATAAAATATGCAATATTCAATTGAAGAACTATGATTAAAAAGATTGAAGTATTGAAATGTGGTACATCAATTGAAATAAGCTAAACTTTACTCCATTCTCTTTCTGCTATGTTTGTCGCCTGCTTCAGACCTCAAAGTATAGAACCAACAATCAGTCAAAATTGATCCCAGTGCACTGAATTGATCCCATCATCAAAATGTTACACAAAATTTCTTCTGGGCTGAATGACTAAACATCCTGAAAAGTGAATAGCAATACAAACTTTCACACGATTCTTTAAAATTTCTCTATTCACTGTTTTTGCAGAATTGCTAGTCCTGAATGAAAATCATTGATGAAAGAAAGAGGTAATCATTCATTTGCTGGTATCATCACTCATTTCTGTCTTCAATTTGGCCAAAAAAAATAGAAATTTCTGAATGACTACTCATACACACAGTATCCAGAAAGAGCATCTTTCTTACTCATGTTTGGAAACACTGATATTGATCACCTATCCCCCGTGGTCCTGAAAAGTTGTTGATCTTTTGAACCATTGGTACTTTGGCAGAAATAAGTGTCTGCATCTGCAATTTCAAAGCAATGTTAAGAGCCAACTACTTTGTGAAGGACTGGAATTACATTAGGGCAAGGCAATTTCATTTTCTAAAGGACACTCATGCATAGTTAAGGTATTTATGACAACCTGGGATCATCTTTGCTCACTGCTTTTTCAAGTTTAACAAAAAACACAATTTTAATTCTCAAACTGCCATGGTACAAATTGAACTAACATTTAGGTAACCCCTTTAGTAACACAGCCACTGCAATATTATACCCATAGTACAGTAAATTCCAATAACAGTTTGAAAGGAGTTCATTACAGGTCTGAGTAATTATTCATGATTACCATATCTTCGAAATACAGTGACAAGAATGTGCCTGACTGATTTTTGGACTGTCATGGATTTCTGAAATTTAAAATGAGAAGCAATTTACAATTGAGATTTTCAGTCTCTACATTTGTAACTATCAAATTTCATAACAATAAGCCCAACTTTATGTGACCTCGGTTCCTTTTGGATGATTACATTAAGCTCTGTATTATCTGGGGCAATATTTCTTTAATACACAACCTCCTGCACAAATCAAGGCTCATACAATTATACTGTGGAGATGGGAGCTTCTTATTAATTTATGTTTTATCACAAAAAAAACACTACCAGAAAGTCCTTTAGGAATTTTAGAAATTATTTAGGAGCTTTGAGTTATAATTAGGTAAAGTATTGAGGAGAGGGAAATTACTCTTTATAGTAACTTTTAACGTTTGATTAAACATTAACCTCGCATACCAAACTGGACTTTTTGTCATATGGGGAAAAAAATGATTACAACCAAAAGAATCATATTTTCTTCTTGGACCTTTTAATCAAATAATCCTCTAACATGGAATTTAATGGAACAATTTGAAAATGCTCACTTCCTTCCCAGGTTAACTCCCTTATTTGTGCAGTGAATCAATAAAAGACAATTCAATTGTCATTAAGCTTATTTTCACATTTACTAAATATATGTGTAAATTTTAGTGTCTCTTTGTTTCTTGGCAACAATTAGATTGACACGGTGACATTTGCAAGAATTTCATTTTACTCATTCATGGGATGTGGCATCACTGGCTGGTCCAGCATTAATTGCCCATACCAAATTCCCCTTGATAAGCTGTTGTTGAACTGTTTTCCTGAACTACCACAATTCTTAGGGTGTAAGAACACCCAGTGTTGTTAGAAGGGGAGTGCCAGGATATTGAACTCTCAGTGGTGAAGTAATGATGATATAATTCCAAATTTTGGTGCTTTGTGGCTTGGAATGAAGGCTATATTTTGCTAATTACTAATATTTAATATTTGTGTACATGCTAATGTTTACCACTACCCCAGAGCTTGGAGGTTTCACTCTTCTCCCAGAATGCCCCAAGTCTTAGGAAGGATATGCTGAGATTAGAGTGGCTCCAGAGGAGGTTTATCAAGAGTGCTCCCAGGGATGAAGGTTTTGTTATTTAAGGAGACATTGAGGACTCTGGGTCTGTACTCAATGGAGTTTTGAAGGATGAAGGAAGATGATACTCCTTGAAAGTGGAGTCACAGATAGATAGAATAGTGAAGAAGGCGTTTGGTATGCTTTCCTTTATTGGTCAGAGCATTGAGTATAGGTGTTGGGAGGTCATGTTGCAGCTGTACAAGAGATTGATTAAGCCACTTTTGGAATATTGCATGCAATTCCGGTCTCCTTCCTATCAGAAGGATGGTGTGAAACTTGAAAGGGTTCTGTAAAGATTTACAGGGATATTGCCAGGTTTGGAGGGTTTGAGCTATCAGGAGAGGCTGAATAGGCTGGGGCTGTTTTGCTGGAGCACCGAAGACTGAAGGGTGACCTCATAGAGGTTTATAAAATCATGAGGGACATGCATAGGATAAGTAGACAAATTCTTTTCCCTGGAGTGGGAGAGTCCAGAACTGGAGGAAATAGGTTTAGGGTGAGAGCAGACTGATATAAAAGGGAATTTAGATCAGAGTGGTGCTCGACAAGCACAGCAGGTCAGGCAGCATCCAAGGGGCAGGAAAATTGACATTTTGGGCAAAAGCCCTTCATCAGGATAAAAAAGAGACCTAAGGGGCAACTTTTTCATGCAGAGGGTGGTAAGTGTATGGAATGAGCTGCCAGAGGAAGTGGTGGAGGCTGGTACAATTACAACAACAAAAAAGGCATCCGAATGGGTATATGAATAGGAAGGGTTTAGAGGGATATGGGCCAAGAGTTGACAATTGGGATTAGAGTAGGTTGGGATATCTGTTTGTGTGCTGTACGTCTCTATGTGTCTATGAATCTATGTCATTCAAACTTATAAAACAATTAGAGGCCTGGCTAGAGTGGACATCAAGAAGATATTTCAACTAGTAGGAGAGGCTAGGATCTGAGGGCATAGCTTCATCCGCAGAAGGCCTTGGAGGCCAAGCCACTGAGAGTATCTAAGACAGAGATAGATAGGTTCTGATGAAAGGCTTTTGCCCGAAACGCCGATTTTCCTGCTCCTCGGATGCTGCCTGACCTTCTGTGCTTTTCCAGCATAACTCTAATCTAGACATAGATAGTAAGGGGATTAGTAAGGGGATCAAGGGTTATGAGAAGGCAGGAGAATGGGGTTCAGAAACATATCAGACAATAGACAATAGACAATAGATGCAGGAGTAGGCCATTCTGCCCTTCGAGCCTGCACCACCATTCAATATGATCATGGCTGATCATCCTTAATCAGTATCCTGTTTCTGCCTTATCTCCATAACCCTTGATTCCACAATCCTTGATAGCTCTATCCAACTCTTTCTTAAATGAATCCAGAGACTGGGCCTCCACTGCCCTCTGGGGCAGAGCATTCCACACAGCCACCACTCTCTGATGAAGAAGTTTCTCCTCATCTCTGTCCTAAATGGTCTACCCCGTATTTTTAAGCTGTGTCCTCTGGTTCGGCACTCACACATCAGCGGAAACATGTTTCCTGCCTCCAGTGTCCAATCATTTAATAATCTTATATGTCTCAATCATATTCCCTCTCAGTCTTCTAAACTCAAGGGTATACAAGCCCAGTCGCTCCAGTCTTTCAGTGTAAGGTAATCCCGCCATTCCAGGAATTGACCTCATGAACTTATGCTGCACTCCTTCAATAGCCAGAATGTCTTTCCTCAAACTTAGAGGCCAGAACTGCACACAGTACTCCAGGTGCGGTCTCACCAGGGCCCTGTACAGCTGCAGAAGAACCTCTTTGCTTCTATACTCAATCCCTCTTGTTATGAAGGCCAGCATGCTATTAGCCTTCTTCACTACCTGCTGCACCTGCATGCTTACCTTCATTGACTGGTGTACAAGAACATCCAGATCTCTCTATACTGCCCCTTTATCTAAATTGGTTCCATTTAGGTAGTAATCTGGCTTCCTGTACTTGCCACCAAAGTGGATAACCATACATTTATCCACATTAAACTGCATCTGCCATGCATCTGACCACTCATCTAACTTGTCCAGGTCACCCTGTAAACTCTAGCATCCTCATCACATTTCACCCTGCCACCCAGCTTAGTATCATCAGCAAATTTGCTAATGTTATTACTAATACCATCGTCTATATCATTAACATATATTGTAAAAAGCTGCGGTCCCAGTACTGATCCCTGCGTTACCCCACTGGTCACTGCCTGCCATTCCGAAATAGAGCCGTTTATCACTACTCTTTGTTTCCTGTCAGCCAACCAACTTTCAATCCAAGTTAGTACTTTGCCCCCAATACCATGCGCCCTAATTTTGCTCACTAATCTTCTATGTGGGACTTTATCAAAAGCTTTCTGAAAGTCCAGGTACACTACATCTACTGGATCTCCCTCGTCCATCTTCAGAGTTACATCCTCAAAGAATTCCAGAAGATTAGTCAAGCATGATTTCCCCTTCATAAATCCATGCTGACTCTGACCTACCCTGTTACTACTATTCAGATGTGATAGTAGACATCAGTCATGATCAAAAGGTGGAGCCGATTCAGTGGGCTGAATGGCCTAATTCTGCTCCTATATTTAGTGGTCTGCTGATCTTATAATGCATTGTCTTCAGACTTGGAAGATTGGTAGATCTCTGCATTACAGAATGTTGACTCTGACTCCATTCATGACAGTGTGAGGACTGAAGGTGTCTTTCACGGCTTCATCCCAATCAAACAGTGGTGGACAATTGATCTACAATGATTCCTTTTTATACCTCCTTCCATTGTACACCTTCACCATAGGTCTTCAGCTCCTTGAATGACTGATTCCTCCTCAAGTCCCATATCCACACCATAGGAGCAAATGAGTCAAGGGTCTCACATGGAAATGGCTATTATAGTGTGCGAGGTCGTGAAACAAACTCGCTACCACAGCCACATTTGCTTCCTCAGTGCATGCCTCCGTAACCAACTCATCCCACATGGACTCCGGACCACATTTAAACCAGCAGAGTTTGGACCCGAACAGGACAAATAGGCTTTATTCCTGATGAAGGGCTTTTGCCCAAAACATTGATTTCGCTGCTCCTTGGATGCTACCTGAACTGCTGTGCTCTTCCTGCACCACTAATCCAGAATATTATAGTGTGCGGCCTGCTGGGCATATTAGGAGTACTCCTTTCTGTATATTTCTTGACAGTCCCATGGGTGTAAATGTGAAGTCAACTTTGTGGTTAGGATAGAGGGCTAAGTCTTCAGCTTTCTGACCTTTATACCTCTGATGGTAATAGATCATATTCATGTGGAATGGATCGGTAATGTAGAAAAGCTGTAAAGGAGTCAGCATTTTCCTTCAAAAGCAAGCTGACTGTCCAGACTCCAATTCAGCTTCCCATTTGATTATGAAATCTCATTGAGACTATCGCATTACTACTATTCAGATGTGTTCAAATCCAGTACTAGTTGTAAACTGGCTAAACGATTTTGCAGCAATGGTTGTCTGTTGGCCAAAATAACTGCATCAGGGATACATTGCAAATGCTTCCTGCAAGACCCTGATGGCTGGATCCAAAATGTTGATGTGTAACTTCTTCATCTCTTCCTGTTGTGAAATATAGCCAATGGCAACAGGTTCAGATGTCCTTTCAATAATAAATTGATCTGTGCCCATACATTCCCACAGTCCTGTGGGGAAACTGGGAGATACCAGCGGCTTTCATTCCTGTGGCTTATGAATAGTGTACATTTGACAGTTGACTATGAGACTTTCATTCACTTTGGATATCTGACACCACTGCACCATGGATCCTGTATTCTGTGACCGCCAAGGATCCCATGTGTATCCTGTCAAGGACATTTTCCTGAAGTGAAGCTGGAATAAAAAGCTTTCAACATGCTTTAGTAAGTCATAGGTGCTCAAAATAGTTTTATGTGGCCAATTAATTGGGTTCTTGGCCTGGCCAACCTTCAGTACAATACCAACGGATGTTGCATATTCTTTGTCTCTCTTACGGTGTGCTAGCCATTATGCCACCATGGACTGATTATATGCTTTAGTTTTATGAACAAACGTTATAATGTCATGACTGGTTTGTCTGTCACCCCATTTTTCCTGCACATATACCAACTAATAAGGTGTAGTTAAAATCTCTGTATGTATTGAGGCATCCTTGGTAATTCTTTCTTATCAAGTAGTGAGATTTACAGTTTGTGATCTGTCTCCATGACGACTTTAAGACCAACTTGTCCATGCCGACCAGATATCCCAACCCAATCTAGTCCCACCTGCCAGCACCCAGCCCATATCCCTCCAAACCCTTCCTATTCATATACACATCCAGATGCCTTTTAAATGTTGCAATTGTACCAGCCTCCACCACTTCCTCTGGCAGCTCATTCCATACACATACCATTCTCTGCATGAAAACATTGCCCCTTAGGTCTCTTTTATATCTTTTCCCTCTCACCCTAAACCTATGCCCTTTAATTCTGGACTCCTCCATCCCAGGGAAAAGTCTTTGACTATTTATCCTATTCATGTCCCTCATGATTTTATAAGATCACCCCTCAGCCTCTGACACTCCAGGGAAAACAGCCCCAGCCTATTCAGCATCTCCCTATAACTCAAATTCTCCAACCCTGGCAATATCCTTGCAAATCTTTTGTGAATCCTTTCAAGTTTCACAACATCTTTCCAATAGGAAGGAGACCAGAATTGCACGCACTATTCCAAAAGTGGCCTAACCAATGTCTTCTGCAGCAGCAACATGACCTCCCAATGCCTATACTCAATACTCTGACCAATAAAGGAAAGCATGCCAAACACCCTTTTCACTATCCTATCTACCTGTGATTCCACTTTCAAGGAGCTATGAACCTGCACTCCAAGGTCTCTTTGTTCAGCAACACTCCCTAGGACCTTACCATTAAGTGTATAAGTCCTGCTAAATTTGCTTTCCCAAAATGCAGTACCTCACATTTATCTAATTTAAGCTCCATGTGCCACTCCTCAGCCCACTGGTCCATCTGATCACCATCCTGTTGTAATCTGAGATAACCTTCTTCGCTGTCCACTCCACCTCCAATTTTGGTGTCATCTGCAAACTTACTAACTATACCTGTTATGCTCATATCCAAATCATTTATATAAACAATGAAAAGTAGTGGACCCAGCACTATCCTTGTGGCACTCCACTGGTCACAGGCCTCCAGTCTGTAAAGCAACTCTCCACCATCATCCTCTGTCATCACTCTCTGTCTTCTACCTTCCTGCCAGTTTTGTATCCAAATGGCTAGTTCTCTCTGTATTCCATGAGATCTAGCCTTGCTAACCAGTCTCCCATGGGGAACCTTCTCAAACACCTTACTGAAGTCCATATAGATCACGTCTACCACTCTGCTCTCATCATTCCTCTTTGTTCCTTCTGCAAAAAACTCAGCCAAGTTTGTGAGAAATGATTTCCCATTCACAAAGCCATGTTGACTATCCCGAATCAGTCCTTGCCTTTCCAAATACATGTACATCCTGTCCCTTAGGATTCCCTCCAACTACCTACCCACCACCGTCAGGCTCACTGGTCTGTAGTTCCCTGGCTTGTCCTTGTCACCTTTCTTAAACAGTGGCAGGATGTTAGCCAACCTCCAGTCTTCCAGCACCTCACCTGTGACTATCTCTGATACAAATATCTCAGCAAGGGGCCCTGCAACCAGTTCTCTAACTTCCCACAGAGCCCTGTGGGCAATTTTGTTTCTGTATCTGGCCCGTGATGCATAGTAGACATGTTTATAATATACCTCTGGTTGGTTCTGGAAGTGGACTGCTCATAAGCCTGCAGTAGAAGGACAGATTGTAGGAGTCTCAGCTATCCATGGTCAGCATGTCCTTGATCTGCTAAAAAGCATTGCCCTGATGTGGGTTCCAACAAAATCTGTGCATTTTCTTCAGTGTCTCAAAGAATCTGGAGAGTATCCAATTAAGGCAGGAATTTTGCAACAGGCTTAGCTTTCCTAAAAATATTTGTAAATTGTGATTTGAATTTGTCATGAGGTGCTCCTTAATGACTGGTTTTCTATGAGTCTACCATTATCACAGTTGTCCAAAAAAGTAAATAAATTCCTTGGAGAATTCACACTTGCCATTAAGAGTAAGCAATTCTGCCAGTAAGTGGTTTAAACTGTGTACACTCTTCGATCATGCTGCTTGATAATTTTTCCATGAATTAACATGTCATTCATGTGGCATATGACTTTTTGAAGACCATGTAAAATGTTGAAGTTAGTCCATTGAAAAATCTCTGGACTCAACTGACAACCTGTTGAAGCTAAATCTTCCAATGTAGTGATCAATGTGTGAAGAAATTTTGATTATCTAATGGCACCTCAACAAAATCAGTTTACATTGAATTTTGTGAAAATTGGATTTTCAGATAATTTAGATAAAATCCTGCCTATCGTAGACAAAGATGCATTTCTTTTGACAATGCCTTCTTGACCTGATTGTTGTGGAGACAAATTTGGATGATCTCGTTAGGATTAGGCTTAGGGTTAGTGTTCGGGTTTGGGGGTATAGTAACATTTCCAAGCACCATTTGGTTGATTTCAAAACTAGGGAACTGACACCTGTTGTGGTCGTCCCTGCAAGGTGCTTTGGTACTTGAATCATTAACAGAAATTTGGGTGTCTGGAGATATAATATTGCACATTTCTTCAGTGTGATGTTGTATTCAGTACTGAAGTTCCCTACTCCATTGAATGACTTAGAGAAATCTGGTTCAAAGGATCTCTTCATCTTCTGCTCTTGAATCCCTTTGTTCTTTTCAAGAAGGTTGAAGACAAGACATGCATTCCTGCTCAAGACTGAAAATTGTTGTTTGTGATTTTAGAAGTTATGGAACCCCTACAGTGTGATAACAAGCCACACTGTATGGGTAGGTTCTTTTACTATCTGAAGTCCCTTATGTTGGTGAATCTGTTGCAGCAACACTTTAATCCTCAATGTTATAGATTCTAGACCATGTAGTTTTATTGTTATTTACAAGTAGAAGCAAAGAACAATAGTGGACCACTCGGCCCATTAAGTCTGCTTCACCATTCAGTGAATTCATGGCTGATCTGATTTTAAACTCAACTCTACATTCATACATACCCTGACAACCTTTCATCACCTTGGTCATCAAGAATCTATCTACAACTGGCTTAAAAACTATTTGAATAATTTGCATCCACTGCCTTTTGAGGAAAGAAATTCCAAAGACGCACAAATCTCTGAGAGAATATAAAGTATTTTCATCTCTATCTTAGATGTTTAATCGATTATTTTATAATTATAATTCTCTCATTCTAGATTGTCTCACAATAGGAAGAATGCTTTTGACATCCACCCAGTTAAGCCCCATCAAGATCTTAAACATTTCAATTAAGTCATCTCTGACTCTTCTATATTATAGAGGAGACTAGCCTTGCCTGTTAAGACTTACCTCAAAAAGCAATCTCTTCATTTCATGTATTCATGTAATAAATCTTTTCTAAACTGCTTTCAATGTATTAACATCGTATTTAGTGTCCAAAATGTGTTTTCCTGTCTGCTATTATTATGACACTTACCCCTGTATCAAGCTTGAAATTAAAAGATGCTTATTGACACAAATATCCTCTTCCCAAATGTGAAGGTCTGGCTGATGACAGATGTAAATGTTTTAATGTTTTATTTTAAGCTCATAATTTCATAAGATATAGAAATAGAATTACGCCATTTAACCCATTGAGTCTGGTCTGCTATTCGATCATGGCTGATCTGCTCCTCACCCCCATTTTCCTGCCTTCTCTCCATATCCCTTCAATCCATTACCAATTAAACATCTGTCTAACTCCTCCTTAAATTTACTTACTGTCCGAACATCCACCACACTTTGGGGTAGCAAATTCCATAGATACACTACTCCTTGGGAGAATTAGTTTCTCCTCAACTCCATTTTAAATTTGCTACTCCTTAGCTTAAACTATGACCTCTCACTCTAGAATGCCTCACAAGAATACCCCACCATGGTGGCTCAACGGATAGTACTGCTACCTCACAGTGCTAGGGACCTGGGTTCAATTCCAGCCTTGAGCAGCTGTCTCTGTGAAGTTTGCAGGTTCTCTGTTTGGGTTTCTGTCATAGTCCAAAGATGTGCAGGTTAGGTGGATTGGCCATGCTAAATTCGTATTTGCAGATACACGGCATGGTGGCTCAGTGGTTAGCACTGCTGCCTCACAGCGCCAGGAACCTGGGTTTGATTCCCGCCTCAGGCGATTGTCTGTGTGGAGTTTGCACATTCTCCCTGTGTCTGGGTGGGTTTCCTCCCACAATCCAAAGATGTGTAGGTCAGGTGAATTGGCCATGCTAAATTGCCCATAGTGTTAGGTGAATTAGTTCAGGAGTAAATATAGGATAGGGGAATGGGTTGGTGTGGACCTGTTTGACTGAAGGATCTGTTTCCATACTGTTGGGAATCTGAATCAAGAGGAATCAAAAGGACAACACATCTACTTTATCAACACATCTTATCATCTTGAATACCTCAATGTGTTCTTGCTTCATTGTTCTAAATTCCAGAGGTATAGGAAACTGTTCAATCTTCCTTCAAATGACAAACCCCTCATCTCTGGGATCAACCTAGTGAACCTCCTCTGAACTACCTCCAATAACACTACATCTTTCCTCAAATAAGCAGGCCAAAATTCTGCACAATACTTCAGGTGCTGTCTCACCAATGTCTTACATAGTTGCAACAATGCTTCCTTTCCATTGTATTCTATTCCTTTAGCTATAAAGCCAACATTCCATTCAGTGTATCGATCTCACACCATTGTTAGTAAATGTTGAAATAATTAAGTACTCTCGAAACAACTTGAATCTACTTTTTGCTGAAGCACTAAAACAAAGTAGATTTCTAGTCGTTACACCACTGGTAAAACCAAAATTTAAAACTTTATTTCTGCTCTAGGCTACAACACATGCATTAAGTACCAAAGTTCACCATCATCACTATCGGGCTACAATGGTTTTCAATTTAACATCACATCGGTTTTAAAATTTTAATTATTTCTTTCAAATGACTCAAATTCTTCATCTTCCCATGTACATCAGCCCCCTTGCCACATAGAATCCCCCCACCTTTAACTTCTTCCAGGCTGCAGTTTACCAAGCAGCCTGATTTCTTCTAGTTCTGGCCTCTTGCTAATACATGCTTTCAATCGCCCTAACATTGATGTCATTTCCATCAGCTGTTGATTCCTTAATCTCTGAAATTTAATTGTTAAATGTATCCTCTGATCGATCTCTCCTTCTCCCTTTAAGATGCTGCGCAAAACCAAGCTTTAAGTCATCTGCCTCAATATCGCTTTACATAGCTTGGGATCAAAGTTTCTGGATAACACTCCTGTGAAGAGTTTATGGGCATTTCAGTACATTAAAGGTGCTATATAAAAGTGTAAAGAGATTCACCACAATAGGTATGTAAAAAAATTGTTCTTACATTCTCTAATTTTTTCCACACCACCGACATATTCCTATGGAATATGGTTCCAGACAATTTGATCATTTATCTTTCTGCTTAGATAATAAATAGTGGGGATGAACATTGAAAGAAAAGGGAATAAAAAAAGGACCTGAAAACCTCCTCCTCAGTATATGACCTTTGGTCGTCTAAGCAGCATATGAAGACATTACGGTAATTATATACAATAGAATAACATTGTTGCCCCACAAATATCTTTCACCACCTTCCAAAACACAAAACATTGCCACGATCATCAATAACCTAACTGTAAGCATTAGGCCAATGGTAGAAAAGAGTACAAAAGAGTCTGTCTTTACTTTTACCAGAAAAGCATGCTTGTCATAAGATGTCAAAAGATTTAACAATCCAGAATGTCTTTATTCAAGTAAAAATTCAAACAGTGAATATCCCATGTTGCCACGAGTATACAACTGTTGAGAGTACTTTATAATCCAAATGTTCCACTGCACAACTTCCTTCTCTGCATTTTAAATGGAATATTTGGTATCTTTTTTTCTGAAAATGTCAGGTTGCTCAACATTTGTACTCACATGGTGTAGCAATTTGTCACCTTGTAAATAACTTAAATGCTGAAAATGTGTTGCTGGAAAAGTGCAGCAGGTCAGGCTTAAATAACTTAAATGCACATTGATAACATAAAAGAAGTTTTAAATTGTAGAACAAAACCTGTTCTGGAACAAAGTTTTTTTTTTACATTTATCGTGGAAAGAACTAAATGGCAATTAGCAAGATGAATGGAACAGTCAACTAGACTACACTTAGACTACACCATGATTTTCGCTTCCCCGGTCCCCAACGCCTTATTTTCACCATGGACATCCAGTCCCTGTACACCTCCATCCCCCATCACGAAGGACTCAAAGCCCTCCGCTTCTTCCTTTCCCGCCGTACCGACCAGTACCCTTCCACTGACACCCTCCTTCGACTGACTGAACTGGTCCTCACCCTGAACAACTTCTCTTTCCAATCCTCCCACTTCCTCCAAACGAAAGGAGTAGCCATGGGCACCCGCATGGGCCCTAGCTATGCCTGCCTCTTCGTAGGATATGTGGAACAATCCATCTTCCGCAACTACACTGGCCCCATCCCCCACTTTTCCTTCCGCTACATCGACGACTGTATCGGC
>NC_057715.1:32709956-32723680 GCF_004010195.1 Chiloscyllium plagiosum | reverse complement strand
GCAGCACCTAGGGAACAGGAGAATCGACGTTCCGGGCATTAGCCCTCCTTCAGGAAATGCCCCCTCTGAAGAAGGGCTAATGCCCGAAACGTCGATTCTCCTGTTCCCTAGATGCTGCCTGACCTGCTGCACTTCTCCAGCAACACATTTCCATCTCTACACTTAGACTACACTTAATAACATTAACCCACATTTACACAAGGCATTGATTGATGTTAGAAGTCACTGGCTGTCTCGATTACTCTTTCCCACTTGTTCGTTGTGTCAATAGCAGTTCAAAAACATCACAACTGGATTGTGTTCAATGGCAGGCAGTTCTCAGTGATAATTCAGCCATTTAATTTGGTGGACAGCAGCTGTATTATCCTAATAAGTGTGAGCCATATTTCAGCACCAGTCATATTAGAACAGTTTTACTTTTGCTCTTCACATGCAAAGGGACTTCTCAAAGTCCCATTGGGTGACACAGACATGGGGCAAATTAGACACCCAGTGTCAGGGAAAGAGAGGTCTTGGTGTGGGAAATTAAAGCCGTGGTGTAAAAGGAAGATATTGAAAGCCGGGGGCAGATGTCAGGACAAAGGAGTTAAATGTGAAACTTAAACAAACCTAGAGAAAACTCATTGAAATAGAAATGGACAACCAAAGACACCAATAGAAGAGAAAGACTTGCATTTTTATAATAATTTTCATGACTACTGCTTGTCTCAATCTGCACTGTCACCAGTAAAGTTCTTTTGAAGTGTACTTACTGTTGTACAAAATGCAGCATCCAGTTTGCCTATAGTAGGTTTCCACAAGTAGTAACCTAATAGTCATCAGATAATCTGTTATTGTGATGTCGTTATCAGGCATAATATTAGGCAGGACACCGGGGATAATACCTTGCTTTCCTTTGAAGTGTTACTGATTACAGGGGATTAAAACTTCAGAACTTTACTGAGGTAAAATGAGGTTACCTGCTGCTGTATTTATAAAGGTACAGACTGACACAGGTAAAGGCATGAAGTTGTGCCTTATCAGTTTTGGGCAAATCTCTGCAGACACTTTGTTTGCGGGGGTGGTGTCTACTTCGCAGTATCTGGAACCATATGTTATATAGTCGAGGTAACGTTCCAGCTGCAGCTAGCATCTCCGTTTGCATTGATGCTTTGCCAGTTTTCAACTGTCATTGGAGATTGAGGGTTTTCAATGTTGTCTGTTTTGACAGCATCTTTGAATTGGAGACTTGATCAACCTGTTGTCTCTCGGAATGGGCTACTTGCCTAAGTAACATATTCTTGGAGATGTGGTCATCTTTCATCTTGCGCACACATTTAAGTCAGTGATGTCTTTGCTTGATGAGCACAAGAATGTCCAGTAAGAAAGTACTTGATAAAATTGCTTAATTGGTAAAATTGTCTTGACATAGAGAATACATAATGGATACTGGAAATAGAAATTGGTGAGCCATTTTTCTTGGTGATTTTAAAATGCACAGGCTTCATTTTCATTCAGAAATCTGCCAAGGATGCAAACATTGTGATCCTTTGGTCACTTTGTTGCTTTTCAATTTTGGTTTTGTTCATTGACTAAAATCGGTTGCTAACTTTCTAATGAATGTACTGAGCTCTTCTTTGAGGGTTCTTTGTCATTGTGGATCCAAGGTAGAAGAATTTGCTGCCAAATCTGTTGGTGTAATCTAATTCCATAGGCAGACACACAAGATCCTATCCCACAACTGCAGTTTCCTTGGCATTGATGGTAAGGGAGAAGATGAGACAGTCATCCTGGGACAGATTATTCACAAGCCTTTGGATTTGCTCTTTTAAATGTACAATGAATGCTTTAATTCCCTGATTAGAACATTCCCTACTTTTCTCTTGGCTTTTAGTCTTGAATTAGAATTAGAATGAAGTTTTATATTCATGAGTACTCAAGTACGAATGTACAATGCAAAGTCTACAATGTCTCCATACACAGTGCCATCTTAGGTACAAATTACACAGTTACAAATCTACGGGACTAAAATAGATAAGGTAAAAAGTAGAGAAATAAAGCAAAAAGCTAGAAGTTCTACATTATAGTTCTTCATAGTATAAACTAGGAAAATAAAGTTAAAAGATAAACATTATATTCCTTCGATAGCCTGTAGTCACTCCATGCTGGGGGCTGCATACATATGGCCTCACTCTCCCCTGCTGGCCAACTCCAACTGGTTCACAAGCTGCTGATCATCATCTGTGACAAGCTGACCGCACCAGGCCTAGTCTGGCAGCCATCCCGCTGAGGGCACTAGCCCACTGGCCAACGTGCTCTGCCATGGGCCCACTAACCGCTGGCCATCCTGCTCCAGGCCCAAGCCCACTGGCCATCCCACTCTGCTGTGGACCCACTAGCCAGTGGCCATCCCGCTCCAGGCCCCGAGTCCATTGACCATCCTGCTCTGCTTTGGACCCACTAACGAATGGTTATCCCACTACAGGCCCACAGCCCACTGGCCATCCCATTCTGCTCTGGGCCCACTAACCAGTGGCCATCCTTCTCCAGGCCCATAGCCCATTCACCATCCTGCTCTGCCTTGGGCCTCGCTAATGAATGGTTATCCCACTCCAGGCCCACAGCCCACTGGCCATCCCATTCTGCTCCAGGCCCGTCACTGCTGGCCATCCTGCTCTGCTCTGGCCACTGCGGTCCACTACCCTCTGGTCCCTGAACTGCTGCAATGCCCTGATGCCATCACTGCTGCTCTCTCCACAAGATAGGTTAAAAAAACTGAATATTACCTGAATATACATTGCCATCAAATTACAGTGAGGCTGTAAAGTTTAGAAGCACAGCTGAGAATCTCTAGTATCTGATAGAGATGTAATAAAATCACGGTTTCAAATGTTTTTGTGAGATCCTAAATGGCTATGGACTAAATCTTACATTTTTTGGTGAAGTGTCAGTTGTGTTAAATTTTTTTTGCATTATCTTATCAAATGCATCTCATTACATACCTCCCCACTCCACCCCGTGTGGTGGTCCTCTCACCCAATACTATTCCTACTTACAATGCACTGGCCCTGGAGTAACATTGATACCTGATGAAAGGACATGGTATCCAGGTGCCAACTTTAAAAGGCCACTTTGCACCTGGACAGTTGTTCACTCTGGTCATTGTTTAACCACCAGACCATGCAGTTTACAGTACTTAGCTACATCCTGTGTAACCACCCTCTCAAAGTGACTGTTACTCTGCCCCCAGTGCTCACTGGAGAACCTAACTTGTCGCCACCTCTATGCATTACCTCTGCTTCCCTCTCCTCAGTCTTGTCTCCCCAGCATCTTTGGCAATAATCCTTTCACTGCCCTATACCTTCTCTTTTTTCTCTACCTTCAATGTTAAACAGATACCAGAACTGGATTCACCCCGGACCTCTGACTGATGTCAACAAGTTGCCCAAACTTGACTGACCAGACCCCTGACTGCTCCCAACTGAAGATAATGTGATTTCCCCAGATTGTTTGCAATGGCCCCACAGAACTGACTGCTGTCCACTCTCCGGGTTGGAGTCAGTCACGTCCCCTAAAAGTTAGCAGTCCAAGCAGATAACTGACTGCCAAAGCCCCTGGACTGTGTGCAGACTGTACACATGAATGGCTGTACTCAGACCTCCGACTGACAGCGCCCCTTCTTAATTAAACTGTGAATTATTCTCCACCAGTGTTTGACATGGAATTGCTAGAAGAAAGTATAAGTGTGTCTGGGTTAATCGCAAATCATAGCTTCCAAAAGCTAGATCTGATCTCTTAAAGTCCAAGGTCTGTATAGTTCAAGTACTATGAAAAAAATCCCTTTCCCACAAATTGGTAGGAAAGCAGCTGAAGCAATTGAGTCCTTACTGGTGACTTTGTTTTAATGGTTTTATCTTCATCCTCCCCATTTGCACCTTGTCCTCACTGGTGAATTCAGGAAGCATGGGGACACATACTTAAATGCAAAGCTGACACTAATATCACTTGAACTGAGCAATTAACATATGGCAATTGCCAACTTGCTTCTCCTGAGTGTGATCCATATCAGCATCTCAACATGCATTTGTTGAGGATCCGTCACCCCTACCATGAGCACACAAATCCATATAATCCTACTGTCCGTGCTCCATCCCATTAACTCACCTATCGGGCTCCACTCCTAGCATAGTGCATGAGTAAACAAAGAGTCAGTTTGGAGACAGGGTTAGTATGCACAGAAATAATAGCTTCTGTTTATAAAGTACCTTGAATGTAGGAAATCATCCAAAGCTGTGACATGGGAATATCCCATCACTGTTACCTACCCAGCTATGTGAATATTTGTCCAGCTTGTCCTGTCCACAGGGAATGAAAAATCCATACAGACTAGTTACTGGTCTAACAGTCTACTCTCAAACATTATCAATAGATTGGCATGGGTCATCCATAATACCATCAAGAGGTACTTATTTGACAATAACAAAAGCTGGGAATTCTCTGTTGAGAATCTTTCTCAACTTCCCTGCCCTCTGTATCATTATCCTCTGCCTGCACCACGATGACATGCAAATCACCTACAAAATCACCACAAAGCCACAAACAGTCAGCTCTCCAATCAAGCAAGGGTATGTCATCTTACCAGTTCTCTTGGCCACATTCTTCTATGCAATTCTGTGACTTCACTCCAATACAATAACCTCACATGTGAGATAAAAAAATGATCTATATACAGTCTTCATCCCAAACTGAAATCACTCCAATCTCATTTATTAGATTCATGATGCAGATGTTACATGTATATGCATACAGAAACTGAGTTCTAGGTCACTGTCAGTTCCTTCCTCGAAGCATATGAGAAAATGGGCCTTTCACTAAATGGCCAGAAAACTATCTAGCTGTCTAGCTCTGAAAGCACAACAACTCCCCTCATACATTGAGATCAATGGTCAATATGTGAACCAATTTTTATGTCTTGCAAGTCTCCTTTTGACTAAGACAGTCATAGAAACAAAATTCATCATCAACTTCACCATGCCAGTTCAGCAGTTACTCACTGATAAAAGGAGTATTTGTAGGTCAGGTAAACAAGACTAAAGTGATGGTTTACCTGGCAGAAATGGTCCTCATGATCCTTTATGCCTCAGAGATGTGAACAATCTGCATCGGGCACCTGTGTGAAAACTTTCCCCCTTAGGTTCCCTTTAAATCTTCCACTCTTATCTTACACCAATGCCCTCTAGATTTGGACTCAGTAACCCTGGAGAAAAGACTTTGGCTATTCACCCTATCCACGACCCTCATGATTTTATAAACTTTGACAAAGGTCACCACTCAGCCTCCGATACTTCAGGGAAAACAGCCTCTTCATATACGGCACGGTGGCACAGTGGTTAGCACTGCTGCCTCACAGCGCCAGAGACCCGGGTTCAGTTCCTGCCTCAGACGACTGACTGTGTGGAGTTTGCACGTTCTCCCCGTGTCTGCGTGGGTTTCCTTCGGGTGCTCCGGTTTCCTCCCACCATCCAAAGATGTGCAGGGTCAGGTGAATTGGCCATACTAAAATTGCCCGTAGTGTTAGGTAAGGGGTAAATGTAGGGGTGTGGGTGGGTTTCGCTTCGGCGGGTCGGTGTAGACTTGTTGGGCTGAAGGGCCTGTTTCCACACTGTAATCTAATCTAATCATACCTCAAATCCTCCAACCCTGGCAACATCCTTGTAAGTATTCTCTGAACCCTTTCAAGTTTCACAACATCCTTCCTATTGTAGGGAGACCAGAAATGAACAAATTATTCCAAAAGTGGCCTAATCAATGTCCTGTACAGCTGCAACATGATCTCTCAACTCCTGTGCTCTATACACTGACCAATAAAGGCAAGCATACCAAACACTTTCTTTACAATCCTATTTACCTGCGACTCCACTTTCAAGAAACTATGAACCTGCACTCCAAGGTCTCTTTGTTCAGCAACAGTCCCTAGGACTTCACTGTGAAGTATATAAGTCCTGCCCTGGTTTGCCTTTCCAAAATGCAGTATCCATCTACCACTCCTCAGCCCATTGACCCATCTGATCAAGGTTCTGTTGTCCTGAGGTAACCCTCGCTGACCACCAAATCTTCAATTTTAGTGTCATTGACAAACCTACTAACTATACCTCCGACATTCACATTCAAATCATTTATATAAATAATGAAAAGCAGAGGACACAGCACTGATCTTTGTTGCACACTGCTGTTCACAAGCCTTCAGTTTGAAAAAAAAACCCTCTATCACCAATCTCTGTTTCCTACCTTCGAACCAGTTCTGTATCCAAATGGCTAGTTTTCTTTGTATTTCATGTGATCTAACTTTGCTAATTAATCTACAGTGCAGAACCTTGTCGAATGCCTTATTGAAGTCCATATAGGTCATGTCCACCACTCTACCTTTGTTAATTCCCTTTGCTACATCTTCAAAAAAATCAATTAACTTAGTAAGACACGATTTCCCATGCACAAATCCATGCTGACTAAGTCTTTGCCTTTCCAAATACATGTAAACCCTGTTCCTCAGGTTCCCCTCCAGCAACGTACCACCACTAATATCATGTTTACTGATCTATAGTTCCCTGGCTTTTCCTTACAACCTTTCTTAAATAGTAGCGCTAGGTTAGTCAACCTCCAGTCTTCCGGGACCTCATCTCACAGAGTCATAGAGTCATAGAGGTTATTTTTTCAGACTGATGGCCTGTGACCAGCGGTGTGGCACAAAGATTGGTGCTGGGTCCACTGCTTTTCATTATTTATATAAATGATTTGGATGTGAACATAGGAGGTATAGTGAGTCATAGGGCACGGAAACAGACCCTTCGGTCCAACTCATCCATGCCAACCAAATATCCCAACCCAATCTAGTCCAGCACCTAGCACATATCTCTCCAAGCTCTTCCTATTCATATACCCATTCAGATGGCTTTTAAATGATGCAATTGTACCAGCCTCCAGCACATCCTCTGGCAGCTCATTCCATACACATACCACCCTCTGCATGTAAAAGTTGCCCCTTAGGTCTCTTTTATATCTTTCCCCTCTCACCCTAAACCTATGCCCTCTAGTTCTGGACTCCCTGATTCCAGGGAAAAGATTTTGTCTATTTATCCTATCCGTGTCCCTCATAATTTTGTAAACCTCTATAAGGTCACCCCTCAGCCTTCGATGCTCCAGGGAAAACAGCCCCAGCCTGTTCAGCCTCTCCCTGTAGCCCAGATCCTCCAACCCTGCTAACATCCTTGGAAATCTTTTCTGAACCCTTTCAAATTTCACAACATCTTTCTGATAGGAAGGAGTCCAGAATTGCACACAATATTCCAACAGTAGCCTAACCAATATCCTGTAAAGCCACAACATGACCTCCCAACTCCTGTACTCAATACCATGACCAATAAAAGAAAGCATACTAAATGTTTTCTTCACTATTCTATCTACCTGCGACTCCACTTTCAAGGAGCTATGAACCTGCACTCCTAGGTCTCTTTGTTCAGCAACGTTCCATCAGATATTACCATTAAGTATATAAGTCCTGCTAAGATTTGCTTTCCCAAAATGCAGTACCTTACATTTATCTAAATTAAACTCCATCTGCCACCTCTCAGCACATTGGCCCATCTGATGAAGATCCCATTGTAATCTGAGGTAACCTTCTTCACTGTCCACTACATCTCCAATTTTGGTGTCATCTGTAAACTTAGTAACTATACCTCCTACACTCACTTCCAAATCATTTATATAAATGATGAAAAGTAGTGGACCCAGCACAGATCTTTGTGACACTCCATGGGTCGCAGACCTCCAGTCTGAAAAACAACCCTCCACCACCACCCTCTGTCTTCTACCTTTGAGCCAGTTCTGTGTCCAAATGGCTAGTTCTCCCTATATTCCATGAGATTGAATATTCCTTGCTAACCAGTCTCTCATGGGGAACTTTGTTGAACATCTTACTGAAGTCCATATAGATCACATCTACCACTCTGCCCTCATCAATCTTCTTTGTTACTTCTTCAAAAAACTCAATCAAGTTTGTGAGATATGATTTCCCACACACAAAGCCATGTTGATTATCTCTAATCGGCCCTTGACTTTCTAAATACATGTACATCCTGTCCCTCAGGATTCCCTCCAACAACTTGCCCACCACGAACGTCAGGCTCACTGGTCTATAGTTCCCTGGGCTTGTCCTTACCACCTTTCTTAAACTATGGAACCACGTTAGTCAATGTTCTGTGACTATTGATGATACAAATATCTCAGCAAGGGGCCCAGCAATCACTTCCCTAACTTCCCACAAAGTTCTGGAGTATACCTGATCAGGTCATTGGGTTTTGTCCACCTTTATGTGTTTTAATATGGCAATGATAAAATTACTTATAATTTCAACAAATATGGAAGCAATTAAAGTAGTAGTTGATTCAAAGTTTGGGCATCTGTATGAAATGGATGATATCGGATTAACAGCTGTTACGCATCTCTTGCAATTTTCTTTTCTATTGGTTACAATGAGGAGAGATGCAAAGCATATTGCAGCTTTAATTGCTATCATCCATTTTATATTATTGCACACAATAACAAGTCCAACTAATTTTTGCACGTAGTGTCTTTTTTACTGTGTTTTGATAGATATACAAACAGCCACCAGTGATTTGGGGAAAATACAAGCACTCTTGCTGGGCCCCTTTTTGGTGCAGTGATAGTGTGGAGCAATTTTTAAAAAATAATCCATCCAATTATAACGGTAAATGATTGTTTGGACTTCCCCAGGATTACTCAGCTCCTGATCTCATTACAGCCTTGGTTCAAATATGGACAAAAGAGCTAATTTCCAGAGGTGAGGTAAGAGTGATAGCCCTGATATCAAGGCTGCATTTGACTGAGTATGACATCAAGGAGTCCTGGCAAAACTGGAATCAATTGGTAACAAGGGGCAAACACTCCTCTGGTTAGAGTCATACTTGGCACGAAGGAAGATGGTTTTGGTTGTGGAGGGTCAGCCATCTCTGCAGGAGCCCTCAGAGTAGTGTTCTAAGCCCAACAATCTTCAGCTGCTTCATCAATGACCTTTCCTCTGTCATAAGATCAGAAGTGGGGATGTTTGCCGATGATTGCACAGTGTTCAGCACCATTTGCAACTCCTCAGATTCTGAAGCAGTCTATGCTCAAAGCCAACAAGATCTGGACAATATCCAGGGTTGGGCTGGCATGTGGCAAGTAACATTTGCACCACACAAATATCAGACAATGACCATCACTAATAAGAGACACTCTAACCACCGCCCCTTGACATTCAATAGTATTACCATCTCTGAATCCCCCACTGTCAACATCCTTGGGTTACCATTGACCAGAAACTCAACTGGACTCCCAACATAGACACAGTGGCTACAAGAACAGGTCAGAGACTGGGGACACTGTGGCAAGTAACTCACTTCTTGACACCCCAAACTCTACCCACTATCTAGGAGGCACAAATCGGGAGTGTGATAGAATACTCCCACTTGCCTGGATGGGTGAAGCTCCAACAACACTCAAGAAGCTTGACATCATCCAGGTCAAAGCAACCCACTTGATTGGCACCACATCATCAAACTTTCAATCCCTCCACCACCGGCGCTCAGTAGCAGCAGTGTATACTATCAGCAAGATGCACTGCAGAAATTCACCACAGTTCTTTAGACAGCAACTTCCAAACCCACAAACACTTCCACCCAGGAGGACAAGGACAGCAGGTACTTGGGAACACCACAAATTGCAAGTTCCCCTCCAAGCCACTCACCACTCTAATTTAGAAATATATTGTCGTTCCTTCACAGTTGTTGGGTCAAAATTCTGGAATTCCATCCCTACTGGCATTGTGGGTAAACCCACAGCAAGTGAACTGCAGTGATTCAAGAAGGCAGTTCAACACCACTTTCTCAAGGGCAAATAGAGATGACTATCAATGCTGGCCAACCAGTGATGCCCAAGTCCCACAAATGAATAAAAAAAAATTAGGACTGGAGGAACATGTATAGAAATGTTGTTTAAAGATTGGGACGAGGATCATTGCTTTCCTTGGATAGATATTAGTGTCATAGACTAGACTTGGATGTACAGGGCACACTTCCAAAGTTTTTAGATAACATAAAACATGGAGGTTTTGTGAACTGTGATAATGACAGTGATAGATTTCAATAGAACATGGACAAGCCGTAGAATAACTAGACTCACAACAGATAAAATTTATTACAGAGAGATGTGAAGTGATAACTTTAGCCAGGCAGCATGAGGGAAGGCAACACAGGCTAAAAAGTACAAATCCAAAGAAGGCACATGAACAGAGACATGGAGATATATGTGCATAAATCCTTGGAGGGCAAGTTGAGAATATTGTTAACAGTTACAGAGGAGTTTAGCTTTATGCAGAGGAACCTCAATTATCCGAACGAGATGGGCAGGCAGTATTTCGTTCGGATAATTGATTACTCGGAAAATGATTTTAGCTTAAACAGGGTCTAAAGCTTTGCACTACCGGAGAATTTGTTTAAATCCATAATTTTAATGAGTCTGCCATTTAAACAAACTAATCTTTGCAGTCCACAAATTATTAGTTAAAATGAGAGGAACTAAACCCATACCATGAAATCCCAGCATTAAACAAGGTCCTGAATAGCTTCTATGATCGCAAAACCATTTACAGTATCAGTTTCCGGGAACTCAGTCTCGTGATAGAAAGACGGAAGCCCCACCTTACACATGCGTTTATGTTCTTGGCCATTTTTTTAAATGAGCAGCCTGAAGTGATGGGAATACTGTAAAACACTTACTTTTGCAAAGGGCTGTACAACAACCCTTACCTGAAAAATATCCAGTCGCTGATGCTTGAGCTGCTTGCGTTTCTTTGTTTTTGCCAGTGTTTTCACATTTTCTTCACTACAGGTAAATCGAATACACTTACCTTTTTGACGTAACATTTTTGCGCGACCTTGAAACCTACTTCGGATAATTGGTATTCGGATAATTGAGGTTCCTCTGTAAATAGATCCACAGAGTACTTAAGCAAGGGAATTATGATGATCCTTGGAGCAGACTGGTTCAGCAGCAATTAACATATCTTGTCCATTTCTGGATCATTGAAAGGGTGAAACATGATTTGCAATAATAGTTCCAAAATGAATTACTTACATTGTATGAATAGATTGGCCAAGTAAGGAATGTCCTCATTATAGAAGAGAGGAGGTGGATGTGTTCAAAGTCATTAATGCTTATAACAGAATAAATATGGGAGAAACTGTTCCGAATGGTAGCAGGTTTTGAGAACCAAGAACATTGATTGAAAGAGATTGGCAAAAGATCAAAAGGTTGAATGAAGAGAAGTTATACTTAGAGGGACTGAAATTATGTTTTTTAGCTTAGTCTGATTTACGTTGAGTTTTCTCGAGGGATTTTCATCGCAAAACCTCGTGATTTTTCCTCATCACATCTTACCTTATCAAAATCACTGCATTAACTAATCACTCCATCCATGTGGCACCCTTTCATTCAACTCTGGAACCATCTTTGCAGTTGTTATTCTCAGATCAATTCATCCCTTACTAGTTATCTACCTTAAAAGGCAGTTATGCATCCAAGCAAGTACTGACATTCTGAAGCTACCCTGCTCAGTCAAGAATACTTCCAGAAGGTATCAGAAAAAGGGAAGATGGTTCAGTGGTTCTCTGACAGGAATGTGTAGGTTCTGATAAAGGGGATGGAGAAAAGGATAAGGTTCCTTTTCCTGCAAGACTGGCATAGGCGGTTTGCCATCAGACCCTGGCTCCCTGACAGGCATTGCCAAATAGATTGGTGCCATCTCTACAGTATGGAGAAATGCCCAGCAGTACCACAGATAGTTGAGTAATTTTTCTGCTGTGCCAAAGTAAGTGCTACACTGTTCTCTCCACTACCACACACTAACTCTCTCTCCACTGTTGCAGCTACCTCCCACCAAGACTCATGTCTACCAATCTGAGTATTCCCTGCAATATTTTCCCTCACTTGCTCTCACCCACTCCAATCTCCACAATACAAACCGTGCATAACCTTTCTCCTGTTTCAGAACACTGTCAGTGCATCTCATTACTTTTTGCTCAGTTGCACCAGCAGCAATAGTTATACCTCTAAGGACAAACTGAGACCTCAAAGGGAGCTTTAGCAAGGTTGCCTCCAGCATTCCATACAGCCCAGATACTGACACCTCACCTCCGTGGTTAGATGAGGCAGAAAGAGTGTGGGAGCATGATCCAGTGAGCACCTCACTGCATCATCTCTGCAGCTGGCTGAGGAAGTAATACTCCAGGTTTCTGACACTCAGAAGACTGCTGTTGACCAGGTCAACACTAGGCAGGAGGGGAATTTGTCTACATGCACAGGGAAGGACAAGAATGGCAGTCAGGTATGTGGGCTACAATGGCCCGCATTGCGCGGGAGTTGTAGTAGTTAAAATCATGTGATTGTCTGCCTCCATGGGCTGGTTGGTGCTTGCCATGGAAAATCTGATCCAGCACACTCAGGGTCTGCTAGAAAGTCTCTCAGACCAGTGCCTCAGGATTGAAGACATAGTGAAAGGAGGTGCGTAATCTGGCACGCAGTCTATTTGTGTCTTCCTCACAAGGAGGGAGAAAAGTGCAACAAGGCACCTAGTTAGAGGAGAGACCACATGTAGCAACAAGCATCACTTCATGCCACAGTTGATAATGATATGTGTTCAGGACCTGCTGCATCTTTTGGAAGTAAGAGCAACTAGGCATAAAAATCACACTGGATCATGCTGATATCTTTACCATCCTTCAGACAAAATCTCTACTCTACTCTTTTGTGGTCTCTTTATCCAAAAGTGTAGCTGTCAATGAGTTGTTCAACAAAGATTGGAGAATTGAGATGCCACACATGGGGTGGGGCAATGCATTTGAGTGTACAGGGATTAGGAACCACACAAGTCCGTGAACTGTACAGTATCTTCATACCTCACTGGATACATTCAGGATGTTTCCAGAATGTATCAGGGAATGTGACAGTGATTCTCTGACAGGGGCAGTACAATACATAGATTTGTGTGCCATGTTATTTCCCTTTTAAAGCCCTAATATCTCAGGGTGATGCAATCCCATCCCTCTCAGGTCGAGTTACGTCACTTGCCCATTCTGAGTCTCATCTCAGCTGTCTCCTTCCCCACTCACACATTCAATCCCCAGCACGATGGAAAGCGACAGTGAACACCCTTCATGCCCAAGCTTACAGCTCATACCTCAAAGTGTAGGTAAGTCTGCAAACATTCAAATCACTTTCGTGGAAGGCCTGCCCCTGAACGTTGAAGGCTTTGCCTGTCTCCAGGTCTCTGATCAAACCAGGTGCTCCTGACCATGGGCAAACACCCTCCCCCAATGTCCACCTTCCCTTGCATTCTTTACTGTATTCCTCCTAGTTGCAGAGACTGTTCCCCCTTCACAACTGTCATCCTTCTTCCCCACAGTGCGCAAGACCTAAAGATTTAACTTTCTGAGTCACATTCTGGTGCCATCAGCTGCTCTTGATACCCTTTCACCCCTTTCTTCTTAGTGTCTGCTGTTGGAGCCAATGGAATGACCATGGCCCATCCATTTGTGCAAACCACCAGTCAGCCAGAAGTGAGAAGTATCCAAACTCCTGACTGAAGACTTTAATCTCCCTGCCATGTTAGCCTCATCCTCCCCCATCTCCAC
>NC_057715.1:32706298-32709921 GCF_004010195.1 Chiloscyllium plagiosum | reverse complement strand
ATCCCCCTCCCTTAACTGGCTACTATCGAGTCACAATATTGTCTGTGACCCACTCTCTGGACTGCAGATGGACTGAACCCTGAGGGAGAACCCTCTAACCGGACACCTGACTGTGACTAATCCCCTAGACTAGTATTGGAGGTTGCCCTTGACTTATTGTGCTGGAACCCTGTGATCTCCATGATATTTGGTGAGGGCTATTCCCTAAGACTTTGAAACATAGCTAACCAAGGTGGTCACATTCTGTTCTGTAAGCATGTTATTTCTTTAGATATTCCTGGATTGTCAGCACTAACATCCATTAGTGACTTAGTCCTTGTGAATTGATGGTGATTGGAGGATGTATTAATGGATGACACCCCATATTAAGTGTGGGGCTTTAGATTTACAATATCCTGTGCCTGTTTAATATGGTGTAGGCTGCAAACAGACCTTGTCAAATAGAATGATTATGCTGTTGAGTGACTGCAGGCTTCCAAAGTACTTCAGTACAAGTGAGGTTTGCAACTCTAAACACTAACCTACACTACGCAAAAATTGAGGTGTCTACTGCCCGCAGAAGGTATGTCGCTCCCATGATCTCAGATCAAGTCAGTGGAAAGAAATCAGTGAAAAGATTTGAAAGTTGTTGTTGATCCATAAAATTGATGCCAACCTATCTTTCTCCTTTTGGCAATCTGGTTGATGTACGTGTTACCATGCAGCTTGAAATTGGGAATGACTTTGCATTGTATGATTGAGGGGCAGCCAGGGCACAAAGGCACAAAGATAGCTGATTTGAGAGGTTTGTGGGCTGATGGTGAATGAAATCATGTTCCATGCATTCTACTATCTGTTTACATTTTTCAAGACCGAAATTAAAATTGAAAATGTTGGAAATGCTCAACTGGTCAGACAGCATCTGTAGAGAAAGAAACAATAAGCCACATCTCCCTCCCCATGATCAGGAGTGGGTCAGGAGCTAGACGTCACAAACACATGCACAGACTCTGACTTGGTAATCCCCATTCCATGGCTTCTAATTGGCTGACTCCATGTTTTCCATGAATTCAATGTGGCAGCTGGGAGATTGAATGAGAGGGACATCCCCAATGACCAGCTGGCAGCATGATGTAGAAAGGCCAAAAATTGAATGTCTCAAAATGGAAGAGCCTTCATAAGTCAACTGAAAACTTAAAATTAAAGAATGACCAATTTTGTTAGGGCAATCTCTCTGGATGAGTAACCCTTTAGCATGGTTTATTGCACCCAGAGATGTGGCCTTTGTATATTTGCAGATCATTCATTGCTGAAGAAAGTTTCTATGATCAAACATATTATCCTGAGGCCACCTCCAAGTTGTTGCTGGCATGTTGACAACATTTAAGTAGCATCTGGATGGTTACATGAATAAGGAGGCAATAGAGGGATACGGACCAAGTAACGGCAGAAGGTTTGTTTTTTAGTTTAGTTAGCACATGATAATCAACATAGTCTAGGAGGGCTGAAAAGCCTGTTCCTGTGCTCTACTTCACTTTTGTCCTTTTGTTCTTTTGTTATATTGCAGTACCAATAGGCAATAGTATCATTGAGATGAGATATCTAGCTGAGACTGGATCTTAATTAGGAGCTTCTTGCTGATGGGAGCTAGTTGTTTCACACCTGAAACAGCACTGCTTATCTTATAGCAACAGGGATACAACAGATTAAAGACAGGATCACAAGACTTTAAACCCAAACTCCTACTCAATTCTTCCTGTCAGGATGAATTAATATTGAGTTAATAAAATTAGTGGGGGATTTGCTCACCATTTGTGCTATGTGTATTAGCCACTATTGAGGAATTTTCCTTTATAATATAACCCTCTTACATACTTCTTCCATCAGTTAATTCTAGTTCTACTTAATTTCTGTATCATTTCTGTCTTTGTGATCTGGATGCCTTCATCTACTAGTAATGTCCATGTCTTAATATTTGGGGTGATCTTCCCTATATCAGTGTCTTTTCAATGCTACTCTGCTTAACTGATATATATTGAGCACTAAAATTACTTCGGTTAAGGAGTAGGAATTACTCACCAAAATATATTCAGTTTTACTTTTGAGAAGTTGCAAACATTTTCAAGCAATAAAATCCAAACATTTTTTTGCATGTTACACTGTGAATGCAACATGCAAACAAACATTCTCCCAGCCTGTTTTGAAAATGGTTTGTTGTAGGCAAGTTTTTGTGGACAGTGTTAAACCATTGATGATTGTGAAAGGCAGTAGAAGCTTTCATTTCTACCTGCGATTGTAAACTGCATTATGGGTGACAGATAGACACATAGCTACATTTCCTCCACAAATGTGTAGGTGTAGGAAGATGGTTGAGTGGGTAATATCAGGTTTTCTTGACATTTTCTTTACTGTTTACTTTATGCCATTATTATTTCACCAGAGGTAGGGTTAGCACTGCCACTGACAGAATGTTCTGGTTTATAAATCTTTTTGTATTCATTACTGCTCATATTTTTTCAGTGCTAAAAGAATTACAACTTGGTTAGTTGACATAATAATGTTGTTTATTTCAGTTGTAACAAAGCGATTCCTTCTTATCACTTGTTAGTGGTGTACAAAGATCTAATAAAGAAACAAAAAAAATTTGTTTTTTTATTTTCAAACATTGGTCATTCGCCTTGCATTAATAGGGAATCATCAAAGAACATTGGATTCTCTGTGAGGGTTCAGAAAACAACCACCTCATTCATCTTTGCATCTACAGATCAATTTAAACTATTCTAAGATGTGCTGAGGTCTACAAGATAAATAACCTTATCTTCACATGCTCATTGGAAGCTCCCAGTTTCCTTGTTCTAAGTCACCAACTTGATCATCATCTTCCAGATTTCTGTGTTGGTGTTATCTCTGAGTTCAAAGTAATGCTTTAAAACTTCAGTGATAGTGAATTCCAATTCCTCATTTGCCCTTTCTCTGACAGTTCAATTCATTACACCTGTCAGAGGCTATAAGGTCAGAATGCCTGCCCTTAGTAATTTTAGATAGAAGGAAAAGGTGGTGGAATAGCAATCAGAAGTGCTAACAGTCTATTTTGAGGCTTCTTTGCTAGTCCTACACTTTTACCCTTCTTCATTTGCAATTACAGCATTAGATTCAATGCATACATTGATAGACAAATGTTTATTTTCCATGCTTCCATTACCTAGAAATTCTGTATCCTGCGGTTTACCACTGTGATTTGTGGCAAGTTGTACTTCTCACTGCTAAATAGAACTAACGTTGACTCCACCGCGCACTGGAAATAAAATCTATTGATGGAGATTATTACTCATTCAAACTATAGTGAGCAGGGAAATGAATACCTGTTTCCTCTAACTGGTACAGATCATTCTCCTATAATATGCATTTCGTCAACTGGACTGGTAAATGATTTTTTTAAGAACGCGAACTCCCATTGGCTATTACGCGATTCATCTCTGTTTTCCTTCAGTCCACTCTAGGTGTTTACTTCAGGACAGAACCCCACTGGTCCTCACCTACCACCCCACCAATCTCCATGTACAGCGCATCATCCGCCGTCACTTCCGCCACCTCCAAACAGACCCCAGCACCAAGGATATATTTCCCTCCCCTATCAGCTTTCC
>NC_057715.1:32640879-32705632 GCF_004010195.1 Chiloscyllium plagiosum | reverse complement strand
TGGATGCTGCCTGACCTGCTGTGCTGTTCCAGCAATAAAGTTTCAACTTTGATCTCCAGCATCTGCAGATCTCACTTTCTCCTCGAAGATTTCAACCTACTGCGAATCCTCTTACAAGGATGCCTTCCTTGAAGAAGCTCTCTGCCTCTCTCTACAAAGATTTCAGTGAGTCCCTCTCTCACTGCACACTTTCCTCCTATCACATTTCCAACGCCCCTCCTCCAAGTCCCTCCTCCCTACCTTTTATCTTCTCCTGCTGAACACTCTCTGCTCATTCCTGAAGAAGGGCCTGTGCCCGAAACGTCGAATCTCCTGTTCCCTGGATGCTGCCTGACCTGCTGTGCTGTTCCAGCAATAAAGTTTCAACTTTGATCTCCAGCATCTGCAGACCTCACTTTCTCCTCGTGTTTACTTCAGGTCAAGTAAAAGAGGTTGGTTGACAGAGCAATTGTTTTCTAAGTTTATTGTTGATGTTTTTGTGGATACTTTTAGAAATTATTGCAAGAGAAAAGATTTGGATTTCAAGATTCTCCTCATTCTGGACAATGCACCAAGCCATCCTCCCACCATTGGTGAAATTTCTGATAACATCACAGAGCTATTTCAACCTCTGAATGTAACCACTCTTATTCAACCCAGGGACCAGGATGCATTAGCAGCTATTAAAGCTTATTATTTAAGGTGCACATTCAGGAAGCTGATTGCAGCTAGTGAGGGGGATAATGAGGACAATGTTATTCAATTTTGGAAGAGCTCTAACATTAGGAATGCTATTGACATCATTGTCGAGGTCTGGCCTGATGTCAGTAAGGACTGCTTGCATGCAGTTTGGTAGAAGCTTCTCCCAGATTATGTTCATGATTTTAAAGGCGTTGAATCGTCAGAGGAGCTTCCACCAATCAAAGAACATTGTGTCTCTTGCAAAGTAAGTTGGATTTGTAGAAGTGGAAACTGATCTACAACAACTTGTTGCTGGGGAGAGAAATGGAAGCTCAAGATGAAGAATATGAACTCCAGGATGAAGCACCACTAGAACTTTCCACTTCTCTTTTGTCTTTTATCCTGAGGGAGCTTGAGAAGCAGTTGCAGCTCTTAGTAGACAACAACGACAATGCAGAATGCAGCAGGATTGCTGTTCATGGCATAAAGTCTTACCTGACACCCTATGAACAGCTTCTTCATGAAAGAAGAAGCATGGCAAAACAGCAAAAATGAGATGCCTTTTTTATAGCAAACCCCAAGAAAAGTCTGAGGACAATCCACTTCTGGACTAAATATTTTCTTTTGTCATAACCCTACACCCAGAACTGCACCTGTAAGTAATGATGATGCTGATGATGACCCTCAGCCCCTTTTTAAATACAGTAATGTAAGTCAGCAAACTCAGAAACCCCTTAAGGTGTTACATTTATTGTATTCTTTCAAGAAAATGTTTGATTTTAACATTTACATAGACTGTGCTATCATTTGTGTTGGGCTAACCCCTATTTTTATTTCAATTTGTTTTGATATTTTTAGTGGTTTGCCCCAACCCTGTTTCTCCCATAAGCCCCATTGTTTCTCTTGCGCAATTTTTTATAACACAAGATCACATGAGAACACAATTACCGTGTTATAGCAGAACAGACTGTACACATGTCTGAAGGCTGCAAGTTAAGACAGTATAGAAGTGACAGTATTGGCGATGGTTAATGCAAACTTGGCCTTAACCCTAATTTCACTCTTATTGGAACAGTGTATTTCTTATACCCTCCCAACATTTCTGTTATAATTTATAGAAGAAATGGGTTGGTGAATTATTTCCTTGAAATGGTTCAATTACAGTCTTGTTTCAGAGCCAGGCCACCTGGGTTCAGAGCCTATTCAGGCACTTGAGCAGAAAATCAAGGTAAACACATCATTGCTGTACTAAGTGGCCATTGCTGTGCTAAGTAGTCATAGCTGTACTGAGTGGGTGTTGCTTTATCAAGGTGCAGAACTTCAGCTGGATAATTACATCCATCTGCCTGTTTGTGCGCACATGAAATATTTATCACATTGGAAGAACAAGGGAGTTTACTCAGTGCTTTCTTTGCAGTAAATTAAATGAAATTTAATCTTCTCTTCTTTAATTACAATTCCATCTCACTGGGACTTCTCGGTTTTCACCTCTCCAATCTAATGTTGCCCATGACTTTTAGACGTTTCATTGTTTGCTATTAGTGTGGAGGTGGCAAACTTTCTATGGCTTAACATTGGCAAGAGAAAACACATAGGCTCATAACATGGTTAGCCTATGTTTATTATTTCACTGATCAAGGAACAGTACTACATTTTTCAGACAGCTAATTGATATCACAGCATGTTTACTCCTCTAAGGGATGTTGGATTTTATTGGCAAGCCCGAAATTTATCACCTATTTCCAGTTGTTATTGAACTGACTGGCTCTTTATGCAATTTCAGAGGACAGAAATAGTCAACCATATTACCATGGGTAATATAGGCTAGAAAAATAAGAATTGGAAATTTCCTTCCTCGGTAGATATAATGCATGCTATAACAACTAACAACTGACAATTGTCTCATGGTCACAGCTAGAACGTATTTTCATTGCAGATTTGACTAAATTTCGATTTCACCATCTGCATAATGGAATTCAATTCCATTTCACCAAAACATTAATCTGGGGCTGTGGATAACTAGCTCTATGGGCAGAGTCTTCCTAGGTATTGAACAATCTGGGCATTGTGAGAACGTTGGGAAAATTACATGAGGCTGGCAGTGAGGACCTTCTCAATATTAGGAGCAAAAAGCCTACTTTTCAAATGATGATTCGAATATTAAGACAGAATTCTCACTAGTGAGCAGGGACAGGCATTTTTGCATGTATCAGCCTGCATGAATATCTCATTGTTAGTTAATATCACCTTATTTATGTGCATATTTCCATTCTGTCATCCATCAAACAAAAATTAGATTAGATTACTTGTAGTGTGGAAATAGGCCCTTCGGCCCAACAAGTCCACACCAACCCTCCGAAAAGAAACCTACACCTAACACTACGGGCAATTTAGCATGGCCAATTCACCTAACCTGAAATTTTTGGATTATGGGAGGAAACCGAAGCACCTGGAGCAAACTCATGAAGACACGGGGAGAATGTGTAAACTCCACACAGACAGTTGCCTGAGGCAGGAATTGAACCCGGGTCTCTGGTGCTGTGAGGCAGCAGTGCTAATCACTGTGCCACCGTGCCACCCATTAGGTGTTGCTAATTCCCAAAATGAAAATCAGCATTGTTACCTGGCAACTCTAGTTCTTTGATTGCCCCTCTAAACCTCCATCTTGGTCAGCAATCATTAACATGTCAGTAAATGTTCCATGGCCTGTTACTGCCCCCTTCCATAAAAATGTGTACCAGCCTCACTGCATCGCCATGGTACATCTCCAATCCATTTTGCATCTTAATGCTGCACTTTGGAATGTAATGCTATGTTTCATTGCAATGCTGCTGCCAGGACACTTGCACTCAGTGACAGGCACCCATGTCATGGATATGACCAGAGTCCATTTCCTTCTTTTCTGTCTCAGCACCCAATTAATTTTTATCTATCTCGATGTTACAGCTTCATGGTTTTGCCCAGCCTGTCTTGCCTTTTTGCACTTTGCTCCCTCATCCAGAGCTAAAAGAGTCAAATAATTTCTGCCTTGCCTGACAGCTCAGAGCAGAAACAAAGTCATGCAGCTTCTCATGCTTTCATTTGTTATTGGTTAAGGCAGTGGACATGTTGCTGTACAGTATCATATTACATCAATTTTGCACCTGCCTCTTACGGCTGCTGTATAGACAGCAAACACATTGCATACACTTCAACCAAATGGCTAAATAACTACAGCAAAGGGGAATAATCCTTACTCAAGTCAAAGAAGACACCTTTCAGGCAGGGGAGCCCAGCTTAGCAAGTCAAGGACAGCATCCGCTATCAATCCAGGCACTTGGGCATTGTCAGTTCACCACTCGGGGAAGTCAATGTCAGGCGGTTCATACCTGTCTAGTTTAGGAAGTGGGTCATTGTCAGCCCAGTGAATCAGTCTAACCAATCCAGGGAATTTCTACAAATGAGTTAGAAAGCCGCACAGAGATCAATAAAGGGTCTACTCACTGAATAATCAGGACTATCTTCCCAAGTCTATTCAAGGGGGTGGTCCATATTCAGGCCTGGGGTTTCATATACTAAAAGTCAAATTGGACTCTTTAAGGGTCACCTCTGTGGAGGGAAGCAAGAAAACTCAGTTTTAGAGATTGGAGGCAGCATACTGGCAGTCAGGGCAGATGTTAATGCACAAGCTTGGGAGATGATAGAGAATGAAAGGGGATACCATTAAGAGTCAGCACCACTCTAGCTTTGATGAGTGGACAATACACTACAATACCTTGATTTGACTTACCAAAATGAAATATCTCACGCTTATCCAAAGTAAACTCCATTTGCTATTTCTCGGCCCACTTCACCAGCTGATCAAGATCCTGTTGGAATTTACAATAGCTTTCCTCACTGTCCATGATACCGCCTAATTTAGTGTCATCTGCAAACTTACTAATCATGCTTTGTACATTCTCATCCAAATCATTGATAAAGATAACAAACAGTAATGGACCCAGCACCGACCCTTGAGGCACTCGACTCATCATAGGCCTCCAGTCTGACAAACATCCTTCCCATATTGCCCTCTGCTTCCTACCATCAAGCCAATTGCATATCGAAATTGCCAGCTCCCCCTGGATTCCATGCAATCTTCGAGAGCAGCCTATCATGTTTAACCTTATCAAAGTTGGTTCGAGACAAAAAAACTGCAGATGCTGGAATCCAAAGTAAACAGGTAGGAGACTGGAAAAACATAACAAGCCACACAGCATCAGGAATTGAAGAAGTCAACGTTTCTTCAGGACCTGAAGAAGGGTTACACACGAAACATTGACTTTTCCACCTCCTGATGCTGCCTGGCTTGCTGTGTTCTTCCAGGCTGCTGCCTGAACCTTATCAAGGCCATACTTGGAGTGGATAGAGTAAGTGCTTCATTCTTGGGTGTTGGGGGACTCCACATGCACAGTGAGGCCTTTCAATGAGCAATATCTGGATTAATGGTGCTGGAAGAGCACAGCAGTTCAGGCAGCATCCAAGGAGCTTCGAAATCGACATTTCGGGCAAAAGCCCTTCATCAGGAATAAAGCTGGTGAAGGGCTTTTGCCCAAAACGTCAATTTTGAAGCTCCTTGGATGCTGCCTGAACTGCTGTGCTCTTCCAGCACCATTAATCCAGAATCTGGTTTCCAGCATCTGCAGTCATTGTTTTTACCTCCTTTCAATGAGCAATAGTTGAATTGGGGAAAGAGACCAGCAACATTAAATGTTCTGGGTGAAATATACAGCACCAAGAATCACAGAAAGTCTCAGTAGCTAGTAGTAAGTACTTTCTTCTACAAGTAAAATGATGTATCCATCACATTTAATCAATTAACCGAATAATCGATTATCTGGACAAAATAGTGCCCGCCCATCTCATTTGGATAAAATGATGTATCCATCGCATTTAATCGATTAACCGAATAATCGATTATCTGGACAAAATAGTGCCCTCCCATCTCGTTTGGATAATCGAGGTTCCTCTGTATATGGTTAGTTGTTAATAAGCTTCCAGATGTTTCTCTCAATGAGAATCGGAGTCACTGAGGTATATGTTAGTACAAAGAAAACCACAGCACCTCAGTTTAAGCCTTTAATCCTGCCCCCTCCTTGCCTGCACTCAGGCTAATAACTTGATTACACAATTGTGGGATGCTGCTGATTCTTGAGATAAGTTTTAAATTTCACTGACGTTTTTGATTCTTTCAGAATAAAATTATTGCACACTAGGCCAGTTAATTTGTTTTGTGAGCATCTATTTGAAAGTGCAAAGTTGGCTAATAATTATTCATCATGACTTCAAAAGATAAGTAGGGCAGCTGATTGGTCTTGTAAGTTTTACTGTCCCATCCAAATTCAACTTCAATGAAACATCTTGAAGCATTCCATGAATGATTGAGACTGTAGGCATTGTGAAGGACCTTGTGAACTCTCGGCATTAATATCTCTGGGAAAGAAATGTTTTTTTAACCAATTCTCTGAAGTAAACAGTTAATAATTTATGAGCTTACCTGCACAATTTAACTTGGAGATTGCTTTTAAGTCTATTTGACAACACACCATTATCTTACATCAAAAACCTCTCTTTTAAGTTGACAGGCACTCACTTTTTACAAACTCTTGATGTCTGATTAAACATTCTATGTAAGCTCAGCATGTTTTATCATTTTGAGAACTGGTTGAACTATCAACTTCAAGCCTAGATTTCACAGCTAGTGTGAAGACATCACAAAGAACAAAAATACATTGAACTGTTGATTAATGTGGTTGAGTTGCCTTGTCTTTACCAGGCAATATGTATGCAGCCAACTAAAAGTTCTGGATGGAGGCTTGCTTGCTGAACTGGAAGATTCGTTATCAGATGTTTTGTCACCATACAAGGTAACATCTTCAGTGAGCATCCGAATGAAGCATTGGTGGTGTAGCCCACTTTCTATTTATATGTTTGAGTTTCCTAGGGTTAGTGATATAATTTCCTATGGTGGCATCATTTCCCTACGATGATGTCATTTCCTGTTCATTTTCTCAGAGAGTGGTAAATGGGATCCAAGTCAATGTGTTTGTTGATAAAGTTCCGATCGTAATGCCATGCTTCTAGGAATTCTTGTGTGTGTGTCTCAGTTTGGCTTGTCCGAGGATGGATGTGTTGTTCCAGTCAAAGTGGTGTCCTTCCTCATCCATATGTAAGAATACTAATGACAGTGGGTCATGTTGTTTTGTGGCTAGTTGATGTTCATGTATTCTGGTGGCTAATTTTGTGCCTGTTTGTCCAATGTAGTGTTTGTTACAGTTCATGTAAGATATTTTGTAAATTACATTAGTTTTGCTTATTGTCGGTTTGGGTCTTTCAAGTCCATTAGCTGCTGCTTTAGTGTGTTGGTCAGTTTATGGACTACCATGATGCCAAGGGGTCTGAGTAGTCTGGCAGTCATTTCTGAGATGTCTTTGATGTAGGGGAGAGTGGCGAGGGTTTCTGGATACATTCTGTCTGCTTGTTGGGATTTGTTGTTCAGAAATTGGCGGATTGTGTTCATTGGGTACCCGTTCTTTTTGAAGACACTGTATAGGTGATTTTCCACTGCTCTGCATAGTTCCGCTGTGCTGCAGTGTGTGGTGGCTCATTAAAATAATGTTCTAATGCAACTTCATTTGTGCATGTTGGGATGATTGCTGATGTAGTTCAGTATTTAGTCTGTATGTGTTGTTTTCCTGTAAACGCTGGTTTGAAGTTCCCCATTAGCTGTTTGTTCTACTGCGACATCTAGGAATGGCAGTTTGTTGTTGTTTTCCTAATCTTCAGTGAATTTTATGCCAGTCAGGGTATTATTGATAGTCTTGAAGGTTCTGTCTAATTTGTTTCGTTTAGTGATGATAAAGGTGTCATCCACATAGTGGACCCAAAGTTTAGGTTGGATGTTTGGCAGAGATGTTGTTCAAGTCTCTGCATTACTACCTCTGCTAAGAACCCTGATATCAGAGATCCAATGGGTATTCCATTGATTTGACTGTAGGTTCTGTTGTTGAAGGTGAAGTCATGGGAAGGCATTGGTCCACTAGCTTTACGATACTGTCCTTGTTGATGAAGTTGGTGGTGCTTTTTGTATGTGTCTTTGGTTCTTCTAATAGTGTTGTCAGTGTTTCCTTGTCCAGGTTGATGTTGATGGATGTGAACAGGGCTGTTACATCAAAGGAGACTGTTATTTTATCCTCTTCTATCTTGGAGTCTTTGATGGTCTACAGGAATTCTTGGGTGGAGTGGATAGAGTGACATGAGTCTTCTAGTAAGTGATTTCATCGGGTAGCTCCTTGGCCAAGCTGTAAGTTGGTGTTCCAGGTAGCGAGACTATGGGTCTGAGGGGGGCTCCTGGTTTGTGAACTTTAGGTAATCCATAGAAGCATGGCATGTTGGAAATGTCTGGTTTCATTTTTTGCAAGTTGGTTTTATTTATTTCTCCAGATTTCTGAAGTTTTTTGAGTAGGGCTGTGATTTGGTTCTCATATTGTGGGGTCAGGTCTATCGCCACTTGTTGGTAAGTGTTGGTATCTGCAAGTAGTGCATTTGCTTTCTCAATGTCATCTCTTTGACTTAAGATGACTGCTGAAAATGTGTTGCTGGAACAGCACAGCAGGTCAGGCAGCATCCAGGGAACAGGAGAATCGATGTTTCGGGCATAAGCCCTTCTTCAGGCTTATGCCCTTCTTCGGGCTTATGCCCAAAACGTCGATTCTCCTGTTCCCTGCATGCTGCCTGACCTGCTGCGCTGTTCCAGCAACACATTTTCAGCTCTGATCTCCAGCATCTGCAGACCTCACTTTCTCCTCGAAGACTTAAGATGACTGTCAAGTGTCCTTTGTCTGCAGATAGGATAACAAATTTTTAAAATTTTTTTTAAGTCTTTTAGTACTTTCCTTTCTTGTGTATTGAGTATGCTTCCTTCCTTTTTCCTGCTTAATGTTGGTGTGACTTCCTTTCTGATGGTTTGATGGGATTTTACTGTGAGTTAGTTGTCTTTCACTGTTGTTTCTAATGCTGCTAAGAACTCTTTCTTTTCTGCATCCTGAATGTTGCAATTTAATCCTCTTACTAAGACGGCTTTTTCAGTGTCTGTTAAAGGTCGGTCAGATAAGTCTTTTTATCCATGCTCCTGTATTGTCAGTGCTGTCATTTTGTGTAAATTTGACTAGTTTTTTTTCTGCAGGTCTAGTCTTTTCATTTTCTGTGTTTGTTGCTGTCTAATATCTATGGCTTGTTTTACTGTCTGTCCATTCATGGTCTGTTGCATTAGTGAGTAAAGATTTTTGGTGCAAAAATCCTAGGACAAACCAAACAGAGAAACGCATGAGAATTCCTTGAAGCATGGTATTCCAACTGGAACTCAATTGAGAAACACATTGATTTGGATCCCATTTACCACCCCCTCAAAAAAAGAACAGGAAATGACATCACCATAGGAAATTATGTCACTACAGGAAACAACATTACTAACCTTAGGAAACACAAGCATATAAACAAAAAGCAGGCTACACCACCAGTGCTGCATTCGGAGACTCACTGAAGATGTTACCTATTATGGTGATGAAAATGAACTTTCTAGTTCAACAAGCAAACTTCCATCCAGAACCTCAAAGTGAGCTACAAATCTTCTCAAAATTTGCTAAAACTGAAATTATTTAAAGTATGAATTCTCCAGTCAAGTGCAAGATATCTGAAGACAACTTTTATGTAGAATCCTTCCAGTGCTGAAACAAGCCCTTCAGCCCAGCAAGTCCACATTGCCCCTCCGAAGAGTATCCCACCCAAACCTGTTTCCCTGAACCTACACATCCCTGAACACTATAGGCAATTTAGCACGACCATTTCACCTAATCGGCACATCTTTGAATTGTGGGAGGAAACCAGAACACCTGGAAGAAACCCACACAAACACAGGGAGAGCATGCAAACTCCACACAGTCACTGGAGGCTGGAATCGAACTTGGGTCCCTGACACTGTGAGACAGCAGTGCTAACCACTGGGCCACTGTGCCACCCATTGCAACTTTAAAAATATGAATAAGTACTTTGCACTTATGGTATATACCAAGATGTGACAGGAAGGGTGATAATAATTTTTTTTGTAATATTGTTAGCAGATATAGCATGGCATTTCATATTGGAATAAAGGGGATATGACAAGGTCATTGCACTGTAACTTTAATTAGCAATTTCTATTTTCTGCTTCTCTTAATCCATCCACAAAGTTTCCCATTAGTTACTGCAATAATCACTGATACAGTCAGCACATGCTTCATTTGCTAGTTATTTAATCCAAACTCTCAAAACACATCAGTGGGCCCTCACTGACTACAACCAGTTGCTGTGGCAGCCTGTGAGAAACCTACCTCAGTACAATACAGGATGAAACAGCAAAACATAACAAATTTAAAGAAACTGCCAATTAAAATTCAATTCATCTCAGATGCACAAAATCTCTTTGAACCAATCTTTCTTTGAAGCTTAAGTAGTCTTACAAAGTATTTACAGCAGAATAAAAATGTTTGTTCAGCTCAACTGTTCAATGCTCGTGTCTGTTCTCCACAGTCTCACCCTTCACCATGTTTTATCTAAACCCCTGAAATTCAAGTTTAGCTGCCCTCCCCCTAAATCTATGCCACTTGTTTGACCTGCACCTTCTGTTGGGAAGTTCCAGTTTCTATCCTTTCTCCATTAAAGAAGTTTCTTGTTCATCAGATATCTCCCCCTTTTCTGTCTTGAGTGGCTTTATGGGATAGTGTAGCTGTGCTCTCTTGATATTTGCAATTCAAAACTAAAATTAAACAGCCATACTGATTGAAATATTGGGCTAATATTGTTACCTTTGCCAGTTGTCAAACTTTAATCGCCACCAGAGATTTCTGTAACAGCCCTTACTCCATTTTGCATTGTCTTGTGTAAAAAAAGGTTGACTCTAGAGCTAGGATTTTGTGGACAGTGGTGAAGAAATGGCACACATTGTTAACCTTACAGAAAAATCTAACAAACATCTAGCCATCTTAATGGTGTTATTATCTCTTTTTCCACATTAGTTTGACATTATTGCTAAGGTGATCTCCTGGCATCCAACATTAGTAAAGTCATTGACATAGCTAAGCTGCGAATCATATTGAAGTATTCTTACAGACAGTAAGCCACAAAGTAATGTTCATTGATTATCATTCACTTTGATTAATTTTTAGAGTGAACCAAATGAAAGAGATATAGGTTTGGGATTAAAATAAAAAGAGAAATTCCGCAAAGGGAAACATCTGACATTGAAAAAAAATAAGTTGAGCTTTTTTAACTGGATTGAGGAATTTAGCATTCTGCAAATTTAAGATTTTTTAGAAAGCCAGAGAGATTTTACAGAAGTAATCATGAGTTTAATATATTGTCTAAATCACAGCAACATTATATTCAACATGTAACATTTTCACATTCTTTTCTGGTGAGTCTAATTGTATAAAAAGGAATGTTCTCATCAGTTTAATGATTTACATTTGATTGCAATCAGCAAGAACTTCAACTGTGCATCCAATGGAGAATCATACCATCACTAGCAGCAATTTTTAGATTACCACGTTTAACTGCACAAGTGCAGACTTCAGAAGTCGCTGTAAATTACAGAGCAGTAAGCAGACAGTGTGTGCTCAATGTTTTGCCATAATTCATACAGTAAGTCTGGGCCTTGGTTTCAAAGGATAATTTAGAAAGCAAAATAAAAAAAAAAATGTGGAAATACCCAGCTGATTGTGACAGCATCTTTAAACTTTTGTCCAAACTGGAAAAAATTAGAAACATGATGGCCTGGAATTTCCAATGGCCGGATAATTATTTCTACAGCATAGATAGGAGGAATGCTTTGGAACTCTGCAGAATAACCAACTCGGATTGAGTTGCCCTAGAATTTGAAGAGTCATTTTGGTCACCTTCAAAATAGTCTGATCCTACAAGCATGACAGCCACTAGAATCCTGTCATGGTTTATTTGGAGTTTAACCTGGCCCCACATCACAGTTATGGTGACTTTTTTCATAAACTGATCACTTTTTAAAACTAGTCTGGTCTTGCAGCATCTTCTTTTATAGGTGCCATTCTGAAAGTTCTATGTTTCCACTTCCATAAGATTAATTTATTGATATTTACTTTCCACTGCACTGAAAGTATGGCTGTGATCATTAGGAGCAATCAGATACTTGAAGACTATTAATTGTATTCATGCATTCTGAGACATAAGGCAAAATTTCCTCTTTAATACTTGAATGTAAAACGTTGTCCAGCTGGATTGTAGAAAAAATGCAGACAAAGGGATTAGCACAATCAAAATATACTTTGTGCAATATTCAATCTGTTCACTGTGCAGTGCATCTTACTTGAAGTGAACCAGATAAAAATAACAGATTATTTATCTTTATTGCAGAGCTTCAGCAAGCTACCAGATCTATCATCTAATCTGCTTGAGTTTTATCCACAAAGTGGTTACTCGAAAAAATCAGTGGCAGAATTATCATGGGCTTATCTGTAGCATGATCTATCAGTTGATTCAGAGCAGGAATGAAGAATGCCTGGAAGCAAGCTGAGACACATTCTCTCTTTGTGAGTCTCATGGCACACTGAAGGATCATATGAAAGGAAGACAATGAACTGAAGAAAATATTATGAACAGAGGTTTATGTCAACATATTGGTGCTGCACTCCTCATTATTGTAGGAGAAAGTGAGGTCTGCAGATGCTGGAGATCAGAGTTGAAAATGTGTTGCTGGAACAGCGCAGCAGGTCAGGCAGCATCCAGGGAACAGGAGAATCCCGAAGAAGGGCTTATGCCCGAAACGTCGATTCTCATGTTCCCTAGATGCTGCCTGACCTGTTGCGCTGTTCCAGCAACACATTTTCAGTTCCTCATTATTGTAGTCAACACATCTCCATTTCTAAGCAATATTTTGCATGCTGATAGCAAACTATGTTCACCATGGAGACTCAATATTCTGCTAAAATAAATTAAGAAAGTAGCACCCCATTGTATTCAAGAATGCACCCAGAGACCCCTCCACAAGCAAAAACAATTTCCATGATACTGTGCTTGTGTCGTTGTAGCTGTAGGTCTAAGTTCCGACTGGGTATGTGCTCCAAATCAAAGTGGAGTGTATCTGTTTGCTGTTGGTTAAGATGTAATGCTCTATAGGTGTACAGCCTTGCATTTGTGCTATTTTACCATGACTGATGCGCAATTCCAATTAATGCAATTTTCAATCGTTTGTATGTGCAGAGCATTTTATTTGAAGTGAACCAGATAAAAATAACAGATTTTTTTATCTTAATTGCAGTGCTTCAGCAGACTACGAGGTCTATCGTGTAATCAGCTTGAGCTTTAAGTGGGCAGATGGGTGGTGTTTATTAGTAAGAACAGAAATAAAATCAATACTGAGAAGGAAAGTAAAGTCAGATGGTGCAGAATCTGTGTGGGTAGAATTAACGAACCACAAAAGTTAATAAAACCATAGTTGGAATTATGTCCCAGCTTCCAAACAATAATCAAGAGCTGGGGCACAAGATACACCAGGAGATGGAAAAGATGTGTCGGAAAGTCAAAGTTACAGTGATCATGGGGGATTTCAACACTTGGGTGGACTGGAAAATCAGGTTGGTAGCAGATTGCAAGAAAAGGAATTTGTGGAATGTCTATGAAATGGCTTTATGGAACAGCTTGTGCTGGAGCCCATTAGGGAACAGGCAATACTAGATTTAGTGTTGTGCAATGAGGCAGACTTGATAAGGTGAAGGAACACTTTGGAGGCAGTAATCACAATATGGTTGAATTTACTCTGCAATTTGAGAGGGAGAAGATAGAATCAGATGTCACGGTTTTATAGCTGAAGAAAGGCAACTATAGACCCATGAGGCAGGTTCTGGGTAGAATTGACTGGGAGAAGACCCCAGCAGGAAAGACAGTGGAACAACAATGGCATGTGTTTCTGGGACTAATTCAGCAGACGCAGCAGAGCCTAATCCCAAGGAAAAAGAAGCATGGTTCAGGGAGGATGAGGCAACCATGGCTGACTGGGGAAGTCAGGGATAGCATAAAAGTAAAAGAGAAAGCATATAATGTGGTGAAGAGCAGTGGAAAACCTGAGGATTGGGAAGTTTACAAAGGCCAACAGAGGGCAACAAAAAAAAAGAAATAAGGAAGGAAAAGATTAAATATGAGGATAAGCTAGCCAGTAACATAAGGGAAGACTGAAAGGGTTTCTTTAGATAGATTAGAGGCAAAGAGAAACAAAAATGAACATTGGCTGCTGAAACATGACACTGGAGAGATAGTAGTGGGGAACAAGGAAATGGCTGAGGAACTGAATAATTATTTTGTGTCAGTCTTCATGGTGGATGACACAAATATTATCCCAAAATTTCAAGAGAGTGAGGGGGCAGAGCTGGGTATAGTGGCCATCACCGAGGAGAAGGTGCTAGAAAAACTGAATGGCCTGCAGATGGATAAATAACCTGGATCAGATGGATTATACCCCAGAGTCCTAAGGGAGATAGTTGAAGAGATCATGGTGGTGTTAGTGGTGATCTTTGAGGAATCGCTAGAGTCAGGGAGGGTCCTAGAGGACTGGAAAATTGCTAATGTGACACCCCTGTTTAAAAAGGGAGTAAGGCAAAATACAGAAATTTGCAGACTGATTCACGTAACCTCGGTCTTGCATAAGATACTGGAACCCATTGCGAAGGATGAGATTTCTGAATACTTGTAGGAGTTTGGTAAAACAGGACGAAGTCAACCTGCTTTCATCAAGCGGAGGTCAGGCCTGACAAATCTGTTGGAATTCTTTGAGGAAGTAATGAACAGGTTAGATCAATAAGAATAAATGGATATTATCTATCTGAACTTCAAGAAGGCCTTTGACAAGATGCTGCACAGCAGGCTACTGAGTAAGATAAGGGGCCCATGGTGTTAGAGGAAAGGTGCTAGTATAGATAGAAGCCTGGTTGTCTGGCAGAAAGCAGAGAGTGGGAAAAAAAGGGTCTTACTCAGGATGGCTGCTGGTGACAAATGGTGGTCCACAGTGCTCCATGTTGGGATCACAACCTTTCACTTTATACAATGACAATTGAGATGAAGGAACTGAGGGAATTCTGGCGAAGTTTATAGACAATACAAAAATATTTAGAGGGGCGGGTAGCATTGAGAAGGTGGGGAGACTGCAGTAGAATTTGGACAGGTTCGGACAGTGGGCAAAGAAGTGACAGATGGAGAACAATATGGGAAACTGTGAGGTTATGAACTTTGGTTGGAAGAATAGAGGCATGGGATACTTTTAAATGGGGAGAAAATTCAGAAGTCTGAGTGCAAAGAGACTTGGAAGTTCTAGTCCAGGAATCTCTCAAGATAAACTTGCAGGTTGAGTCAGTAGTTAGGAAGGCAAATGCAATGATGGCATTTATTCTGAGAGGACTTGAATATAAAAGCAAGGATGTACTTCTGTACTTATAAGGCTCTGTTCAGACCACATTTTGAGTATTGTGCACTTTTGGGGCCCATATCTCAGGAAGGATGTACAGGCCCTGGAGCGTGTTCAGGGGACATTCACAAGAATGGTCCCAAGAATGAAAAGCTTAATATATGTGGCATGTCTGAGAATTCTGGATCTATACTTGATGGAGTTTAGAAGGATGAAGAGGGATCTAGTTGATACTTACAGAATACTGAAATGGCCTGGACAGACTGGATGTTGGAAAAATGTTTCCATTGGTAGGAGACACTAGCACCCAAGATCACAGCCTCGGAGTAAAGGGAAGACCTTTTAGAACAGAGCTAAGGAGAAATTTCTTCAGCCAGAGAGTGATGAATCTATAGAATTCATTGCTACGGGAGGCTGTGAAGGCCAGGTCATTGAGTGTATTTAAAGCAGAATGAGACAGGTTCTTGTTTGTCAAAGAGATCAAGAGTTACAGGGAGAAGCCAGGAGAATGGGGTTGAGAAACTTATCAGCCATTAGCGGAGCAGATTCGGTGGGCTGTTTGGCCTAATTTCTGATACTTTGTCTTATGGTCTTATAGTCTGAATGTACATGTGATCCAGATATATCCCTTTTTGTCTTTAATGATTCCTTTGTGCCACTTTAAACTAAAAAAATAGTGGATATGTGTTCCATTTATCCATTTTCAAGACCCTGAGCAGAGGCTGATCAGTAAAGTCTTTTTGGGAACATAATCGCTGGAGGGAGAAAACTGTTAACAATAAAGTTGAGGACTGATGTCAGAGAGTCAGTGTGATCAACACCTGGATTGGTCTGGGCAGAGGAATCAATTCAGTTCTGATGCTGTGACTTTGTTGCCCTGTGCCCGATGCTCCACCTCGCAATGGCATAGTCACAAACACAGCCTTCAGCGAAAGATGCCTTTTCTTAAGTGACTAGCTTGAATTAGAGATGCATTCCTTTACGTCTGTTTTACATTATGTAAAAATAATAATTGTGACAATAAATATATTTCAAGCTAGTGTCTCCTCAACTATTCACCAGAAATAAATAAGCGGAAGAACAATTGTACTGTGTGGTGTCACAAATGTGTTGATATTTGTGACATATTGCGGCCTATTTTGGTTTTCTGATTTTATTATTGCAATCAAGATTGGAAAAACCTTACTGAGAAATTGAACGCTACTTTTCTTTGAGCATCAAATTCTGTGAAGATACTATTCCAGAGTTACAAACTATAGGATTAGATCAAAAGGAAGGATCCTATCCACTGACTCATAATAAAAACATCCCCCTCCTTTGAATTATATATTCTCTTTCTCTTTAAATGATTGCACGTTATTAAAATTTGTCAGTTACAAGCCACTGAAAGTATTCATTTGGCTTGATTTCTGGCTGTTCCAGTGCAATAAAGTGGGATTATGTCAGTACAGTTGATCTTTGGAACTGATATCAGCACTGAAAAGCAAATTAGCTGATACAGAAACCACGTGAATGGTGTTGAAATCGCAAATGAAGAAATTGAGAGAGACCCAGAACTCTCACTAGAATCAATAATAAACAATTAAGATGTTCAGCTAACACAGGGTAAAATTCAATGAAGACAAAGGACTGTTGTTCTGTATAGCCAAAATGTGAGAATGTATTTCAGAAGATCAAAGCAGAGATCAGTAAAAGTTCATTTGTCAGAGAGACCTATTGGCAATAAGTGGTCCCAATAAATAACAGACTGTTTTGCCATTATTAGTTGAGGTAGAATAACCATAGAATGGTTACAGCACAGAAGAAAGGAATTCAGTTTGGTGAGTTGTTTCTTTGCAAGAACAGAACATTTGGTCCCAATGCCTTTTTTTTTCCCTGTAACCTTGAACATTTTTGCTTATTCAGATACTTTTCCAATTTCCTTTTAAAATCACTATTGAATCACCTTCACATTGCCCGCGAGCTAGGCATCCCTGATCTAACCCCACAATATGCAGCACATTTTTTAATCAGATCACTATTAGTTCTTCTCCCAAACATTTCAAAGTTGTTTCCTTTGGTTCACAACCCTTTCACCAAAGGGAACAATTTCTCTCTCAGTGCTCTGTCTAGGTACATAGCCGAGAGTGCCCCTGTTCTGTAACTTGTTTTGAATTGCACCTTTTGTTTATATTATCTCATCTTTTTTTTCTTTCAAAAAATACATAACTTCATATTCTTGTGTATTAAATTTCATTAGCAATGAGTGTGCCCATTCCATCAGACCATTCAATACCCTCTTGAAATTCCTTGCTAACATTCTCGTGGAGTCATGGAAATCACTAAATATAAGCAAAGGCCTTTTTGTCTATCATATTGGTTTATGGTTCATGATGTTTGCAAGTTTTGAGTTAACTCCATTTTTGGAATAATACATAGTCATTAATATATATCAAGAAAAACAGGCATTCTGGTAATAAGTCTTTGGAACCTCTGCAATACTCTTACTAACTAACTGAACATGTTGCTCTTCATCAAATTCCTTTTGTAAGTCCATGTACACCATATTAACTACATTAGCCTAATTAACCCTCTGTAGATTGTTTAATCAAATATTCAACAAGTTGATTAAACACATTAGTAAGTCCAGATTGACTTTCTTCAGTTATGGTGGTAACATAGGTTATCAATCCAAAACCCCAGGCTAATGTTCAGGGAAATCAGTTTGAATGCCACTATGAGCGATGATGAAATTTGAATTCAACAAAAAAGGTTGTGGAATAAAAAGGTACTCTGATGCTGACCATAAAACTATTGTCGATTGCTGTAAAAGTCCATCGAGTTTATTTTATGCCATTTAGGGAAGGAGGTTTGTTGTCCTTACATGATCTGGCCTGCAAATGACTCCACACCCACAGCAATGTGGTTATGCCTTAATTGCTTTGTGCAGTAAGTGTTCTCATAGCCACAATGCCCATATCCTATGAAAGAATTTTAAAAATCCTCTCTCTTTCAAATGCTAATTTTGTCACAAATTATCATTCCTAAAACTTTTCCCATCACTGAGGTTAAATTGACTGGGCTCTGTATGATGGATTTATCCTTGCAGTTTTTTTAAAATGAGTGCACCATTTGTAATTCTTCAGTGTCTGGCACAATGCCTGTAACTAAGGAATATTGGAAGATTAATGTCAGTTCCTCTGGAGTTTCTGCCCTTATTTCCCTTAGTATCCTTGGTTGTAGGAGAAAGTGAGGACTGCAGATGCTGGAAATCAGAGCTGAAAAAGTGTTGCTGGAAAAGCGCAGCAGGTCAGGCAGCATCCAAGGAGCAGAAGAATCGATGTTTTGGGCATGAGCCCTTTTTCAGGAATCAATCCTTGGTTGTATCTCACCCAAGGTGGTCTCTTATCAGTGTTAAATGCGGCTATTAGGTAACTGTTTTTGACCACTGTGGACACACTGGGCCAAAAAGCATTTTTTTCTGTACTACATACCTCCATGACAATAACTATATATCTTGTTTATCTAATTCATCCTCTGTGTTCATTCTTTAGCCTGTCAAGTACTTCAGTGGCCACCTTCTTCACTTATATTATTTACTTTAATGGGATGTTGACATTACTGGCAAGACCAGAATTTGTTGTCCAGCCATAATTGCCCTTGATTTTATCTGTATTTTCTTCTTTGGAAAATAAGATGTAACACCTGGAAGTCGAAGTACACCCAGTAACCATCCAAGTTCAGTCAGCTAATCTCCAAACATCGTGAATAAGAATCTAAAGCAATAGTAGAGACTTTTCTTCTGAAGTCAAATAAATCTGGGTCTAACTTTTAACAAACTCTGGCCAGAAAGACTCAAGGCATCAAAAGATTTTTTCTTAATTTGTTAATAATGTGGACATCACTGATCAGGCCAACATTTATTGCCACTAATTGCCCAGAGGGAAATTAAGAAGCAATCACATTGCTGTGAGCCGAGAATCACAGACTCGGACAGTAGTAAACCAAATGGGGTTTGACAACAATTAACAAGGTTGCGTAGTCACCACTGAACTAGCTTGTTATTAAATTCACATTTTACCAGCTTCTATAGTGGGATTCAAACTCACAAACCCAGATCATTAAACTGGCATTCTGGATTATTAATCCAGTAACACTACCACTACACAGTCACATGCCCGTACTGACTTCTGTCATTATTTGACTGTTTGTGGCAGACTGCCATTTCATGGCAGCAGTAACTCCCAAGGCATCATACTGATCGTTGAACCATTGGTTCTGCACTTTGTGATATCTAGATGACCTCCGTGGAGTCTCTGAAGTATCTCTTAACACATTGCTTTTAGGATCACGAAACTTCTTTTGAAAATGACTGACTATCCACTATTACTAAGTATTTCTATTGCTCACAATGTTCTCTTCAGACAGTCTATTGTCTGGAGGAGATTCAGATCAACCGTTTTGTCAGTATGCTCTGACTTGCTTGCAACCTCCATCTTTTACCTGTGCTGCTCATCTAACTACTTCTTGAAAACCAGTAAAGTATTTACTCAGGTGGACGAATATCCTTTTATCAATGAGATATCTTGCTGTTTAACTTAATTAAAGGTAGCTCTTGACAGACAGCAGTATTTTTCTGTTTTCCCTGGGACATACACTTGCCAAGTTATATCACATTAATCTTAGTCAAAAATATTGTATTTGAGATAGTATCTTGAAACATTATTTGAAATATAGGAGTGTGACCAAAGATTTGTGATCTCTCTGGATCCTAACCTGTAACACAATGAGATAATCAAATAATTTTTCTCATGTCTATGTTCTGGCTGAAGCTTTCTTTTCAATGGCTGCATAGAGTCATAGAGTCATAGAGTCATAGAGATGTACAGCATGGAAACAAACCCTTCGATCCAACCCGTCCAAGTCAACCAGATATCCCAACTCAATCTCATCCCACCTGCCAGCACCCGGCCCATATCCCTCCAAATCCTTCCTATTCATATACCCATCTAGATGCCTTTTAAATGTTGCAATTGTACCAGCCTCCACCACCTCCTCTGGCAGCTCTTTCCATACACGTACCACCCTCTGCATGAAAAAGCTGCCCCTTAGGTCCCTTTTATATCTTTCCCCTCTTACCCTAAACCTATGTAATTGATGAAATTACACCCCAATTTAACATCTTATCAATTTCATCATTTATCTCATGTTTGTGAGATATAGTAACCTCCTTGAGTGAATAAGCAAATTAGTTTGGCACCTCTGGGTAGAGTGATGTGATATTTCAGAATCAGCTTTCCCAAGCCTTGGGAACAACTGAGAAAGTATCCCACTGTGTTCTTTTATGATTCAGTAAAAGATCCAACATTAAACAGTTTTCCCTGCGGAGCAAAGATAATTGTTGATACTCCAACACATAAGAGCTTCAGCCATTCTATTTTCCTTGTGGTGAACATCTGTGGTAATTTGAGCTTTCATTTCCATGTCTGTGTCTCCTGGACTTTCTAGTTTAATATGGGTTGCCTGAATTTGAAAACTACTGCAAGCCATTCAAAATGGTGTGCTAAAACAGAAACTGTTGGCCCCAAACGTGTCTTAAATTTTGTTTTGAAGGTGCTTATCTCACTTATCATTGGCCAGAACGTCTTGTCAGGAGCCTTAATTTCTCCTGAACGTTGACTACTTGTTTTCTTTACTGCTTATCTCATGGACTCTTATATTATCAGATGTTTGTAACAGATCTCTTTGCTTAATAAAGTCATAGAGTCATAGAATCAAAGAGATGTACAGCACAGAAACAGACCATTCAGTCCAACTCGTCCATGCCGACCAGATATCTTAACCTAATCTCATCCCATTTCCCAGCACTTGGCCCATATCCTTCTAAACCCTTTCTATTCATGTACTAATCCAGATGTCTTTTAAATGCTGCAATTGTACCAGCCTCCACCACTTCCTCTGCCAGCTCATTCCATACACATACTACCCTCTACGTGAAAAAGTTGCCCCTTAGGTACCTTTTATTTCTTTCCGCTTTCATCCTTAGCAAAAGCATTTTGAGACTTGCAAAATTTCTTGGCATGACCTGTTTCTCCACAGAGATAATATGTTGCACTCCTTTTGAAGACTCTTCTTTTCAATGTGTGGTGTTTTTTAAAGTCATACCACAAGCAAGTAAAATTGGTACGGTATTTCTCACTTCTGGTTGTTATGGCTGGCCTTTGCTTGGGATTTCTGAAGAAAGGGCCAGGATTGTTTGGCCAACCCATGTAGATGTTTCCATTAGAAATCTTGGTATTTTTCCCAACATATAACCCAAATTTGTCTCCTACTATGAATCACTGGGGTAGTGCATTAGAAATGAAGCTGTACTATTCCTGAATTCATTACATATGTGAGATGTTTTAATCCAACTATCCAAACTCCAGTTTACTTGACTGATGACTTTGGGTTAAAAGAAAATATTCATCACATTTCTGTACATGGCAAGAAAACAACTATTTATTCAATAAGCATTGTTTTTAACCAATAAAATAAATAAATATGAATGTTTACATTATAACTCTCCAAACCTTAAATTCTATCCCATTCTTTAAAATTCACATACATATATTAACAAAGACACAAAGAGACCACAGACACAAACTTTATGTGTGTGTAAGCTCCAAAAAAAGTAAATGAAGCCCATATCAGGCAGCAGTCTGGATTGCAGATGTTGATAAAATATTTTTCTTCCGTTTCCAATTCCTTTTGACTTTTTGATGAGGACATGAGATAATGGACATTCAGATTCTCAATATTTCCTTATCCAGCTGAGGACCTTCCTTTTCAGTGTCACTGAAGATTTTCCTTACAGGAAGGAAATGTACAGAGAGAATACCTGTTTGAAATATTATTTTGCTTCTCCATGCACTGAAGGGAGAATGAGAGAGATAAATTCTATTTCACAGGCTGGGTATTTCTGCCATGCTGTTCAAAAACAAAGCTCTAACCATTCGCCGACAAAACAATTAAGAAAGTGTTACTATGCTGAACACTGATAACTGGTCTGGTTGAAAATAAAATTAGAAGTCCAGATTTGAATGTAACTGCTCTGGATGCACACCTAGAGGTGTCGAGCTGCTTAAATAAGTCTACCTTGTCGATACTATACACACTAAAATCCATGATGTGGAGATGCCAGTCTTGGACTGGTTGGACAAAGTCAGAAGTCACACAGGTTATAGTCCAACAGGTTTAACTGAAATCACAAGTTTTCAAAGTGTTACTCCTTTTCCAATTCACCTGATGAAGGAGCAGCAGCGCTCTGAAAGCTTGTGAGTTCAGATAAAACTGTTGGACTATAACCTGGTGTCATGTAACTTCTGGCATTAAATTTCAGTAGCTTGCTTTCAAAAAAAACAGTTACATCTTTTTCCACAGTCTTTTGGATTACTGCAGTATCTTTACCCTTGCTTGAATCCATAGTCTATAAAGTGGTCCTGGAGATAACACAGAGACCTGGAAGATGACATCAAAGCCTTAGACAAGCCTCCCAGTTTTATTGGAGGTGGGCTTGCCCCTGACTTTATAGCAAATGGGTAGAGCCACCAACTCCACATTAAATCCCAGCCAGACTGAGATATCAAATTAAACCTGTGCTGGGTCAACTCACATTTCTCCATTATCTATGGCTTGAAGTGATATCTGTAGGCACAGGTCACTAATAATGCAATTAATTAATAGTTGGAGCATTCTTTCAAGAATCTTGATCAAATAACAGGGTGAGTCCATTACATGTTGCATTATTTACTCTTGCATTGTGTTGATCACTTGGAATCATGTAGCTGTGCTTTTATTTCTTTCCTATCAATGAATGCAAACCAGTTAGGGAGAAATCCAGTGAACTGTGATTGTCTCATATTGGGTGAAAGAAACATCAAAGAAGGAATTATGCCACGGACAAAGGACTGCATTATGGCATGAGAACAGGAAGACAGAATGGGAAAATATTTGTTACAAGTCTGAAACTCTGTTGGAGGTACAAGGAGACTGCTTCTCTAACCATAAGTATATATTTTCGTTTCAGCATTTGAGGTTGATAAGGTATTACAGATTGCACGCAATACAGACTATTATTGATTTGAAATTAGTGAAGTTGAAATAACTACATCGAGGTTGGTATCCCGTCACCAAGTCATCCTTTATTTACATATGCACGGTATACTGCCTGTGGCCAGCCAACTCAGAGTTAGCCTACTGAACTGAGGAGATTCTAAATGTCCTGTTCATATTGGTCAGCCAGGACTTCCTGATTGGCCCAGATAAACAATCCCGATCTCATAGTCATTGAGATCCACCTAGTTCCAATCATTACAGAAGTTGTGGTTTGAAAGGCATTTGTAAGGTTCCCCATAGTAGGCTCATTCATAAAGTCAGGAAGAATGGGATACAGGGAGATTTGGCTATCTGGATTCAGATTTGGTTGGCTGACAGAAGGCAGACAGTGGTTGTAGATGCAAAGTATTCTGCCTGGAGGTCAGTGTTGAGTGGGGTACTGCAGGGCGCTGTTCTTGGGCCTCTGCTTTTTGTAGTTTTTATAAATGACTTGGACGAGGAGGTTGAGGGGTGGGTTAGTAAATTTGCAGATGACACAAAAGTTGGAAGTGCTGTCAATAGTATCGGTGGCAATTGCAAGCTGCAGTGCGACATAGACATAATGCAGAGCAGGGCTGAGTATTGGCAGGTGGTGTTCAACCTAGATAAATGCGAAGTGATGCATTTTGGAAGGTTGAACTTAAATGCTGAATATAGGATTAAAGACAGAATTCTTGGTAGTGTGGAGGAACAGAGGGATCTGGGTGTGCAAGTACATAGATCCCTCAAAGTTGCCACCCAAGTGAAAAGGGTTGTTAAGAAAGCATATGGTGTTTTGGCTTTCATTAACAGGGGGATTGAGTTTAAGAGCCGTGAGGTTTTGCTACAGCTCTACAAGTTCCTGGTGAGACCACACTTGGAATATTGTATCCAGTCCTGGTCGCCCTACTATAGGAAAGATACAGAGGCTTTGGAGATGGTGCAAAGAAGGTTTACCAGGATGTTGCCTGGACTGGAGGGCTTGCCTTATGAAGAAAGATTGAAATAGCTTAGACTTTTCTCTCTGGAGAGAAGAAGGAAGAGAGGAGACCTAATCGAGGTATACAAGATAATGAGAGGAATAGATAGAGTCAATAGCCAGAGATCTTTCCCCACGGCAGGATTGACGAGTACGAGGGGTCATAGTTTTAAGATATTAGGGGAAAGGTATAGAGGAAATGTCAGAGGTAGGTTCTTTATGCAGAGAGTTGTGAATGCATGGAATGCGTTGCCAGCGGTGGTGGTGGAAGCAGAGTCATTAGGGACATTTAAACAACTGCTGAACAGGCACATGGACAGTAGTGAGTTGAGGGGTGCGTAGGTTAAGTTTTATATTTTACATTAGGATTAAACTTCGGCATAACATCGTGGGCTAAAGGGCCTGTTCTGTGCTGTACGTTTCTATGTTCTATGTTCTATGTTCTAAAATACAGATATATACATTTAACATGACTAAGGATAACAGTTACATATAAAGTTGAAAATGAGGCCAACTTCTACTTGCTTGTCTGAAGATTCTTTTTCTGAAGGGAAGGGGCTGAAACATTAGGTCAGAATTCAACAACTGTGATGGCTTCTCTAGTCAAATAGTTGGAAGTTGCTTCCACAGATGGTCTAATCAGAAAAGGTCCTGGCGTGAGTTAAGATTTCTTTGACACTGCTAGTTATCCCTTTTGGTAGTCTGTTTCCACAGAGGATCCCTGGATAAGCTTCTTCCTATCTCCTTGTTGAGAAGCAGTAACTGCTTCAAAATCTTGCTCTTATGGTCTCTGCACAAAATTGTGGCTCACAGTCAAACATTCAGAACATTTACAGTTCAGAACTTAAAGTAGCTGTGAACCCAAAACTGTTGAATCATGCTTCCATATTAATTTATGGGTTATCCAAGGTATGGGGTACAGATTCACTACTAGTCTTTTAGTTGAGGTCATGAATGTTTCAGTTGACTCAGTCATTAGCTTGCAAGGCTCGAATTCTTTCAGGCTTTTGGTGAAATAGCAAGAGCAATCACATCCCCAAGAAAAAAAAATTACAAGGAGTTTATGTTCACCCTTGGAAATGCTCATTGAATTTCAAAAGGCCTCTTATGTCTTCTTCCTGAGATAATTACAATTTGGTCCCAATGTCAATGAATCTGCAAAAGTAGTTATTCTAAATACAGACCAACATTCTTCATGAAATATATATTATTATAATGATACATTTCAAGATTTAGCACATAATTTTTTCCCTTTGATATATTTTTCTAAGTTTATTATCAATGACAACACTAAGGATGTGTTAATGAGGAATTCAGTGATGGCAATGGCAAAGAATGTCAATAGTTAGATTCTCTCAGTGAGGTTATCATTGCCTGGCACTTGTGTGGTATACATTTTACTTGCTGTTGTGTGAGTAAATGAATTTTTAGAAGTTACTATTCATATTACATTAATCTCCACCTTGGCTGATAATGTCACGCACAGTATCTGGGAGGTTGCAGTTGAATTCTACCCGAGGTCCTTGGGTTCAGTTCATCTGTCCATGTGTGAACCAAAACAATAATGAGATCTAGAGCTGAATAGGCCTGGTGTCATGCAAACTAAGCATCAATGTGCAGGTTACTGAAGAGCAAGTGCTGCTTGATGGCATAGTTAACAATCCCTTCCATCAACTTGGTGATGATTGTAAGTAGCTTGGTGTGGCTGCAATTGGTCAGGTTGGGTTTGTTGTGTTTTTATTGGATAAGTGGTAGCTGGACAATTGTTCACATTGCCAGGTAGATATCAGTGTTGTCGCTCAAAACAGAATAGTTTGAGCGAGTACTTGATAAAAATAATCTCAATGAGTTTCAAGAATCAAGGAGTATAATGGATCTAAATTTATTCTTTCACCAAGAAATGATATGCAACCAATGGACTAAATAGCCTCCTTTAAAACAACAAATGCCTCAATGACCTCACTGGACTAGCAGCAGTCATTGTATAAATCCTGCACTGAAAGCAACAATGTCTTTATTACTTCCAGCTAGGAATGGTTCATTTTAAAGTATAAATTTGCAGAACTGTGCAATGACTGCATTCTAGTGTCCATCATTTTAACTTTGAGCTATTTTAATTAAATTATCATCCCATGATAAAACAATGATGCAGGGAAACAGTGTAACGAATAAAGTGCATGATGCTGTAGAAAGCTCATTTGATTTGGTTTCAGTATTTTACTTCTTTATTATTCTGTTTAAAATACTCTAACAGATGCTGATCAAGTTACTCTGACACCATGAATGTTTAATCACATTAGTGAGTTAATATAAGAAAGTAATTCCAAATTTACTTGTAATTTATTTTCTATTAATTGTCATGCATTGACAATCATGATCATACTTGGACCTACATTTTTGTAATGACAAAAAGCTTTCCATTGTTTAGAATCCAAAAGCACTGTTCCTGAACAAATCACCTACCATTTTCACAGTTGGGTGCTTGGTGGGAGATAAGACTATTATGGCAGCCTCAAAGTTGCACATCTATTTTTCAGAGAGGAGCTGTGAATACAAAACAACGGTAACCTATCTCAGGTCTGTAAAAGAAAAAGTGACCTGTGCAAATTAGGCATGGTAGGAGCATGATAATGTTTTGTGGAGTTTTTGGTTAGATAGGATATTCTTTTGGAGAGGTAAAGTACTTCTTTTGGATTTGATCCTGTGATATAGGGAATGTCAAGGACCCTTCTGAAGATGTAATGTGCCCTGAGAGAGAGCTAATCCTTTTGGATTGTTAAAAGTAGACATGAATGAAGTGTGTAATGAGTGCTTTAAGACATTGGAACTGTCAAGCTCATTCGAACTGTTAAGAAAGCTGTCAACAGAACTATCAAAAGGAACTAACAAACTGAAGTGTCAACAGAGCTGTCAAAATGAAATGTCAAGCTGTAAAAACATTTGAAACCTCTGTCCTTTATTTAACTTGAAGTATCTACTTAATTTTAAAAACACAAATCATCATTCACTAGTTCACTCTGTCCATTGACCTAAATTTTCATTACAGCATTAATACCGCATGACTGATTTCATAATTTTCTCTAATCACAGTTGGGGTGCTTTTCAGATCATAAGTTTGTCAGGTTCAAGAAATTATAGGCTCTTTGAAGTGGGACTTCAAATTCCGATTCTCACTTTTTTTAATGGATGAAGTTAATTTCAATGTAGTGATTTTTTTCAAGCAACTTTTTTTATCTAAAGATTATTTGTCCTAAAAGACTTTAATTTGTCTCATGTCATCTTTGGTCTACATATCATGTCATGGCAGAAATGGGTGAATTGGCATGATAAGCGTCTTTTGTGTGTGATTTACTTGTTTGCTTGTTGGAACTCATTTTGCATGAAGACGGAGATGTGGTTTATTGTTGTTGAAACAAGATATATACATGCAATTCTATATAACCCGTCTTTCCCTCTAATTTCCTGAATAATCTTACACTTCTTAAATGATTATGCACTCATACTAGTTTTGGATCTACTTTGGAAATGCAAGATGGTAAAGAAGTACATACTAACCTGATTACATCTGGTTGAACTAACATTGATGCTATTCTTCTTGCTCCTAAGGTTGCTGCCTTTTGGTGCTGATGCTGTCTCTGGAGCATCAGTCCTTCAGATTTGAATGGCCTCTTTATATGCAGTTATCCAAGTCATACCTCCAGTTTAGCAGCTCACTATCATTTAGTAACAGCAGTTTGATATAACAATGTAATTAACATAACCAGATACTCCATGTAAATTGGTTTTCTGTCCCAGGAAGGGTGCTACAAACGATAGTATTGGAGATTGTAATTTCTCTATTGATTAAACCAACCAGAGGAGCAAGGTTATCTGAAAAACAGTTCCACTGAATCTATTCTTCCATCTTACATCATTGTCCCATCAACACTTATTCAATTGAGTCAATCAAGATGAATGACTTCCATATCTGTACAGCTTGATTCGATTTGACAGTGAATCCTGCAAGTTTTCTGTATTAATATCTCACTTCCACTCTCTCATTAACACCTGTTCAATATAATCAATCTTGGTAAATGGCGGACAGATCTGTCTGGCCCAATCTAATTCCCAAGTAGACAAGGCAGGAGGCTGGAAGAACACAGCAGGCCCAGCAGCGTCAGGCAATGGGTTTTCATGAAGAAGGGGTTACTCCTGAAACGTTGACTTCTCCACCTCCTGATGCTGTCTGGCCTGCTGTGTTCTTCCAGCCTCCTGCCAATCTAATTCCCAGCATGCTGTTCATTTGGCCAATGTATCCAGCATGCAATTTAGGGCCTTATAAGAGTTGTTATTTTATTTTAAAAGGACATTCAACTTCCTACAGCATATAAGAGTGAGGTTTGGTTGGTGGAGGGGAGCATATGTTTGGTCTATTAAAGCAGATGTGATTGTTGGAGGTGCATTGGTTGGCATGGACGATCTGAATGATCATGGGGGCTGATATAGATATAAGGTGACATGGTTGTCATGAATGGGGGATAGGGAGTATGCAAAGAGTGAGGGCAATTTTTTTTAAAAATAATCTTTAACAAAGTGCCAGAGCACTATGACACATCTAGGCTGTCTCCCTCACCTCATGTGAAAGTGAAAATCTGGACATAAATATTATATCTGTGTATTCATAGTCAAGTATTAGAAATTCACACTGTAGAATTTTTCACTTCTACTTCAGCAGTAATAAATAGTATGTTATGACCCACTTGGGAAAGTGTGCTGATTGTCTTGCACTACCACTCTCGGGGTCACCACAAAATTAATACCTTAATCACAATGCACAACTTTTTTGTCTGCTGAAATCAAGTTAACGGAAAGCACTGACCAGTTTTCCATACTGAACAAGAATTATATTTATTATAAATAAGTATATTTTAATCACTATTAAGCAGCTATGAGCTAATAATGTGCTGCTCTGCTAATTAAAACTGTAACCACCTTTTAAAATCCCTCACAGGATCACTCGCAGGCACAGATACATAATAATAAAAATAAAACATTGGCTTAATAAGAAATAGCAAAGGGAAGAAGTACTTTGTAGGCCCAAACACTAGCTCTGCAGCGGGGCACAGTATAAACCAGGAAATATGAGAAGCTTGCAAGAAAGGTACAGCAATACTCATGGGTGATTTTAACATGCACATAGATTGGAAGAGTCAAATTGGCGAGGGTAGCCTGGAGGCAGAGTTCATTGAATGTATTAGAGATTGTTTCTTGGAGTAGTATATTGTGGAACCAACCAGGGAGTTACCCGCTCTGGATTTAGTATTGTGAAATGAGGAACGATCAATTGATAGCATCATAGTTAAGGATCCTCTAGGAAGTTGTAACCATTGTATAAAAGAATTCAAAATACAGTTTGGGGGTGAGAAATTCCAGAATACAGTAGTGTTCTGGAATTAAACAAAAGAAATTACATAGGCATAAGGACAAATTTGGCCCGAATAGATTGGGCAGGAAGCCTAAATGGCAAGATAGTGGATGAGCGGAGGCAGATGTTTAAGGAGCTACTCAATTCCTCACAACTGAAATATATCCCAATGAGAAAGAAACATGGTAAAGGGGGTTAAAAAAAAATCCATGGCTAAACAGCGAGGTCAAGGACAACATAAAGTCCAGTGAGCTGTCGGAATCAGTGGGTTTGTAAGTGGATGTCCATGTTGAGTCGGTCACCAGAAATGAAAATGGAGAGGTCCACGAAGGGAAGGGAAGTGTCCAAGATGGTCCAGGTGAATTTAAGGTCAGGATGGAATGTGTTAGTGAAGTTAATGAACTGTTCAACCTCCTCGAGGGAACACAAGGTGGCACCGATACAGTCATCGATCTAGCAGCGAAAATGGTGGGAATGGTGCCGGTGTAGCTGTGGAAGATGGACTGTTCTATGTACCTGACAAAGAGGTAGACATAGCTGGGGCTTACGTGGGTGCCCATGGCTACCCCTTTGGTCTGGAGGAAGTGGGAGGATTCAAAGGAGAAATTGTTGAGGGTGAGGACCAGTTTAGCCAAACGAATGAGTGTGTCAGTGGAAGGGTAATGGTCGGGTCATCCTCCTTCTTCAAAACCGAAATTTCCCCTCCCAAGTGGTCAACGATGCCCTCCAGGGCATCTCTTCTACTTCCTGCACCACCCCCAATGAACCACACCCCTCCAATCATAACAAAAACTGAAACCCCGGTCCTCACCTTTCAACCCACCAACCTCCGGATACATCGCATCATCCTCCGACAGTTCCATCACGTATAAACAGACCCCACCACCAGAGATATATTTCCTTCCCCAGTCCTATCTGTTTTCCGGAGAAACCATTCCCTCTGCAACTGCCTTGTTAAGTGCACATACCCCCTCCCCCCACCCCACATCGCAGCCCACCCTCCACTCCCAGTACCTTCCCTTGCCACTGCAAGAAGTGCAAAACCTATACCACCTCCCTCCTCACCTCCATCCATTGCTGCAAAGAATCCTTCCACATCTGACAGAGATTTATCTGTACTTCCACATACATCAACTACTGTGTACATTGCTCTCAATGTCATCTCCTTTACACTGGGGAGACAGGACACCAATTTGCAAAATGTTTCAGAGAACATTTCTGGGACACACGCATTAAACAATCCCACTGCCCTATGGCCAAACACTTTAACTTCCCTCCCACTCTGTCAAGGACTTGCAAATCCTGGGCCTCCTCCACCGCCAAACTTTAGCCACCCGACGCCTGCAGGAAGAAAGCCTCATCTTCCGCCTTGGGACCCTACAACCACATGGGATCAATGTGGATTTCACCAGTTTCCTGATTTCCTCTCCCCCCACCTTATTCCAACTCCAATCTTCCAACTTGGCACCACCCTCTTGAACTGTTCTATCTGTCCAATTTCCTTCCCACCTATCTGCTCCACCCTCCTCTCTGACCTATCACCTTTACCTCCACCTTCATCCACCTATTGCATTCCTAGCTGCCTTCCCCCCAGCCCCACCCCTTCCTATTTATCTCTCAGCCCCCTTTTGACCACACTCCATCCCCACCCCAGCACCCTTTTCCTGATAAAGAACTTATGCTTGAAACAACAATTCTCCTACTCCTCGGATGCTGCCTGACTGGCTGTAGTCTTCCAGCACAACACTCTTCAACTCTGATCTGCAACATCCTGGTATATTAAAGGAAGTGGTGGTGGAGATAGTGGATCCATTGGTTACAGTATTCCAAACTTCTCTGGACATGGGAAAGTTTCCAGTGGATTGGAAAAATTCTAATGCATTTCCCTGATTTGAAAAGGGAGGCAAAATGTGGGAAATTACAGACCAGTTAGTTTAACATCTGTTGATGGAAAAGTGTCATAATCAATTATCAAGGAAGCAATATCAGTACATTGGGAAATGAAAATGCTATCCATCAAAGTCAGCATGGTTTCGTGAAAGACAAATCATGTTTGACTAATTTGCTTGAGTTCTTCAAAGGTGTAACAAGCAAAGTAGATAATGGGCATCCTATAGATGTAATATATCCAGAAGGCATTTGATAAGGTGCTGCACAAAAGGTTAATTCACAAAGTTGGATCATATGGGATTAGGGATAATTTAGCTTAGGTGACTGGCCGATGGACAGATGACAAAGAATTATGGTAAATGTATTTTTTCTGGATGGTAAGATGTAACTAGTGGGGTGCCACAGGGTTCAATCCTTGGATTCCAGCTATTTACAATCTGCATTAATGACTTGCATTCAGTGATTGAAGGCTCTATGACTTTAAAACCGTTATTTTTCCACGTTAGTTCATAATCAAAAATGCAGAAAATAAAACTAGACAGTATTTAAAACGATAAAAATGAATTTGAAAATTCATAAACATTTCTCCAGAATAATCAGGACCAAGTTTAACAGTTCAGAGATGAAAAGGACTGTTCTGCAGCCTTAGAGTATTAGTGGAACCTGCAAACATGAAAATCCCCTCTTGTGAAGTGAAACACTGCTAAAAAGCATCTTTCTTGCCACAATGAATCAGAACCATTTTCACTGAAACGCAATTCTCCTTGAACTCTTGGCTTTGAGAATTTGCATACAGAATGAAAACAACATTGAAGAATTAGCACATTCCTTTCTACAAATTCTTTTGCAAATAGTTTAAAAATCAGTGTATGTCATAAAATAATCAAAGGAAATAAATTAGTTAACTTCCTTTCATACCAAGGAGAAATTTCTAGATGAATAGAGTCTACCAAAACAACTATGTAAAATTGGGAATAAAAACCAAAAGAACTGAAAGAAATGTAAAATCGGGACTGTTTCAGATGTCAATTTTTAGATGCATTTTGATGAAGGACTTTCAAAGACTGATACCAGTTACTGATGAGTTATAGGAGCAGTGACCTACCCTACAGGCATTGCAAATATCAAACAATATATATTGCTTGATCACTGTTAAAAGCATCCATAATGGTTTGTAGAAAAAATTCAGAGACACATAATGACTGATCACACATCAACAGGAAGGTCTGAGTGATATCTGGTGTTGGTGTAATATCATCAGTATTAAGCAGATCTATTCCCAGCAAAGATATGCATATTTTTAATGATTAAAAAATACAATGCTAATCACTTGCCTCAGTTACATGAATAACTTGATCAATACCATATAGCACCCATGCTTTTACGGTGATGCAGTTTCCGAGAATAGCAATCACACTTATTCAGTGGTCTTGGTCACTTATTAAAAAAACAGAAAAAAATATTTTCAGGCTGAATCTATTTTATGACAATGAAAATTAACAACGCATTTGTCAAAATGATCAGAAAACAGCCTGACTCTGAAAGCATTTTCAGGCCAGTGATGCAAAACTTAGATGTGAAAGAAAAAAATGGCATGACGTTTTAGACAATACAGGAGAAAAATGGATCTCGATGTGGTAAAGGACCTTGAATTTACAACAGGAACTGTATCATGGCCTTGGAATATTGAATCAAGTGCATTCTATGTAGAGGACTTAACAAAATGTCCTTGAAGTATGTGTGCATAAAGATAAGTATAATTACCACTAATTTGACAATCATGTCAGTTTTCTAATTATATATCTGAATATTATTTCGATTCATTAAACAGGACAAAGCAATGCTATCCAAATGCAAAAGACATTAGTTTCTAATACAAAAAAGGAAATTGTGCAGTAATATGGCTACATGAAACAAATTTTTGATTTGCAGCTTCTCATTTGCAGCTTTTCATTCTCCTTTCAAGTATGTTCCACCTTCAGTGTGTATCCCTTTTGCAATAGGGTAGCTTTGAAGACTTGTATTTTTGTAGAACACAGAAACACATTGATTGCTGGTGTTGGTTGAAGAGGGGAAATAAAAATAAGGAAATATATTTGATTAAGAAAAATTGAGAACAATTAAGAATTGTAGTTTAATCACAACAGCTCATTTCATTGTATGGAACTTTATCACTTCTGGGAGCTGATGAAGACTTTCCTCTCAGTTCAATAAAGAGCAGAATAGAGGTGGGGAAACCATTTTCAGGACATAACCCAACTCAGTAAGATGAATGTACTGTCAATACCAATTACAGCTGTTAATTAAATTTTTCATAATTATATGGAGGGCTTTTTAGTAGGAGAGTTGGAGAATGGGTCCACTGTCATTTCTATTTTCTATTCACCCCAAGGACAGTGCAATATATACTGTACCCCTCAACTGAATGTGCAATTTTCTCAAAGGTGTCTTGCTATTCAGACAAAGGCTTTAGACCAAGGAATCACCAGGATAAGGAATTATCTTCCTGTCAGTTTGAACACTTTCATTACACACAATAAATAACTGTCCACTGTCTGAAACAGTGAGCAGCAATGGCTCTTTCACTTGCATTTATATGAGCCAACTATCTCGATAAATTAAATCATTTTTGCTATTTAATTACCAAGTATACTTTAATTTGCAAGTGTTTTTTATATGGTATCTTGTAAATTAATTTTGGCAAGGAAGTGCATTCTCCTCACATTGATACACAGTACCATCTACATGTTACACTGAAGTCCCTCAACAAGGCTCCTTCAACAGCACCTTCCAGACCAACAATTTTTATCACTTAGAAGGATAAGGCAGTATTTTCATAAGGACCACAAAATCTGTAAGTTCCCCTCCAAGTCACTCATCATCCTGACTTAAAACAAATCATAATTCCTTCAGTGTCACTGGGTCAAAATCCTAGATCATCCTTGTTAACAACACTGTGAGTATATCCCAAAGACTGTATCAATTAAGAAGACAGCTCACCAACATCTTTTTTGGCACAATTAGGGCTGGGCAATAACCGTTGCTCCGGCCAGAGATGCACATATGCCATGAAAAAATGAAAACGAAAGTTACAAGAATCATAAGCTTTAGATCAGCTTGAACTCAGCACTCATAATTTCTGTGCTGTTAAATGTCTGCCTCTTGATCTTAATTCATGATGATACAAAATGGCTCTGTGAAGGACAAAGGATTAATTCGTTGGACAAAATGCAATTATTTTCAACATCTTTCTCTTTTGTCTTCCACCTTTCAATTAAGCCACTTTTTAAACAATTTTTTTCAATTTTTACGAAGCTCTGCTTCTTCCCATTTTGTGATTTAAGCAGCTTTAAACTGACATTTAAGAACATTAATCAGAATAGGTTTTTCAAGTGCTTTAATTAGATAAAGTGGCTTGACAGTCTCTATCATGTACGCAAATTATAATTCCAGAACCAGGCCTCTATCACGCTTTTGAATTAAAATCCACCACAGTTATATAAAGGCTGTGCTCAAGAGGAGCTAAAACATGCTTTAGTATTTCAAATCTCTGACACTTTAACAAGGGGTGAAAAGGTGTACATTTGACTTTGTTTAATTCAAAACAACCTGAAATTCATGAACAGGTCTGAACAGCTGTATTGGTATCTTGTCCCTGTAGCATTGGTTAGAATTAGTTTGATGTTGAAAATGAAAGATAGAAGGCACTTTTGAATTCCCCTAACTTTTTCTTCTCTTTGAAGTCAATTTACCATTTAGCCACACAGTGCACAAAGTCCCATGACTCAACCAATGCTAAGTTTGCTCAGGGTATATGATTTGTGAAGCAGAATGGATCGCAACACCATAACATTCTTGGTATTATTTAGATTTACAGAGTTTGCTGAAGTATGGAAGACATTGGAACATGAAATACTGTTCTGGCTAAGTTTTTCACAAGGTTGTAAAAGGGACAAAGTTGTATGATATGTCTCACTGCTTGTGATGATGTATATGTATCTGAGTAGCACAATACACAGGTATAATTAACAACTTATACCTCAAATGCTATTAGCTAGACAGGGAAAAGAATTCAAACAATACCTTCAGTGAACACAGTAGACATTAAATCGCAGGCTGAACAACTCATATTTTAGAGTTGATCCTACTCTGCATTTTCTCTGTAGCTGTCACAATATATTTTGCATTCTGTTCTGTTACCCTGATGTGTTTATGTAAGTATGATTTGGGTGGTTAGCAATACTTTTTGCTGTATCTTGGTACATGTCACAATAATAAATCAAATCATCATAGATCAAACAAAACATTGTTATAAGAATAGTTAGCACAAAAGAAAGGCAAAGTATGAAAAGAAAAATAAATGACCAGCAGAGGTGTTACTCCCTAGATATTAAAGTAAAATACAAGAAATGATGAAGGGTACTTCTTGAGAAGCCCTGACTAAACAGGAAAATATGGATTTCAGGTCCAGGTAATGAAATCATGACATTCCAAACTGCATCAGTATTATCTGCACAAGCATACCTCATGTCAAAGTGAAGTAAAATTTCCAAAGGTTACCCTCAACAATCACTTACAAAACTAACGTTTGTGGACCAATCCCAAAAATTCTTTTAACTTACTGATCCGAGCTTAGGATATGTAAGGTTACTGTGGTCTTGCCTATTTTGGGTTACCCAATCTCTCATCCCTATAGCCTCTGGGGTTGCTAAAGTACACTTTTAAAATATTTCTAAAATGTGTGACACCTTTCCTTTTTCCAAATTTATATAAACGGTTACCTTTAAGTAGTTCCATTTTTAAACTTTTGGCTGCCACACCTTGATGTTGCTGAGATGCAAAATTTTTTGAATGACTAAGGAGTGGAAATATAAAGCTGTAAAATAGAAAGATCAAGTATGAAAGGTTAAGGATTAGAACACTAGCAACAGACGTTGTCTTCTCAATTGTTAATAGAAAATGAAATAAGCAAAATTAGAACATTGGAGAAACAATTACAAAGAGGTCTATGGCAAACTCAGTAAAATATTCTGAAGTCTGAAGACAAGTATAGTTCATAGCAACATCTGTTGAAATTTTAAGACAAATAACCAAAATAGTGGAAGCTGAGCTAAGTAGTGAATGTTTTATCAGGGAATAACATGAACTAGTTACAAACAAGAGGAAGAATAAATTCTCTGCAGAGAGGATTCAAAAGTAATAACAAAGGCAATTATTTGAAGTAGAAAAGTTACTGGAATTAAAGTAGTGTAGTAAATCACTTGGATGCTTTAACTTGCTGAGTTAAATGGATTCTTTATTTAAACATCAGGGTTTAATAAGCTGCTGTATAATTTCAATATAGTTACAGTGAGTAGTATTTGATGACTGAATTCATTCTGTCATCTGCATCCATTTGTTCATGGCTTACTGCCTGCAGTCTATTTATTCTGTTAGTAAAATCACACCTACCAACCTTCATTATTTCCACTAAATGCATTTGAAATGATTTATTGTGTCCTTTAGTCTGCAACCATGGAACAAAATAGGTGTGTACTAGAGCCTGTCCACATGTGTATATGGTGGATTGCGGTCAAAAGTGGAATTATGTGTCTAAATCAGGAACAGTGGACTGAGTGTTGGTAAGGCACCAAGTGGAAACTGGCTCAATTTCTGATGAGTACTAACCCACTGCCAACCTTCCTTTGGTTCTAAGTGTTTCATGTATTGTTTCACAGATTAGTGACCTACCCCACAACTTTATTTGAATTCCTTCTGATTGTTTTTCTGCCCAAGCATTGAAGCCTGGTCTCCAATATCATAAATTCTATTTCTTGTGACTGTGATTATGGTGCAATATACTTACCTGTCATTCGTGATATGTCTACAATGCATTCCATCTACAATGCCTCTGCTTTGTAGGCCATACTTTGTTCTTGCCCTTGTTAGTCTCTTCTTAAAAGCATTTTATACATTATAACAGAGTACACAAACCTATCTACACATTCATGGCCTCCACTTTCTACAGGCTGAGAGGGTTACTGGATAGGACAATGAGTCTCATCATGGATCACCTAGATTTTAGACTAGATTTTCTGAGCTATAATCTGGTTATTTGGCTTGGAATGGGGTTGGCCATTGATTGGAAGTCTGCACCAGGATCAACTCATTCCTTAACCCATAGTTCAGTTTGTCCCTGTTCCCTATAGTATTGCACTAAATTGCTGTACTATACCCGTCATCTTGATGTAGTCATAGGTGGAAAGTTTCAACTGTTTCTTAACACTAAACACATCGCTTAAGTCTAATACAGAGTGCAAGTTTTTTTTTAACTTAAAAGCCTTTTGCCTGAGGCAGTATCTGTTAGCTAAAGTCAAACTGGTCCTAAAACATATCCAAGCCCCAGAATTTATTTACAACCTCTCTGGAAAAGATCTCAAGGACAACATAACCTTGTTATAAAGAACAGCATCATCACATATACTTCCATTCTACCTACAAAGATTCAACATTGTCTGAGCTGATTTCTTTCCTCGATATTGTTTATATCCTTTTTAAACAATAATGCAACTACCTTTTCTTTTTGTCTGTCCTTTCTAAATACTGAATATCACTGGATAAATGCAATGGGACATTTTACAATGTAGTGGAATTGAGAGTGCAGCATCTGCTTTGCTTCTTTCTTTCTCTGCTGCTCGCCTGCACTTTCAAAAAGGGACTGATAGGTAAGGTGTGGTGCATGTTGATAGAGAAGTTGTTGCCATTTTGAATGATTAGTAGGAAAAGTTTTCTAATCATTAATATAAAAGTTGCCATGCTTCAAAAGAAGCTTTAGAGTGTCCTGGAAACATTTTCTTTATCCCATATTTGAACATTAACTATTTTGTAGAATCATAGAATCCTTACAGTGTGGGAACAGGCCCTCTGGCCCAAGCCCACACCAACCCCCTGAAGAGTAACCCACCCAGACCTATTCTCCTATCTCATTATCCTATATTTACCCCTGATCAATGCACCTAACCTGCACATCCCTGAACACTATGGGCAATTCAGCATGGCCAATTCACCTCACCTGCACATCTTTGGATTGTGGGAGGAAACCAGAGCACCCAGAGGAAACCCACGCAGACACAGGGAGAATGTGCAAACTCCACATAGATGGTCGCCCGAGGCTGGAATCGAACTCAGGTCCCTAGCGCTGTGAGGCAGCAGTGCTAACTATTGAGCCACTGATTTGAGATGTAAAAAAAAGATCTGTCAAGAGAAATTGTCTTGAGCATAAATTCTGCTTTCTGTCCAAAGATGATGTCAGATTTGCTGAGTTTCTCCAGCAATTTCTGCTCTTCTTTCAGATTTCCAGCATCCGCAGTTCTTTGTTTTATCTTTGCTTCAAGATTTTTGGGCCTCCAGTGTGTTCAAATCACACGTTACGTGCAGAAGAAAAGCTTTGTCAGGGTCCAACTGTGCCCCCACAATTCCCCAGCTTTGCCTTCATTGGTGGCCCTAGCAAGAGTCATGAACTCCTGATGGCACTACTCAAGCGATTATCAGACCCCAAGGGCCACTCAATCACTTCAACACAGTGATCCATTGAGAAACTTCAGAGATAGTATTTTGGGAAGCTACTGGAGTCTACTGGATCCTCTCCAAACAACAGTATAGTTTCTTTCTTCCCTATCACTACACCAGCAGATTTGCCAATGTCCAAGTTGATCTGCTGACACGGTGCAATCTGAATCAGACCTCGCTCAAAGTCAAGGAGGAATTCTGAATCATCCTCTTCAACCTTTCAGCATCTGCTGCCTGCTGCTCCCAACGGGATTGCCTTTCACAAGTGATCTAGATTACAAGCAAACATTAGTCAAAGTAAGAATCAGGGTAAATAAGATAGTGTTGGTGAGTGCTGTGTAATGATTTTTGGTGTATTTATACAGTGATAATCTAACTAGATAATGGTAGAATTAGCTGTCTTTTTACTGTGGTCTGCACAGAGAAGCAGTTGAAAGTATTGAGTGGAGGTGATGAACTACTTAATGGATTCTCAGTCATGGAAGGTAAATCACATGGCAACAACGTTCCTGTGAGTGATGGCAGAAACATATCCTAAAAGTGTTTTTGAGTTAGATGGAGTGTCCCTTGCAGTTAAAGCCTTTTAGTAGACAGAAAAAGAATAAAGTAGATGCATTCAGAAGGCTGACAATCCTCGAAGAAAAACAGCCATCTTTGTCTGATAGGGGAGAATCATAGGTTATCAATCCCAGAATGTTGGGTGGTGCTTCAGGAATAAAAGATGACATACATCCCTGTTCAATATAAAGAGAAATACACAAGGCAACTACAGACCATTTAGTCTAACATTTGCTGTCGGGAAATTTGTATGGAGCATAAACTGGGACAAAATTAATTGATATTTGGAAAAGACATCAGCTACTCTTTTCAAAATAGATGAATAGTGTTGGCTTGGATATACAGGTGACTGTCACAAAGATTGCTGGTTACAATTTTATGTTTTCAAATTTCGAGTAAAGAAGATAGTAAGAGACTTCAGGAGAACCCACACACTCTGGTTTAATGCATAGACACATGGTGGAAAGGTTTGGCACAGAAAATATGAAATTACACGTTCTATAGGAAGAACAAGGAGAGGTAATGTGAACAATGGTACAATTTTAAAGGGGAAGCATAAACAAAGAGAGCTGAGGGTAAATATAATCAGGTTTGGTGGAACAAATAGTTTCCTTCTGTGATGTGTTGTTCTCTGATTAAATATGGGATGGAAAGTTCAGTCAAATTTCTGATTGCACTAAAGACAGTTTACTGGGGAAAAAATGCCAAGTATAGATCTAGTGATGATTAAGTATCAGTTTAATCTACATCCTAACATTATCACTCCTGAGTCTGCAGGATATGAATTTGAGTCTGACTCTGGGATTTGAGCAGAGAAATCAAGACTATAACCTCAATATAGCACAGTGAGTGCTACACTGTCAATGATATCTTCTGGAGAGCAGAAAATCTACTTTCTTGAGTGACTTGAGAGAAAAGAAATGATACTAACTTGAAGAAGAAAAGGTGAATAATTCCTGTTGTCCTGACTCTTTCTCCCAATCAATATCATACAAATTAATTACGTATGTATTACCTCTTTGCTATTTGTGGGACCATGTGCACAAATTCGATGCAGTTTCCAACTGTGTTTACACTTCAGATGTATTTTATTATTTGTAATTTTCTGTAGTCATGTAAGGTGCTTATAAATACAATTCTTTTCTTTTAGGTAACATGCACATGTTAGATTCATTACATTAATCTTGTATGAATATCCAAAACTTAGCCACTTAAAGCTAAATTTAAATTTAAATATATTGTTGTTTTCCTTGTTTGATTAAACAATAATCTTCATCAGAATATGAGCTGTATCTGTAGTAGAAGGAATTTGTTTGCAAACTTATGGCATGAGAGCAATTTTGTAACTTTTCTTTCAAACTATCATGCTTAAGTCAGTGCTTAGCCAAGAGAGATGGCTGCTGACATCCAATTTTCTTTACCTTTATTGTCATACGTACCAGCCTGTGCAACAATCCCAAATCAGTTGTTTTCTCCATTGCAGCTTTTTAAAAAATCTAATCTATTTTCTCATCAATCCATTCAGAGATGTTATTGTACATCTCTGGAGCAGGATGGGAATTGAACCTGGGCCTCCTAGTCCAGTGACGTTACCACTACATCACAAGAGGGCCCCCAAAACATTCCTGCTAACATAGTATAATGCAATCTTGAAACTCTAGCTTCTCAAAAGTAATCTCTTTACAACCGCTTGTATCTCAAGACAGATTTGGGCAGCTTTCCACCTGACAGAACCTATCCTGCACTATGGCAAAGCTCATGCAATTGTGTTGACATTGCTAACTGAGGCTAAGCTGCAATCCAATTATTAAGTGGCATATGTTTGACTGGCTTTAGCAAATTGGTAAGCTCCTCAAAAATGGTCCACAGAGAGTATGTAAGCTGCTACAAATCTCTAACTCTGCTACCATGAAATTGTAACTCTAAAATGTATCTAATTGTTACCAATTGATGGTGTAATTTAACGGTACCCGCGATGTCCTTTACTCATTTGTACTTCAACAAGACAGTTTAAAAGACTTGCATCTTCATATATCTTTCAGTAAATGAGCATGCCACACTTCAGATCTGTCTCCAGCTTGAAAAATTGGTTGTTAGGCTTTTCTAATTGACTCAGATAATTAACTGTGCCAATTCACTCAAACTGAAACAGGTTGGGGCAGCGATCTGTTATTAGCAAACAAAAACTACTGCACAATGAATAAAGAAGGATTGTAATAATGTGTTATTTTCAATTACTGTGAGGAGCAATGTTGCATCCTCAGCTAAGTGATTGATTCAGCAGGTCCTGCTCCCAGTAGCCCCTGCAAAACCAGGCAGGTTTGTGGCACAGACAGACAGTGGTGGTGAGTCCCCTTCTGGAAACACTGCAGTCTATATTAATCTATTTTCTCATCAACCTGTTCAGAGATGTTATTGTACACCTCTGGAGCAGGATGGGAATTGAACCTGGGCCTCCTAGTCCTGTGACATTACCACTACATCACAAGAGGGTCCCAAAAACATTCCTGCTAACATAACATAATGCAACCTTGAAACTCTAGCATCTCAAAAGTAATCTTTAGGTTAATCCATGGTGCTGCTGGAAAAGGAGTTCCCGTACTTTGACCCAGTGACTTTGAGGGAACGTTGACATGGTTCCAAATCAGGATGATGTGTGTCTTGAAGGGGAATGCGCAGGTGGTGGCATTTGCACATCTGGTGTCTTTGTGGTATTATGTGGTAGAAACTGTAAGCTTTGAAGCTGTTGTCTAAGGATTCTTCATGACTTCCTGTAGTGATTGGGCCATAGGAAGATGCCATTTAGGACTGAGATGAGTTTATTTTAAACTAGAGAGTTGTGTATCTTTGAAATCCCCTGCCCGTTGTGGAAGCTCATTTCTGAATGATATCACAGGTTCTAAAAAGAGACAGTGCAAGATAGCAGACAATGATACATCCCTCCCAGATCATCTCAACGCCTTCTATGCTCGCTTTAAGCAGAATTTCAGTGGAGAGGTAACACCTTTTGCTACAAGTCCTGATGAACTTACCCCAACAGTCACTGCATCAGAGGTCAAATCAATTTTCCTTCATGTCAATCCAAGGGAAGCGATGGGAACAAACGGAGTACCAAGTCGTGCACTCAAAGCATGCACAGATCAACTGGCAGAGATCTTCTCAGACATCTTCGATCTCTCCCTGCAGGCCATTGTCCCTGCCTGTTTCAAGAGGGCCAACATCATCCCTGTGCCTAAGAAGGCTCATGCAGCATGTCTCAATGACTACCACCCAGTGGCCCTAACTTTGGTGGTCATGAAGTGCTTTGCAAGGCTGGTCATGGCATTAATTAACTCCAGCCTCCCCAAAACTCATGATCCAATCCAATTTGCCTATCAGACCAACAGATCCATGCCAGATGCTATATCACTTGGTGTTCACTTCTCCCTAGAACATCTGGACACCAAGAACAGCGATGTAAGAATCCTATTCATTGACTACAGTTCAGCCTTCAACACTATTATTCCCTCGAGACTGATTATTGAACTTAGTAATCTCAGACTAAGGCCCACTCTCTGCAACTGGATCCTCAGTTTCCTGACCCACAGGCCACAATCAGTGAAGATTGGGGACAATATTTCATCCTCACTAATACTCAACACTAGAGCCATTCAAGGGTGCGTACTCAGCCCCCTCCTGTACTTAGTGTATACCAATGACTGCTTCGCCAAATACCAGACTAATGCCATTTCCAAGTTTGCTGATGGCACCAGCATAGTCAGTCGAATCTCAGATGGCGACGAAACAGACTACAGACAGGAGGTGGATGACCTGGAAAAATGATGCACTGAAAAAAGCTAGCTCTCAATGTCAGCCAAACCAAGGAACTCATTATTGACTTTTGGCGGGATGTTAATCATGCCCCCTGCACATTAACAGCACAGAGGTGGAACGAGTGGAGAGTGTCAAGCTCCTGGGAGTGGTCATCCACAACAAGCTTTCTTGGACTCTCCATATGGATACACTGGTTACAAAGGCTCAACAATGTCTCTTCTTCCCCAGGCAGCTGAGGAAATTTGTCATGACAGTAAATACCTTTGCCAATTTTTCTAGGTGTGCCATTGAGAGCTTTCTGTCTGGATGTATCACTACCTGGTATAGCAACTGTATCATTCAAGATCGGAGACAGTTACAGGGAGTGATGAACCCAGCCCAGACAATCACAAGTGTCAACCTCCCACCAAGAGAATACATCTACCAGACTCGCTGTCAAGGAAAGGCCGCCAGCATTCTTAAAGATCTATCCCAAGCTGGCAATGTTTTTTCTACAACCTCTACCATCGGGGAGAAGGTACAGAAGCCTGCACACAAACACCAGCCGCTTTCATAACAGTTTCTACCCTACTGTTGTTATGAAACTGAAAGGACTCACAAACTCTTAACATTCGCCTGTACCTGTTTTTGTTTTGCCGCTGTTTACCTGTTATTTACTATCTATGCTACTTAACTATGTGATTTGCCTGTATTGCTTGCAAGACAAAGCTTTTCACTGTGCATCAGTATACGTGACAATAAATTCAATTCAATTCAATTCAATTTAGTATATTTAGAGCAGAGCTTGATAAATATCTGATTATCAACGGGGGAAGATATTATTGGACAATGTGGTTAAGAGGCATTGAAATATCCAACCATGTTTGTATGAAATGATGGAGCAAACTCAATTGAGTCAATAGCCTACTCCTGTTCCTATGTTCCTAAGGGTCTTTGTTCTCTGTCAGTTATTGCATCTCTCAGACTCCTTCTGTCTACTATTTGCTTTGTGTGTCATCGATTTTATGCTGTACAGCTGCCTTGAACAGCCACATCTTTGGACCTGAGGACATTTCCTGTTTGTTAACATTTTTCCCTAATCAGCGGTTTCTCCCGTTTGTTTTTGTTAAACCAGTTGTTAAACTGGCACCATGGATAGATCTACCATTGTAAATACAATCCTCTGTCAAATAACCATCATTGGTTCTGCTTAACTATGAATTTGGGGTTCAATTCTGCACTTTTGAACCTGTTGTTTTAGACTGTACCATTCACAATCTGTATGTACTGTACTTTTTTCTGAGTTAAGAGTGGCTGTTGTCTGACTCTCTGTACTTTCAATAAACATTTTTTATTTACAAACGATTATGTAGAATTCAGTATTACAGCTCTCTGGTACAAGTGCTCCATCCTCTCTTCCCAAGGTTTCAATGGCAAATAACAGCTGATGTTAGATTACATTACAGTGTGGAAACAGGCCCTTCGGCCCAACAAGTCCACACCGACCCGCCGAAGCGCAACCCACCCATTCCCCTACATTTACCCCTTACCTAACACTACGGGCAATTTAACATGGCCAATTCACCTAACCTGCACATCTTTGGACTGTGGGAGGAAACCGGAGCACCCGGAGGAAACCCACGCAGACACAGGGAGAACGGTGCAAACTCCACACATTCGCCTGAGGCGGGAATTGAACCCGGGTCTCTGGCGCTGTGAGGCAGCAGTGCTAACCACTGTGCTATATCATCATGTCACGAACATATGCTTAGTCATTATACTATCTCTCTCTCCTGGTTTCTCTCAAGTCTTACATTAACAGAGTTTCAACACTTATTTTATACTATTTGTGTCCTCCATTTGACCAAATCACACTTCCTCTCCCCACAACCCACTACAGCATCCCACCCCATGCAGCCTAAGTCTGAATATCAGAGCTCAATTATTTGTGGAATTTCACAACTCATTCTGATCTTGTTCTTGTTATTGCTAAATGAAAATGATGATCTTCCACTGCCTTTGTAGCTCAAGGATCACATAGCAAGATAATTGATAGTTCTGCTCTTATTAACTCAAAGTCTGTGGTAATTAGAATCATTCTTCCTCCTTTATTTTAGTAGAAATAATGATTTTCTTTTCCTATATATTCACACTGAATTTCAAACAATATAAGACTATGATTGTTCTACATCTTCTGATTTCCAATCTTTGATCCAAACCTTTTGGCCTAGCACCAATTATCATAAAATCTTCACTCTGTGTCTTGAATTATATCATTTTCTTTTGTTTCCATTTGTCATGCTCAAAGTCTCTCACTCTTCTGTAGTCCCGTGAAGTTATATTCAGTCTGATCAAATAGCAATATAATTTCAATTTTGTATACTTTGTCCATAAAACTCAAGATTGTCTTATTTAATTGCGTTAGTTCTGCAGCATAGGCTGAGATCATTATTTGACTTGATTCATGGAGTCATAGAGATGTACAGCACAGAAACAGACCCATTGACTCAATTCATCCATGCCGACCAGGTATCCTAAATTAATGGTCACCATTTGGCCCATATCCCACTAAACTCATCCTGTTCATATATCCATCCAGATGCCATTCCCAGCTCTGACAATCACTTTCTTGGGTCTATAACAAGTGATAGTACTCCCCTGTGTTATAAGTTTTGTCAACCTGTGCTTTAACTTTCTTCAGGAATGGGTGTGGTAACCTCTTCGAAGTGGATAAGCATATTGTCTTGGTATCTTGAAGTATTATGAAGTAATATTCTTGTTTGAACTATCTTGAACCTTGAAAAGGTGATGGAAAATCATTTAAAAATTCTGTTCCTTTGTCATCTTGCAACACTGCATCCATTATTTTCAGAAGACATAATTTGTATGTGTCTATTTAAAAAAAAACAATACTTTGATCTTTAAAATGAAAAGTCTGTCATCATTTGTGATTAAATATGATAGCGAACTTATACTTGAAGATCTTCTTTTCGCTGGTTGGACACCTACCATGACAATCTGTCAGCTAACATTGAAAACTCTGCGCCAGTGTCTAATTTAAAACATGTCTCAAGTCTTTCACTTCTAGTGTAACTCTCTAGAATCTCTGTTTTCTTCTTTGACTCCAAGATGGTATTTTTACTTTGCTGCTGTTTGTCTGTAATTCTTCGGAGTTTATCGTTATCAGGTATAGTTCCCTTACCAGGAATGTTCTCCTCATTGGAAGATTTTCTTTGTGTGACAAAAAGTCAGTTGCACAGACTCAATTTAAGTCAGTGAAAGTGTTTGAAGTGCTCAATCTTTTCACAGCAGAAATTTTGAATTCCTCTGGGAATCCTTTTTGTGTGTGGAATTGTTTTATCTGACAAAAATTGAGTATCCTGACATGCTTTCTGACAGGTATCCCCCGCTTTTCGAATGCTTGCTGTCACCACTTCGCTTTTACAAAAGACCTACATTAGTACCCATTTTCACTAATCAAAGAAGTCCAAAGAGGATTTTCGCTTTTATGAAGAAAGGGAAAATTTTTCCCATCTTAACTAATACTTCTTTGCTTTATGCCATTTCGGCTTACGAAAGGTTTCACAGGAACGCTACATTTTTGGATAGCGGGGATAGCTATATTTGCTTCCTACTTTTCTGGGTCTTAGGAGGGAAATGACATAATCTTGAAAGATTGTCAGTGAGATGTTAACACAGAAGGATCATCTGAGTAGAATCTTTGGGGTCTTTCATTTTATTTTTTTTCAACATTGCCCGTTACATCTATCGTTTCTGGGCCAGGTCAAATGGTCACCATTTGGCCCATATCCCATTAAACTCATCCTGTTCATATATCAAATAAAGCAGAGATTAGTCCAGCAGTCACTGTTACCTGTCTTAGTCTGGGTGGTGTGGACACTGCTGCAGTCCCTTCTCAAATGATCAGAGAATGGAGCAAGTGCCAATGTTTTGGACTTGTTGTGATGTCTTGTTCTTAACTCACTGACAGAACAGGATATTGGTTATGGCAAGGTCATGTTCCATTGCAATTTGCTTACCCTACTTGTTGCTTCCCAGTGGCACACTTTGAGAAATAATCATTCTCCACAACACTGGAGTTGAAATCTCAGATTCTCTCTAGCTAAGACTTGAAGTAAGAGCTACTAAAAGTCTGTGCAGAACCCCTCCTTCATTTTGTCTGTACCTGGAGTACAGCAGCTTATCAGTTGACAGCAATGTCATGACGATCCTCATTAGGCTGAACCAGCAATCTGACGTATTCACTGATCCTATTGGAGAGTTGCTGAGGCGTCAGACAAGCTCATTTTAGTGGCGAAGGCAAGCCTGTGGAGACATTATTCCTTTTGTGTTGGAAAATCTTTCTTGTAAAATGTACGTGTGCCACCTTGCTACTTCAGTTGACATTGGAAGAGACATACACTTTTCAAACAAAAATCCGGTGATTCTTGGCAAGGTCTTGTTTGCAATCAGTTATTTTCCTGATCCTTAAAGTGGTTTGAAACTGTACCAAAGCCCTGGTTCTAAGCTTTGGACCTAGAGAACATAGAACATAGAACAGTACAACACACTACAGGCCGTTTGGCCCTCAGTGTTCTGCTGACCTTTCATCCTGCTCTAAGAGCAAACTAATCTACATACTCTTCATTGTACTAACTTCCATGTGCCTATTCAAGGGTCGCTTAAGTGTCCCTAATGTATCTAGCTCTACTACCACTGCAGGCGGTGCATTCCACACACCCACCACTCTCTGTGTAAAGAATCTGCCTCTAACATCTCCCCTAAATCTTCCTCCAATCACCTTAAAATTATGCACCCTCATGATAGCCATTTCCATCCCAGAAAAAGTCTCTAGCTATCCACTCCATCTATCCTTCACAGCAATTATTTATGGGGATGTGAATGAAGAGACAGTAGACAGGTGTTTAAGGGTGAAAGTAATCTGTATTTATTTAAGGTAGAAAATAGGTAATGCTGCTAATGGGTGACTCAATAAATTCTAAGAAGCTAAAACAAATAATACAATGAAAATGCAGGGGTACACTAGTACTTAAAATACACCATGAAAAGAATTTGCCATTATTAGAACATTATCCAACAGAGAAACAATGGTGTTTAATTTCAGATTCTTAATCAGAATTCTTACCCTTGGGAACCCAATGTACTCTCACTAACCACCTCTCCTCTCTGCTAGCTAGTTTGGAACTTTGAGGTCTGGGGAGTTAATACTCAACCCACACAATGCTGTTTTGAAATGCGCCTGACTGTTCTGGCTTGTTGTACCCAAAGCCAGGATGAAGACTTTGGGACATGTAGGTTCTTCAGTTTGGGTTGAGTCCACTGATGTGGTAAGGTGTGTAATGGATCTATCGGGTGAGTACCTGGTTTTCTTTACTTTCTGCTGTGTTGGCGAACTGGATTTTCACCTCAGGTTGTGTCTGAGGACTCGGCTGAGTTGGTCATTGCTTTGAGTTGCCAGTCTTTAGTTGATCGGTTGTTGAGGTTCTTGCCATAGGTGTCTGGAAAAGACCCTTGTATGGAAGTTTTTGTTTGGATTGTATGCTGAGGTGAGATCGGGGCCAGAAGTTTTACTGACCATGGACATCTTATCTCCATGCCAAGTCTATGATTTTCATTCTGATCTGATGTTCTCTTCTGAAGTCAATTTGTCTTTCCAATGGTTAGAGTAGGTGTGAATGGGTTTTGATCAAAGTTGAATGTTCTGGGAACCTGGATTCAAATCCTGCCATGGCAGAGTTCACAAAATAATCTGGAATCAAGGGGCTAATGATGACAATGAAACCATTGTTGATTATTGGAAAAAAAAATCTAGATCTGTCTTCCCTCCCTAGTCTGGCCTATATGTGATTCCAGACCCACAGCAATATGGTTTACTCAGCCCTCTGACAATTACGGATGGGAAATAAATGCAGGCCTAGCCAAAGATGCTCAAATCCCATGAGTGAATTTTAAAAAGTAATTTGCATCTCTCTAAATTATACTGGAAAATCGCATACGAGAAAAAAAGTGATTGAATAATATACAGTGTGGCTGAAATGATATAGTTGGAACAAAAGGAGAGATCCAAAGAGTATAAATACCAAACTGGACTTGTTAGGCTGGATGATTTGCTGCTGTATATGTTATGTAATTATTTGCATGCAATCAATTATTTTTACAAACTCATGCATTATGTTTGCACTTTTTTGATACTGATTTTCAATCTATTGTAATACCTTTATCGGCACTAAATGAGTCAAACGACATAACCTGTCAAAATATCAGACACCATATAGAATGGTTTTGACATGCAGAAAGCAGTGTTCAAAAGCTGTGCAAATGGGCGAGCACAGTATAACACAAGCTCATTAGCTGCTTGGATGAGTCAATAAAGGATCTGTGAGTTATTTGGCACCCAGTGAACTTTCAGCTGGAAACCTTGGTGCAATACACAGCTCACAGACTCCAAGGTGGGAACTCAAGTTCCGCATTGCTTATCAAGTCTAGCAACAGCATCCTTAATGGGGAGGTGTGATTTAATCAGGAAGAGAAAACACTCAAGTGCAAAATCTATAAATTTCATATCCTGTACAGTGTATATCACACAGGTTATCACTGTTAAATGGTTCCAAAGCTGTTTTCCAGGTTGAAATAAGAGCAGTGGACTTTTGTAAGTGTTATTGGAAATAGGTGTCCCCCAATTTTGTGCCACCTCTGGTTGATGAGCAGCAGCAAGAACTGACAGTAATCAGGCTGACATAAATTGAAAATGATGTGTGTATCTATATCAGAACAAATATCAAAGTGGTGATAAGTTAGTCGGACAGTCTTTTGATTCCTCTCCCAATAATAATAACTTGCATTTACATTGTAATGTAACTTTGATAATGAAGTTATCGAACATAATGTGATGCAGAACAATATAAGGTTATATCAGAGAAGTTGCTAAAAGTTCAGAAGTTAAGGAATTTCTTAAATAAAATAGAAGAAGTCCCCACATACTAAATACACACAGTGTGGCAGCAAAAGTAAAGCATAATCAACGTGAAAGCTTTTTCCAAGAAATGCTGGCACTTGAAGTATTGCTTTTTACAAACTAATCACATTTACAGAATAGTTAATTTTACAAGATCTCAATTACATTGTTCTTAAATAGCAAGAAAAGGGAATTCAAAAAGCTGAATTGAAAAGTGGGGAAAAAAATTCCCTTTTATTCACCAATATGTTTAATGTACTGGTCACACTGTGTCACTAGCACTGGATCCATTACGGTGATTGGCTGGCTCCCGACCAGTAGGTGGCAATGGTAGGGGTGTACAGCTGGGGAAAGGAATTGTTCAGGCTTTGTGCACCCCTTCAGTAAAGAGACTAGCATCTGGAATGGAGCTACAAACTTTACAAATGGACTGAAGTGGGGGATGTGGCAGAGCCAGGAACCGTGAACCCAGGCTGAAGAGGGGACTGAAATCCAGGAAACAAGACAGAGGGAGACAAATTCAGGAGTGAGCTGCAACAGATCCATTGTGTTTACAGGAAAGAAATTTGCTACTGTTGACATTGCCAAGCTGATGATGTGGAATTGGTGTCTTTGAGTGGGATAGGTCTAAACTCAAGATTTGCAGCAAGGCACCCAAGGACTTAAAGGTAAAGCTCATTACACATTGTTACTTGCAACATGAGGAGTTGAAAATTTAATTAAAGCTACCATGGTGGTAACATTCTTTACGTTCAAAAATCTCTGAATGGTAAAAGGTAAACAGTGGATTGGGTCAGAACTGTTCAAAATGAGGTTGAGCTCTCAGTAATTTTTCTGTGATTTGGAGTATCAAACACTGGTTGTCTGGTAAAGATCATTTCCTTAAAGTAAGCTTCTCTGTAAATGTATTTGTAAATTTGATTCCAGTGAAATCCAATATCACTGAATTAGAAATTTTGCACATTTCATGCACTTAAACTTCATGTTGCAAATATAATAAATATGAAGTTGAAATATAGTTATTCATAAAAATAGCAAAGGACAATTGTCTTTTTTATTGAAAAATCTATTACTTAGAGGGAAAGAGAAAGTAATATTACTAGAAATCCTCACAGTTACCTGTCAACTCTCAGTAACAACAGTTGTTATTATTACTCAGAGATATCCATGATCTTGACAACTTAGTGACCAGCAACTTCAAAGAAAGTTAGACTGTTGGCATAAATAAGTATTGGGTGAAAACAATGATAAGTTTCTATAGATATGGGTGGCACGGTGGCTCAGTGGTTAGCGCTGCTGCCTCACAGCGCTAGGGTCCCAGGTTCGATTCTAGCCTTGGGTGACTGTCTGTATGCCGTTTGCACATTCTCCCGATGTCTGCATGGGTTTGCTCCAGTTTCCTCCCACAGTCCGAGGATGTGCAGGGCAGGTGAATTGGCTCTGCTAAATTGCCCATAGTGTTAGGTTCATTAGTCAGAGAGGAAATGGTTGCTCTTCGGAGGGTCTGTGTGGACTGGTTGGGCCGAAGGGCCTGTTTCTGCCATGTAGGAAATCTATTGACTTATTAGAGGCAGCTGAGGTACTCTGATTTAAAGCTGTCAGATCAATACTTTACTGAATTCTGTCTAAATAAAAGTTTATTTCTGATTTTTTGAGATTTTCTCTGTTTCACATAGTCAAATTTTAAACAGAATTAAAAATGTAAAGCCCAGTCTATGTGACCATGTAGAGAAGCAAGTGTTAGGGATCCTTCAAATGCGAATATGATTGTTTTGCTAAAACAAGCACTGTCTTCTTTAAAGTATCTTGAATTTCTGGACAAGACAATTGCTTTTACAACATGCTGATACTGACCTTGGCTTTTACTGTCATTTGAAGGATTAACGGCAGAGCAGAATTTGCTGAAGACAATGGAAATCTAATGCCGGCCTGAAATTTGCATTCAAAAGTTTTAATTTAAGGCAGGATTGGAATTGTTATGGCATTCCCACTATGTTTTTGGGGGAGGATGTACACTATTCTTGGGTCAGTCAAAAGCTGTAGTTAGTTAAAAGGCAGCATTCCTTTTCCACATGAATGGCTTAGGCAGCTTCAATCTCAATTGTTCTTTATTGCAGTGATACTCTAATGATAGCTATTGAGCATGTGAAGAAGAAGCCTGTTGTCAGATGAATCCATGCACCAAATTGTATGAGCTATCTGATAGATTTGCTGCTGTGATTCTCTCTCCTGGCTGTAACCTACTTGATCTAGTGTGATAGTGGCCAATTGCTCTCTATATAATGCAAGTAAACCCTTCTGCAGTTGCTATTTGACCAGGAGTGGCTTGGCAGCAGCACAATTGATTGCTGTTTGAGTCCGAGAAGACATTATTGCTAGACTGAGTCTGCAGCAGGTGGTGAGGGAAACATACTTGACCTTGAACTCCATCCTCATCAACCTGTCTGCCACATGACAGTATTGGTAAAAGTGATCTTTTGGAGACAAGTTCACCCCTTAACATTAATATTATTCTATATCTTGTTGTGTGGTGCTAACAACGTGCTAAACGGGAGAGACTTCAAACAGATTTAGCAACTCAAGACTGGCTTCCCTGAGATGCTGTGAGCCATCAGTAGCAGAATCATACTCCAACACAATCTGCTACTTCAAAGCCTTCCGTATCCACCCCATTCTACCTTCAACATCAAGCCAGAATATGAACCCTGGCCAGGAGCAGAGAAATTTGACTGTCCTATTCAATGCTTCATAATGCATGTGCAACAACTGTAATTCCTTATTTATTTGAGAGATGTTCTCAATTAAACAATCCAGTTCATTTACCCTAAAAACATGATGTCATGTAAGCATGTTCTCACATATTTTCTTTAACTTAATTAAAAAGGATAGTTCTAGACCAATTAACAATGGTCACACAAATTGAAATTAACTTGATATGAAATCAGTTTACGTTTAACTGAATGCTTAAACCTTGTAGCCGAGCAGTGTTAACCCAAAATTAGTAATGGCTGGCACTGCCCCTGAGTTACCACTAATGAGATGCATAATGAAAACATAACACCAATGAATACACAAACAAAAAACATTGTTGTATTGTCCTGGTCAATGTGGATCTACAGTAGAGTAGACAAAAACAGAACTGCTGAACTGAATGATGATGTCAATTAGACGGCATTTAATGCAATATAAACATTAAATCTATCAGAAACAATATCTTATATGACAATATCACCCTCAAGTTTTTATACCCATTGTTAAGCCATAGAAATTCATGCAGGTAACTATTTTTATATTCACCATTATTCCACATGCCCTGGAAACTCTGACTTCACAGATGTAAGTGGTCTGGAAGTTGCACAATTCTTGAATAATTTGATTTCTAGTCCTTGTCTTGAAGAATGTTGACTTTGATTCTGATCTTGAATTAGCCTATGAGCCGTTTCTCTACTGGAAGCTCTTATCTCTTTTGTATGTCCTTCGTGGAAGATGCTGTTCCAGCCAAAGCAAGTAGTTACCTTATTTGGAGGAACTTGAATCTGAATTTTCAAAAGAGAAGAACTCCTTATTGCTTATGTCAGCAGTTATAGCATCATTTGGGGGCATTTATTCCCATCAATGTCCATCATGGAATAAAGTTAAAAATCACACAGCGCCAGGTTATAGTACAACAGGTTTAATTGGAAGCACTAGCTTTCGGAGCAGTGCTCCTTCATCAGGTAGTTGTACAACCACCTGATGAAAGAGTGTCGCTCCAAAAGCTAGTGCGTCCAATTAAACCTGTTGGATTATAACCTGGCGTTGTGTGATTTTTAACTTTGTACACCCCAGTCCAACACCGGCATCTCCAAATCATGGAATCTGATTGTTTTGCTAAAATAAGCACTGCCTTCTTTAAAGTATCTTGAATTTCTGGACAAGGCAATTGCTTTTTGATTTAAACAAGTATTTTCTTTTGATCAGGGTTATAGATGTACAGACCAGACAGTTTCTTCTTTTTGACAATGCCTGAATCTATGGACATTTGTCTGGCTTCAATAGAGTTGGATGCAGCTCATTTCCATTTAATTTAAGCAATTTTTTTGCCCTGCTCTGGCGATACAACTTAGTTGAAGTATATATGCTCTTTAATTCAACCTGTTGATTAGGTTGGTCACTTTCATTCATGCTCTGTGAATGTCCTTCTTTGTGCAAGACATGTTTATATTCTCAGCCATGTTTCTGCTACAGTCGAGGAGTGTGGTGCTGGGAAAGCACAGCCGGTGAGGCAACATCTGAGAAATAGGAGAATTGACGTTTCAGGTATAAGCCCTTCATTAGGAATGCGGCTAGTGGGCCAGGATGAGAGATAAATGGGAAGGGGTGGGGTGGGTAGCTGTGAAAGCGATAGGTAGATGAAGGTGAGGGAGAAGGTGATAGGTTGGGGGGGAGTAATGAACAGGTCTGGAGGGCAATGCCAAGTTGGAGGCTTGGGACTGGGATAATGTTGGGGGAGGGGAAATGAGGAAGCTGTTGACATTCACATTGATCCCGTGTGGTTACAAGGTCCCAAGGCAGAATATGAGGCGTTCTTCCTCCAGGCGTCGGGTGATAACAGTTTGGCAGTGGAGGAGGCCCAGGACCTGCATGTCCTTGATGGAGTGGGAGGAGGAGTCTTCAGATGCTGCCTGACCTGCTGCGCTTTCCCAGCAACACACTCTCAACTCTGATCTCCAGTATCTGCAGTCCTCACTTTCTCCATGTTTCTGCAGCATTCATGCTCACTCAGATGTATCTATGTCAGGGACATCATTACTTCTTTTTGGAAGCTGAAGTATTGAAATGTTGCTCCCTAACTTGTGCCATTTCATCATTTGATGTTAATGTCAAATCTGCTCTATCAGTTTGCTAATCATTCTGTTTTGCTTTCTGAACAATATGATGCAGAAATTCCCCAAAGAGGTCAAATAGGTTATGCTGATCCATCATGTTATCAATATTTGCATCTTCTTCAAAACTTTGCTAATTTCTGTTCTTGAGCCACCTTCAGTAATGATACGAGTATTCTCTAGACCTGATAATCTTGTGTAGTCACAGGTTTCACAATGGTTTATCAGGGCTTCAATGTCCTGGGAACATTAGAACAGGAGTAGGCCATTCAACCCCTCAAGCCTATTTAATAAGAGCATGACTGATCTGTGGTCTAATTACATATTGGTTGCCCTTTGGCCCATATCCATTAATAGATTTTCTTAACACAAATTTATTGATCACAGAATTAAAATTGATAGCTGATCTGGATTCATTGCCTTTTTGTGTATGAGTTCCAAACATCTATCATGTTTTGTGTGTATATATGCTTCCTAACAGCTCTTCTGAATGGTCTGGCCCTAATGTTTAGACTATGCTACCCATATCTAGAATCACTTAATGGTGGAATTAGTTTATCTTTATCTATCCTGTCTTTTTTTCAGTTAATATCTTGAAGGCTTCAATCAGATTGTCCCTTAACCTTCTAAATTCATATAATTTATATAATCCCACTTCATAACTATAGCTCTGAAGTTCAGTTGATTTGGAAAAATATTCCATTTTTTACGCGTTAACTTGTACTCCCTCCAAGGTCAATATATCCTTCCGAAAATATGGTGTTCAGATCTACTCACAGTAGTCTAGGTCAGAACCAGAGTTTTGTATCACTGCAACATAAGTTCTGCATTCTGTACTCGAGTCTGCCAGGTATAAAGTCAAGCTTTCCATTGCTTTCTGGTATGTTATACAATCATAAAGTCATAGAAATATATAGATCCTTCAGTCCAACTCATCTATGTTGATCAGATGTCCAAGATATGTAGAGTCCCACTTACCAGCATTTGGCCCATATCCCTCCAAACCCTTCCTATTCATATACCCATCCAGATGCCTTTTAAATGTTGTATTTGTCCCAGCCTCCACCGCTTCCTCTGGCAGCTAATTCCACACACGCACCACCCTCCTGCATGAAAAAAGTTGCCCTTTAAAGCTTTTTTAAATCTTTCACATCCACCTTAAACCCATGTCCTCTAATTCTGGACTCCCTCACCTCTGGGAAAAAGACTTCATCGATTTACCTTATCCATGCCCCTCATGATTTTTATAAACCTCGTCAAGGTCATCCTCAACCTTTGACTTTCCAGGGAAAATAGTCTATTCAACCTTTCCCTTAGGTCAAACCCTCCAATCTTGTAAATCTTATCTGAATCCTTTCAAATTTCACAACATTCTTCCTATAGCAGGAAGACCAGAATTGCATGCAGTATTCCAGTAGTGGTCAAACCAATGTCCTATATAGCCACAACATGACCTCCCAACTGCTATACTCAATGCACTGACTAATAAGGGCAAGCATACCAAACACCTTCTTCACTATCCTATCTACCTGTGATTCCACTTTCAAGGAGCTATGAACCTGCACTCTAAGGTCTTCCTTATTCAGCAACACTCCCCAGGATCTTACCATTAAGTGTATAATCCTGCTCTGATTTGCCTTTCCAAAATGCAGCACCTCACATTTATTTAAATTAAACTCCATCTGCCACTCCTTGGCTCATTGGTCCATTGGATCACGATTCTGTTGTACACTGAGGTAACCTTATTTGTTGTCCACTACACATCCAACTTTGGTGTCATCTAAAAACTTAGTAACCATACCTCCTATGTTCACATCCAAATCATTTATATAAGTGGTAAAAAAACAGTGGACCCAGCATCAATCCTTGTGGCACACTGCTGGTCACAGGCCTCCAGTCTGAAAAGTAACCATCCTCTGTCGTCTACCTTCGAGCTAGTTCTGTATCTAAATAGCTAGCTCTCCCTCTATTCTGTGTGATTGAACCTTGTTAACCAGTCTACCATAAGGATCCTTGTCGAACACTGTACTGAAGTCCATGTTGATCATGTCCACTGCTCTGCCCTCATCAATCCTATTCATTACTTCTTCAGGATACTCAATGGTGTTTTAAAGATCCATGCACCTGAAACTCCCAGCCTCCTTGCACTTTCACTGTATTTAACTTGATACCATCTAGAAAGTACCCTGATCTATCCTTTTTCAGTCTAAGTTGGATAACCGCACGCACTTGCTTGTATTGAAGTCCATCTGTTACAGTTTTGCCTATTCAGTCTGTCTATCAGTATCCATTTGTAATTTGATGCTCTTATCTGTATAATGTACAATGCCGTCTAACTTTATGTCATCAGCAAGTTTTGATGTATTACTTTCCATGCCATCACCCAAATTGTTAAAATATAATGTGGATGATTGAGCTCCTAACACATTTTGTTGTGGGACACTACTGGTCACATTTTGCCAATTTTTTTACCGATGCGTTATCTCTACTTTCTGTCACCAGCTACTTAAGTAATTTCTCAGCCATGTTAGTAACTTGACCTCAGTTCCATGGGTTTATAACCCTAGTTAAGTCTCTTAAATGGAACTTTATCAAATGTCTTCTGGAAATCCATGTATGCAACATTAAAATGCATTCCCCTGTCCACTACCTAAGTCACCTCTTCAAAACATTAAATGAGCTTTATCAGTTATGATGTCCCCGCCATGAATCCAAGGTTCTCCTCGGTTAACTGAAACTTTTCAAGGTATCCTGGTACCCCACCCTTGATTATAGATACGAACAATTTCCCCACCACATATGTTAGGTTTACCAGTCTATAATTCCCTGGATTTCTTCTTCCAGTGACACATGCAATTTTCCAATCCAGAGTGATGAAACCTGCATCTAGGGAACTCTGAAAATGATGGCTAAAGCATCTAAAATGAGTTCCCTTACTTCCTTTAAAACACCCAGATGGAAAGTGTCAGGTCCTGGGGATTTGTTGCTATTTAGTTCCATTAATTTCCTCATCTCTGATGTTTTACTTAGTTAACTGTATTCTGTCCCTGGTCCCAATGCAATATTAATTTCCTTGGGACTTCCGGCAAGTTATCCTCCTTTTTCCACTGTAAATATTGAGAAAAAGTAATTATTCAATATGTTGGCATTTTCCTACATTCACTGATAACATCCCCAATTTCAATTTTTTGTGGGCTAACTTTGTTCCTGACAATCCATCACCCTTTACGTAACCATGAAATTTCTTCTTAATAATTTTGATGTTTCTAGCTAGTTTCCTTTCACAATCCCTTTTAGTTGCTCTTATAAGCTGCTTTTTGGGCTCTTTGCTGATCTTTGTATCTTTCCCATTCAGCAATTGCTTTCATGTCCATTAATGTCTTTTGAGATCTCTGGCTAACACAACACCGACTGAGCCATGGTTGTTCTCTACACAATGGCTAAGTGTCTCCAGTTTATCCTTTCAAATACATCGTCTTGGTTACTCATACAGTTTTGTTGAATTTGTTGAAACTCTTTTGGCTTGCTAGCGACTGTTTCCTCTTGACCATTTGCAACATTTATTTAATGTCTTTGTGGGTAATCTCATTGGATTATTTCATCTTTCTGGGTTCTAGGAAGCTCACTGAAATCCACCAGTTTTGCCTTTGTTCAGCAATAGCTTGTACTTGAATCACTTGGTCTCTTGGAACAAGTTGAATTGCATTCTGTCACTGCAAGGATAATTAGGTTAGATAACACATACTGAAGACTGAGGACTGTTCATTGTCAACATTTTCAGTTTTGATACATCATTTGTGTTGCAGTGTTACTTGTAGCATCCTTTTAACCTGGGAAGGAGTTCCACTTGCATTTTGTAATTTCATCCTTAGTCGTCCATACTATCTGTTTCTTCAGCCATGGTATCTCAAGTGAGAGACAGTAACACTTTTTCCTGTCTCTGGTTTAAAATGAGTGAAATGTCCATTGTTATAAGTTTTGTCAAAGTTAGCTTAAATCATTAATTTTTGATTGGGTATCTTCTCTGAAGGAGGAGGTCAATTGTCTTTAACTGCATTGACATCATCGACAGGATGGAGTTTAATGCAACTTCAACATTTAGCTATTTACAAACAATTACCTTATGCCGCAGCTTTGAATTCAAATGCAGCTAGTTATTTGCATTTTAACTACCTCTATATGAGTTGTCAATCATATTTACTTAAATTAAACATCACAGACAATAATGGCAAGTATTTATAGACTAACTTTGGCGTCAAGAAATAGCCTAAGGACATTTTACAACAAAATTAGCAATCAAAAGTCATCAGTCCAGGGGATTGGTGAGCTCAATGGGCCTCATGTTGGTTTGCAAAACAACAGCATGGGTTCAAATCCCACACTAGTTGAAGTTATCATGAAGGACTGTCTTTCAGAAGGCATGGGGACCCTCAGATCAAACCAAATCCAGTAGTCTCTCTTTTGCTATTATTAGGAAATAGCCCTATGAATTTATAGGAATACACTGAGGGGAAGAGGGAAATAAAACTTGCAAAGTGATTTTGTTTTGACTTTCTCTTCAAATCACGTCATTCTTGGTTGCTTTAAAATAGACTTAGTTCAAGCAGCATCAATAAAGTGTCAATCCCAATGGTGTACTGAACATTTTTATTAATTATTGAAACAAATAGTTTAAAAATAATCTGAAACACATATTTATATTTCAAATGTGTGCATGCATCAGGAAAGACTGAAAAAGTAAAATTTCAGAACATTATTCCTTTAGGTCATGTTGCAGCTGTACAGAACATTGATTCAGCCACTTTTGGAATATTGTGTGTATCTCTGGTCTCCTTCCTATCAAAAGGATGTTGTGGAACTTGAAAGGGTTCAGAAAAGATTGACAAGAATTTTGCCAGGGTTGGAGGATTTGAGCTATAGAGAGAGGTTGAATAGGCTGGGACTGTTTTCCCTGTAACATCAGAGGCTAAGGGGTGACCTTATAGAGGTTTCTAAAATCATGAGGGGTATGAATAGGATAAATAGACAAAGTCTTTTCCCTGGGATGGGGGAGTCCAGGACTAGAGGAAATAGGTTTAGAGTGGGAAGGGAAAGCTTCCCATATGAGGGGCATTGATAGGGTAAATAGACAAAGTCTCTTCCCTGGGGTCGGGGAACCAGAACTAGAGGGCATAGGTTTAGGGTGAGAGGGGAAAGATGTAAAAGAGACTAAAAGGGCAAATTTTTCATGCAGAGGGTGGTACGTGTATGGAATGAGTTGCCAGAAGAAGTGGTGGAGGCTGGTACAACTGCAACATCTAAAAAGCATCTGATGGGTACATGAATAGGAAGGGTTTGGAGGGATCTGGGCCAGGTGCTGGCAGGTGGGACTAGATTGGGTTGGGATATCTGGTCGGCATGGACGGGTTGGACCAAAGGGTCTGTTTCCATGCTGTACATCTCTATAACTCTATGACTCTATGAGATGCATTAAATAAATAGACACAGCCACTCTTTGTAACTCAATCTCTAAACCTTCAGTTAGCAGTTCATATGTATCTGGCTAACCCTTTCTGCTCCTGTCAGTGAACCCCTTCAATTTAGTGGGAATATTTCAGAACTGATGGACAAAAGCAAATAAATGCAAGAAAAGGATGTTTATTATTTATAAAGTAAATTAAGCTTGTAAAAGAAAATCACCAAATTAATTCAGCGGTTAATGTTACATTTAATACAGAGCATAAGCAGTGGGAGAATTTGAAACTATGCTAGGAACAGGCTGTTTGCTCGTAATACAGACAAAGGAATATCTAAAATGACATTACTAACCTTCACCCCGTGAGGTCATTTGCACTGAACCAAACCTCATGAAAATTGGTATTATTATGATCCATTACTAATTATTTTTCCCATAAGGTTTAACAATAAACAATAAAAGCCTATTTTGACTAAGGACAATGTTCTTTGGTGGCATGCTTCTCTTGAGATGTCTTCTTATATGTTGAGACAAAGATATTCTATATACTTTAGAAATTATACTGGACTGCAAGTACAGTCTTTTTCATATATTTGTTTGAAGATCTAATTATTTCATAAAGTGGATTTAATGATTGCGTGTAAATAGAGAGTAGAATTATCATTGCTGTATCTTTAATTACCATATACTCAGTGATATGGTACAAATTACTTTAACTTAATTGAGAATCAAATGTTATATTAAACATTTATAAGCAACTATTTAAAGATTATACTTGCATATTTAATTCCTCTCAAACTAGCAAAAACACAACAATGTATTAAAATGTTTACATTTGGATACAAGGTGATAAAAATGTTTCACTCTACTAAGTTGTTTCTGTTATAATATGCCTGCAGGTATGTTCTATCCTTAGATAATTCTGCTCGGCTGAAAATGTCTAATAGATAGTATAAAGTGGTTAGCACTGCTGCCTCACAGCGCCTAAGACCCGGATTCAATTCCCGTCTCAGGTGACTGACTGTGTGGAGTTTGCACGTTCTCCCCGTGTCTGCGTGGGTTTCCTCCGGGTGCTACGGTTTCCTCCCACAGTCCAAAGATGTGCAGGTCAGGTGAATTGGCCATGCTAAATTGTCCGTAGCCTTAGGTAAGGGGTAAATGCAGGGGTATGGGTGGGTTGCGCTTCGGCGGGTCGGTGTGGACTTGTTGGGCCAAAGGGCCTGTTTCCACACTGTAATGTAATCTAATGTAATCTAAAAAAAAATAAAGTCCTAGTTTGCAATAAGTAATTTTCTGATTTTAGGTGGTTCATTATAGATACTGGACTTATTTTAGGGAATGTGAAATAAAGAAGGCAGTAGTCAGGTGTTTCAGGGCAAAAGAATCTCTGCGTTTATCTACAAGACAAAAGGTAAATATAACACAAGAAATCTAGGTAAAAGCACTAAACGGTGAAGTTAACATCATCAGTTATATAGAGGACAGTAATTAAACACACTATTAAATTAAACATGGATTAAGCCCTATTGGAATTTATACAGCACTTTTAATCACATACTCTTTACTCAGACTTCTTACTCTTGGGGTCCCTGCATTGTCACTACCTACCTGCCCCTCTCACTAACTAGGTTAGAAACTTTGGGGTCTCGGAATTTTAAGCTCACCACTAAAATTTTGAAATACACCTGGTTGTTCTTGCTTGCCATACCCATTGCCTGAACAAAGACTTCAGGCTGGATAGGCCTTCAGTCTGGTTTGAGTTTGCTGGTGCGTTAGGATGGATGTTGGATTTATCAGGATTTCCTTATTTTCTGGTGGCTTTGCGGGCCTGGTTTTCACCTCAGGATCCGTCTGAAACCTTTGTCATTGCTTTTCAGAGGTTGTCAGTTCTTAGGTCTGCTGGTTGTGGTCAGTTTCCATTTGTTCCCTTGGTACAGAATAGCCTTGTGTTGGTAATTTTCGGAATTGCTATTGGGATCCGCTGGAATTAGACTGTTGGAATTCTTCTTCTGGGGATCTCTGTTTGGAATGCCTCCTGCAGATAGCTGCTAGGGAATAGCTCTCGGAGATAGATGCTTGGGATCCCTTTTCTGGAGATGGCTGGGGGAAGAGGTCTCTTTGGTGAGGTCACGACCTGCAATTATACTAGTTATGGGTCCCTTAGCTTTGTGCCAAGTCTGCACTTGCCATTGTGTTACTGGTACTCTCTTTGAAGTCAGTTTGTTTCCTGATAGTTAGGAGTTTGTATTAAAGAATATTGATTGAAGTTGAATATCCGGTATCTGTGCAGGCCCCATACAGTCACTGCTGGGTACACCGAGTTGTAAAAGTTAGTTTCAGTCTAGAGTGTTAGGTGTGGTTAATTATTTTATTCAAGTGGAGGTGTAAATTGGAATTCCTGGCTGAACAATGGTTCCAAGCAGCTATCTCTGTGTCTGTGTATTTTTCCCAGAGCTCAGCTCAGCTGCTCCCTTTACTTCTAAAAGCTTTCAAAAATCCAGAGCTTTGGTCCAGTATTTTGGATGATGGGGATTTTTGATCAATTCTACAGTAAGACAATTCATTGTGGGTTCCAGTCTATAGCTAGTAATGCTGGCTAAGTTCCTTTTGATTAATACTGATATATTTCTTAGTTGAAGTTTTAGGCTGACAATGATTTTGACTGGAAAGTTTTATCCTCTTGGGAGTTAAAGAATGCTTTGACAGGCTTATTCTGACAAGGGTCAGTTCTTCAATTATTAATAAATAAGTTGCACCAAAAATCCACAAATTTTATTTTTGGAGATTTCAACCAATTGCCTCCATCTGTAGTTTCCATATTGACAGCTCTATTAACAACATGGATAGCAAAATAATTATTTTCATTTGGGTATGCGGTTGTGCACCCTAAATATTTGAATGTTCAAGATCATGGCTGTTTTATGTATTGACTATAACTCTTGATACAGTTAGCCAGTGGCAAGGATAGAATGCTGAGTTGTCCTCTCAATTAATCATACTCTGTGCTATTATTAGCAACATTAAGACATTTTCAAATAATGCAGAAGTGTTTGGTTCAATAAAATTAATGTGAATTCCTCATAAATAAAAAATTTCTTTAAAAAAACAATATTTTGGGTGGTAATAGACTTGAACAGATACCATGAAATTGCTTTCTTCATTCCCAATTATTTCCTATATATTGTGAACAACGTTTAGTGTTTGTTCTGAAATGGAATTTAAAAAAAAATGTTGATTATTCCAGTGCAAAGGGAAAACAGAGGAAGTAATTTTCTAAATATGCAGAAGGGAATTTTCTTGTTCAGTGTGTCTCCAGTCCAACATGGATTGAAGAATTGAGGTAACTAATTGTGAGAGTGAATGATGGATTAAATGATGCTTTTTTAAAAGGCCAGGTTTTAGGAAATCAATGATTAAAATATCATCAGGCAGAAAAATTGTGGAAAGGGACAAAGAACAATGATGATAAAAATACTCAACCACAAAAGGAATAATTTAGGTAGTTGAAAATGGGACTTTGTGCTGAAGTGGACTGTATTATAAAGCGGTATAAGTACAGAAATTGAACAAAGGGAGGCTTCAAAACAAGACATGGTTTCGATGCAGTGGAAGCAAATCCCTGGAAAGAGGATAGGAAAGGCATTCAAAACTAAAGCTCCAGAGAGGACTAAAGCTATAAAAATTAAAATAAATCACAAAAAGGAAGATTTATTTTTTTATTACTGAACTTTCCTAACACATAGTTACCGATCTTGCTCAGAACTAATAAATGACCTAGGCTCTGTTTATTTGAAGAACTGAGTTATGTTGTCAATAGTTGAAAAATGTGGTGCGGGAAAAACACAGCAGGCCAGGCAGCATCCGAGGAGCAGGAGAATCGACTTTTCGAGCATAAGCCCTTCTTCAGGAATGAGGCTGGTGTGCCAAGCAGATGAGATAAAAGGTAGGGGGGAGGGAATTTGGGGGAGAGGCGCTGAGAATACGATAGGTGGAAGGAAATGAGGGTGAGGGTGATAGGCCGGAGAGGGGGTGGGGGCGGAGGGGTCAGGAGGA
>NC_057715.1:32611716-32640475 GCF_004010195.1 Chiloscyllium plagiosum | reverse complement strand
CCTCCCCCCCTACCTTTTATCTCAGCCCGCTTGGCACACCAGCCTCATTCCTGAAGAAGGGCTTATGCCTGAAACGTCGATTCTCCTGCTCCTCGGATGCTGCCTGGCCTGCTGTGTTTTTCCAGCACCACATTTTTCAACTCTGGTCTCCAGTATCTGCAGTCCTCACTTTCTCCTTATGTTGTCAAGAGGATAGTACAGATAAACACCATTCCAGACTTGACTGACAGTGGCTGCTAGTCACATGACCTATACCCTGGCTCCTGGTTCATTAGCACACTCACTTCTTAAAGTTATACCAGAACATTTATGAAGAAGGTAAGGTTCATTGTACAGTAAAGGATTAAGCTTAATACAACAAAAAGCAGCAAAGGGTAATTTAGGAATGGATTAGCAGCTAACACAAAAGGAATGCTAAAATATTTTCTTTTTTAGGAAAAAGTGCAGGAAATGAAAGAACAGGGCTGATTAGAAAGCAGAAAAGCAATATGTTTCTATTTTTTTGGGAGCACTGTTGAGGTATTCAATGAATACTTCACTTCAAACTTCACCAGAGGGAAAAATGCTATCAGGTGGCAACACAGAGGAAACAAAATTAACATTGGATAAGATAAAAAGATGGAAATAAAGTACTTACAATGGTTGACAGCACTTAAGATAAAAAGTGCAGACTAGATTGGATTCATCCTAAATAAGTAAGGAAAGGAAGATGGAAATTGCAGAAGTTTTAACCATAAGTTTTCAGTCTTCCTTCTTCATCAGACTGGTGCCAAAGAACTGACGGATTGCAAAAGTTACAACTCTATTCAAAAACTGGGAAAGCAACAAATCTGATAATAACAAAAACTTAGCAAAATAGCAGTGGTAGGGAAACTTTTAAAGACTATCAAGGGGACAGAATTATCAGAATGTAATTAGAATGTTATATGTTGGTAAATGGAAGTTAGCCTGGGTATTAAAAGCATATTGCATTTCAGGAATTTGTTCAAATCGTTCAGTAAAATAATAAATAGGGTTGGTGAGATAGTATGTTTGAAGTTGTACTCATGAACTCTAAATAAATGTATATTAGTACTTATTAGTGGACTTGCTAGAAAACTTAAAGATACAATGGGCAGCATTGTTAGAAGGCAGAAAAAAATGGCTGAATTTTAAATGGTTGTTTTTCCGACTTGAGGAAATTTTTCCATGATGTTCCCAAGCAAACAGTATTAGAATGATTGCTTCACAAGAAGGTAAGAAAATAAAATTTGACAAACAAAACAAGAATAATGAAAAACAATAGTCAAATACAGAACTTTGCAGACTACCTCTGGTCGATAATCTCCAAACAGAACCAAATCCATCTGTGATTACATTTTACGTATGACCTTCTCACCAGCTTTGAATCCAACTCAATATCACTAATACGGAAGGATGCAATCTTGTTGGTAACTTATCAGAGACGTTTTTCAGAAGTTTAAGTAGCCATTGACTGATTCCATCCCTCATCCACTCTTTTTGGAAGAGCAATCTGGCAGCTGCTCAAGTTTCCTTCCTTCTCTGACTATCACAATCATTCTGTAATTTCATTATTGTTAAAATGAGACATTAGGAGAAAGCCTTTCATCTTGCATCTATTATAATTTCATTTGATATTACTGCTGAACAAGTTGGATACCAGAATTAAATCTGACTTGATTGATCATATTTTCTTTCTTTTTTTAATCTCGCAATCTTTCACTAACATTTGAGCATGCAGGGCTATAGATCTATTTTAAACAGTAAAACAGAAGTTTATTGCACAAAAGGCTTAAATTAAAAGTACCAAACTAAACTATCAAACTAAAGCATAGTTTGAAATATTTTGAACAAACATCCCAAAAGAAAATCCCATCTAGGCGCCAAAATCTTTGTTTTAAATTCCATTGAATTCCAGGGACATTTCCTTTCCATATTATATCTGTAGGTTTGACTTAACTGATTTTTCATCATTTTCCAAAATAAAGCCTTACTTTTGATTCCTTACACTATTCAGGTCTTCGACTTTGGCAGTACAGGCCTTCAGTATTGCTGAAAAAGACACATACTGAAGTTCTACACAATTAAGTGATTGTTTCTACAATTGAGACAGAGGTACAGTAAAAACTAATTCTTGGATTTTCTTAGCTTCGAATACTCTGTGCAGATTTCTAACCTGATCTGGACATTTATACAAACTACACTGTTCCACAGAGATGCGTATGTCCTTAACTGCTCTGACCAATCTCTTTCTTTTTTTTTTAAGAGAAGCTACACTTGCAAATAATGTCAGTCAGGCTTCCTTTGAACTGTCAAAATGTTTTCAAACTCTGTATTTTTTGTCAGCAAAATCAATCCTTGATGATTTTCAACCTAAAAACACACTAATGCCATTCAATGTTTTCTCTCTCCTGTTAAATGCATTCACAATATAAACAAACTTCCATTAATATTCCTGGAGACCTTCATTCTTTCACTCTTGAACACATACCAGTTGAACTGAGTAATTTTATGCCTTTTACCAGAAATAGATCAACACACATGTCACTAATTCAAAATTGAATGTTTACATATATATTGTCATTTAATTTTACTTCGCACATATGTCAACCCACCTGGCCCAAAAGAATGAAAATGTTTCTTTAAGAGACATTGTCATTTCCCATCAAAAATATTTTAACACCATTCTATAATGCATTAAGAGGTTCTATTTTATTGACACTCAATATATAAGAGTTATAATAACAACCATAATTTTATATTATTCTATTTACATTACAGCACTCAGTTTCTTTCAGATGTGGTCTTTATTAAATGTGTTTTAACATTTTTTTCCAGGCACATGAATAATGTTGAAAACTGTACAAAGGTTTAACCCTTACTAAAAAATGTGGAGGTGCCAGAATTAGACTGGGGTGGACAGGTCAGAAGTTACACAACACCAGGTCACTTGATGAAGGAACAGCACTCCGAAAGCTTGTGATTTCAAATATACCTGCTGGACTATAACCTGGAGTTGTGTGATTTGTGATCACACCTAAAAAGACATTAAGTTGTCCCAAAATATCAAAGGATTGTGGTCTGTATGAATAACAATTTCTTCAACATTGGTGTTGGATACTTTCTAAATTGATGCACAGCAAGCACAAACCTCAATAACTCCATCACTGCTAAATATTTCTGTTAACATATTGTCAGTTCCTTTGAAAAATATCTAGCCAGCTATTTGACTAACACCTGGTCAGTTTGCAATAAAACTGTACCTACACCGATGTCACTGGCATCAATAATCAGTTTGAATGTTGTCTCCTAATATGGCACAAGTTAACAGGCTGGAGATAATTTGGTCCAGTCCATGAGCTGAGTGCATAACCGTGAGTACACAGCATCCTTGCAGCAACACCATGGTGATCCTGGGCCATTTGGCTAATTGTGTATGGACTGACTCTTCAAACGAGAATTATTCCGAGTGCCAATCTTCAGCCTTTTCCTCTATAACTTGCATATTATTTTTTAAGCCAAATTATTACAAGCCATCTGAATACAGAACTGGCTCAATGGTAGATGTCAGAGGGTGGTGGTGGAGGATTGCCTTTTAGAATGGAGGTCTGTGACCAGCGATGTGCCACAAGGAACAGGGCTGGGTCCACTGCTTTTCGTCATTTATATAAATGATTTGGATGTGAATCTAGGAGGTATAGTTAGCAAGTTTGCAGATGACACCAAAATTAGAGGTGCAATGGACAGTGAAGAAGGTTACCTCCGATTACAAGAGGATCTTGACCAGAAGGGTCAATGGGCTGAGGAGTGGCAGATAGAATTTAATTTAGATAAATGTTAGATGCTGCAATTTGGAAGGGCAAATCAAGGTAAGACTCATACACTTAATGGTAAGGTCCTGGGGAGTGTTGCTGAACAAAGAGACCTTGGAGTTCAGGTTTATAGTTCCTTGAAAGTGGAATCAAAGGTAGAAAAGGTAGTGAAGAAGGTGTTACTGACCAGGCCAGATCCCCTCAAAATATTTCAAGAAAGTAGCTCGGACCCTAAGTTTGCTAATTGTTTTAAGCAGGTGTAACATGGATATTCCAGGAAGGGTACAACTGGTTAAACCACTTAGTTTTAAACAAAATTTGTTTACAAGATTACCGAATGAAATACAAACAAAAAAAAACAGAATACAGAATAAGTTAACCTATCTGAGAATCCAACAGATCATCCCAACTTAATGATGCTGTTTCAATTTCAACAATCCCTATAAACACCCCTTTGGCACAAAAGGTAAAATCAAACACAGGGTCTTACAAGAGAGACAGAGATTGCACCATGGAACACCCACTTCCATGGAGCTGTTTCTTGGATCAGCAACCTCAAACTGCCTGACTGCTTTCAGTGAATAGCCAGATAGCCAAAAAAAATCAAATCAAACCAGAAAAAGCTGAGTTGGAAGAACTGGCCAATCCCTTTTCATTGTACAAATTTTTTTTAAAACTTGAAAGCATTTTCCTGAGGCATTATCGGTTAGTTGTAATGAAATTGGCCCTAAAACCCAACCAACCTAGACTTTTCAGTGTCTGTGTCTTTTATGATCACTCTTAAAAAAAAGCCAAGGACACAATACTCTTGTTAAAAGAGTAACATCATCACAAAGGCATTTTGTATGCTTTCCTTTATTTGTCAGAGCATCGAGTATAGGAGTTGGGAGGTCATGTTGCAGTTGTACAGGACATAGATTAGACTACCTTTGGGATATTGTGTGCAATTCTGGTCTCCCTGCTATAGGATGGATGTTGTGAAAAGTGAAAGGGTTCAGAAAAGATTTACAAAGGTGTTGCCAGGGTTAGCGGGTTTGAGCTATAGGGAGGCATTGAATAGTTTGGGGCTATTTTCCTTTGAGCATCGGACGCTGAGTGGTGACCTTATAGAGGTTTATAAAATCACGATGGGCTTGGATAGGGTCAATAAACAAGGTTTTTTCCCTGGAATGGGGGAGTCCAGAACTAGAGGGCGTAGGTTTAGAGTGGGAGGGGAAAAATTTTAAAGAGATCTAAAGGGCAACTTTTTCGTGCAGAGTGTGATGCGTGTATGGAATGAGCTGCCTGAGGAAGTGGTGGAGTCTGGTAAAATTAAAACCTTTAAAAGGCATCTAGATGGGTATATGAATAGGAAGGGTTTAGAAGCATATGGGCCAGGTGCTAGCAAATGAGATCAGATTAGTTTAGGATATTTGATTGGCATGTGTGTGTGAGAGCATATAGGTGGTGGAGTCATTGACCGAGGGTCAGTTTCCGTGCTGTACACCTCTATGATCCTGTAACTCTACTATCCAATGACCTCTTGAAAGCCTTACTTGAACTTGCCTACACAACACTTCCAGGCAATGCATTCCATACCTAAACTGTTCACTTAGTGGAAAAAGTTTTTTTTCTCATTGTACCTTTGATGTGCCCCAGTCATTGATGGTGTCTTGACATGGCTTTGTTCGCAGTTGAACAACCTTCTCTTCCTCTTTCTACATAGGATGATGTCTGTTAATAAAAATGAATGGACATACAGGTTACAGTTTTCCTCATGGAACAATCTCTGATCTATACTTAATGATTATATCTCAGTAAGAGGAAAAGTTGATGCCATTATGCAGAAGTCCCATGAAAAGCAAGGCATATATTTCTTTGGCACCTGTGAAGTACTTGTAACGCCTTGTCTACCCAATTGGGGTAAACTGTGTTTGAGAGTCACCCACTTGCTCAATCAAAGCATATGTTTTGTGACTCTAGGTCATCTTAATTGAGCCTGTGAATACATGATTTTACCTGGTAGGGAACAATAATCTGTCTCATTGCACAGGAAGAGCTTGTCAAGACAGTGGAATGTGTCTTGATTTCCAATTACAAACCACCTTAATTTAAGAAAAAAAAAAGTAAGAAAATAATATAGGTTTTATTTAGCTGATGGCAATGGACTTGTATAGACTATATAGTTCTGTCAGCTCCTCTACACCAAGCAGGTCAACCTATACATATTGTCAAAAATCATACCACACCAGGTTACAGTCCAACAGGTTTATTTGAAACCATGTTTTTGGAGCCCTGGTTCCTTCCTCTGGTAGCTAGTGAGAGAAAATACATCAGAAACAGAATTTGTGAGGGTCATGCAACTTAGGTGAACAAACCAAAATGGCTATTAAGTCTTTAATTAGGTGGAATGGAGATGCAGGTTTTGATTAATTAATATGTAAATCCCAGAATTGCTTTCAAGTCACTGCCCCAAGATAACCTAAGGTCTTATCAGAATAAAGGTGACACCCAATGCATTTTAGGTGTGAGGCCTTATTTCGAGTCTGTCTGTCTCTTAACATGGAGTCAGACTGGTTTTATTTCCAAAGTGGGAATTTATAAAATGCCACATTGACTGACTGTTCACAGATCATTTGCTTTTTGATCAAAATAAAAAGAATCTGCAAATACAAATCTGAAATGCAAATTCACCCCATAGATTTATAAATGTTTGCGCATGTGTATATGTGAGAGAGCGAGTGTAGGTGTGCATGTGCATGCTCGAGAGAGAGTGTGTGCATGTGCTTGTGTGTATGTGAGTGTGTGGGAGCATATGTGTGTGAGAGTGTGCATGTGAAAGTGGGTGTGTTTGAGAAAGTGAGTGTGTTAGTATGCGTGTTGTGTGTGTGTGAGAGACTGTGTGTATGACAGAGAGAGCGAGAGAGAATATGTGTGCGTGTGTGTGTTTCAGAGAATGTATAGTGTGGTGGGGTCACCTGCAATGTGATATAATCCAAGATCCCTGTTCACAGCAACTACCCAGCCGTCAGAACAACATCGAACACAACACCATACAACCCTGTCATGGCAATTACTGCAAGACATGTCAAAGCATAGGCATGGATACTACCTTTACACTGAGAACACCACTTACCACATGCATGGCAACTACACATGTGACTTGGCAACATTATCTATCTCATTTGCTGCAGGCAATAATGTCCCGAGCATCGTATGTTGGTGAGACCAAACAGACGCGAATACAACGGATGAATGAACATCATGCAACAATTGCTAGACAGGGATGTTCCCTCCCAGTCAGGGAACACTTTCGTGGCCAAGGACATTCAGCTTTGGATCTTTGGACAAACATCCTCCAAGGTGAACTTCGAGACACACAACACAGTTAACGAGCAGAGGCTGATAGCCAAGTTTGGTATCCATAAGGAAGGCCTCAAACGTGATCTTGGGTTCTTGTCACACTACAGGTGACCCCATCACACTACACACTCACACACACAGACAAACACAGACACAGACACACACATTCTCTTACACAAACACACACACATTCACACAGATCCCCTCTCATACACACATTCTCTTACACATACATGTACACACACTCACACACATTCACGTTCACGCATGCTGTCTCACAGGCATATCTTCCCTCACACTCATGCACACTCTCTCTCAAGCACACACACTCACACACGCTGACATACCCGTGCAAACTCACATGCACACTCTCACACATACTCCCTCACACTGACACACACTCCCTCTCAAGTGCATGCAAACACACACACTCACTCTTCATCACAAACACATACACAAACATACACACACAAACACACCCTCTCACACACATCCTCTCTCTCCCTCTCACACACATCCTCTCTCTCCCTCTCACACACACAGACACAAACACATGTATATCTCTAGCATGAATTTGCATTTGCAAATATTTCCTATTTTGTTCAAAAGCACATGATCTGTAGACAGTCAGTAAATGTGACATTTTATAAATTCCTACTTTGGAAATGAAACCGGTCTGGCTCCAGGTTGAGACATATTCAGACTTGAAACAAGGCTGCACACCTAAAATGCATTGTTTGACCTGAGATGTCACCTCTTGGGGCAGTGACTTGAAAGAAATTCTGGAATTTACATATTAATCATTCAAAACCTGCACCTCCATTCTAACTGATTAAAGCTATCTAGGTTTGTTCAATATATTTGCATAAGTTGCATAACCCCTTGATCTTATACTTATAAAGTCTGTGTCCAATATATTATCTCTCACTAGCTGCCTGAAGAGGGAGAAGGGGGTCTGAAAGCTTGTGGTTTCAAATAAACTTGTTGGACGATAACACTGTGTTGTGTGATTTTTGACTTTATCTACCCCACTCCAATACCACATCTTGATTAACATATTGTGACAGAGGTGACTGATATACGCTTGGTATTTTTTATCGTCTGTGTCTACGTTCATCATTTTTGTAATCATTATATGATATGACATTTAATTGTCAAGCAACTTGTTTGTTTTAAAAAATTTGGAATCTAGTCCTCATTACAACGATTGCACTGCACTATAATTTATTCTTGTATGTGTATGTCACTAATGGTAACTTATTATGGAGAAAACTGACCATGCCTTAACAGTTGTGACTTTTTAATTATCAAAGTGCAAATGTGTGCAATACATAGATGCACATGATAATGTTTCAATTATAGGGGCTGGAATAAATAAAGCACAATTAGTTCATTTAAATTCTGATGAAGTTTTAACACTGCAGTGATAATGCAGCAGCTATCACGTGGTCATGTGCAATGAAATTTCATAGAATGTAAGCTCTGTCTCAGCTGTGTAAATGTTAAAATATCCCTGCAAATTCTCATTTGAGAAAGCACTCTGCCTCAGTTGGCACAGGGTCCCACTTGCTGACTGGGAATATTTTAGTATTTATTAATTTAGTTCTGAGAAAATATACTATCCTTCCATAAATCACAATATTAGTAGCACTCTTATGAAATTCAAGCCATTACATGAAAGACTTCAGGTGAAATTTTTTTGATAATAAATCATTATTCCTTGGTATGTTAGCCAATTCATTCACATCAGCTGTTATTGTGGCAAAGTACTGCTGCTGACTCACATCGGTCTGTATAATGGCTGCTGATTTTTATTCCCCATATTAAAAAGTAATTGTTCTAAAATTGTTGATGTCTTCAACACGATTGTGCAATTAGAATTCCCTTCTTTATCTTTTAGCATTAAATATTAACCTACATGTTCTCAGGAGGTAATTGGGAATAGTTGCTTCAAATATTAGGACTGGTTAATTTGCAGTCATACTGAGTAACATAATTAATTTAACGCAGGCATGTTATTTTGCACTCATATGCTGCCAACAAATTATTTATTATTCTAATTTAACATATCTCCAAATAACAACAATATAACATTAAAGGAATAGAATCATGACATTTTAATGGTGGAAAAGACTATGGGGTCAATGATTAACCAAACTGGAACTCACTGTGATACAAAGTCCCTAAAATGCTCACAAGGGGCAACAATTCTCAGAATGTGCATTAATAATTCTCCTAGAATCCCATGAATTTAAAGTATCTTTAGTTGAGATTCATTCAAATGCCATGTGGAGTTTAGTCAATTACCTCTGCTTAGCTTATTGACTGACTTTAAACTGTTTTCAAGAATATGCAGAAGGAGAGCTGTCTAATCCTTTCTGAAAACATTTGTGGTGATTCAAATCAGATAGAATGAGAAAGCCCTGATAAGGCAGAAATAATTTGGTTTTGTGGCGGAGTTCTGATGGAGAGTTACTGGACTTTCTTTCTTCCTCCAGATGCTACTAGACCTGCTGAGGTTCTCCTGCAATTTGTATTTTTGCTGCAAAGTATGAAACTGAGATGCAAAGGAGGTCCTTCTCTCAGAGGGCACTGAATGTCCTGAATTTTGTACTCCAGAAGTTGTGGAGGCTAGATCACTGAAAGTATTTAAAGAGGAGGTAAACTGATTTTTGAAATATCAGGGAGTTGAGGGCTATGAAGAACTGACATGAGAAAGGAGTTCAGGCTTGGGGCAGATCAGCCATGATCTTGTAGAATGGGGGGAATCAGGTGACTAAGCTTGTTTTAGCTCATCTGTCAGCCACTAACTATTCCCCCATGTCCACCACACCAACTCCTAGTGTGACATTTTATACCTACTTAGGATTCCATGGAAAGTTGCAGGAAGTATTGAAACCAGTAGACTCAAGTGTCTGGGGAGGTGTGTGTCAATCATGCCTTAATTAAGCGTTCAGAACATGGAAAATGCAACTGGACCCTCCAAAGATTGATTACTAGCCCAATGCATTAAAGTCAAGATTGGTTTAGAGCCAGCTTCATGACAGGCTGTCAATTTTACCAGTTTTAACTCAAATGCCCCTCCACCACATACATTGTCTCTACCTCAAACTTTCACGTTCTCCCCTAATAAAATTCAGCCCAACATTCCACATCAATGATTCTTCATTGAACGGTGATATGTCAGAATGGTAACTAGATGTTTGTACTTTTTTACTTGTTACATATTATCTGTGTATTTTAAAACCGTTACTTACTGGAATGGAAAGGAGTTTTATAATTAATGCACTGCAAACAGCAAGTGATTGACCATAACATGAATGATGGTCCCTTAAGATTGAAAAGCTGGAATTTCAGCTCTGCAGTGTGCACATTGTAAGTCATATCAAAAATACCTAAATTAACTGGCAGGCAAATGCTTAAACTTATTGGCAGCACACTAAGTTAAAATTCATATAAAGCTGAATACCACCTATCAGTGTTATAGATGAATAATAAAGACAGATACCAAATCTTCTATATCATTTAACAATGTCAATTTAATTCACTAAGAGGAAAATGCTTGATATTTGACTGGAAATGTATTGCAACTGATAGAAAATGGTGACTAATAGTCCTAAGAAAAAACTAAATTATACAGAGGATTCGCTTAATTTATCTAACCACTATCTGTGAAAGCCCAGGATATCTTATTCAATACTATCTAATAATTTAATTTATATGATATTGCTTTGCCACTTTAAGGTTTGCAGAAGGTTATAAGTTGCAAAATTCCTTTGAATATTGAGATCACACTGATTGGCTTAAGGGCTTATTAATCATTCATGAGCAAGTTCATTGGAAGTTCTTTGCGGTTAACATTAGAAGATGAAGTAAATACTTTATTTTACGTAGCTTAAAATCATGTGAAGATCTTGTTTCTCTCAACTAACTTGCTTTGCATCTTGCACAGCTGGTGAAATGAAAAACTGCAATATTATAGAGAATTTAATCTACCTTTAAGCCACTTACAAAAGAGCAATCCAATTAAGTAGCACAAGGGCTAAACTACAGCAAATATCAAGTGGTTTGTGTTTATAATCTGAGCCTTCAAAATAGGATTACTAGCTGCAATGGGGAGGCAGGAAAGTGAAGTTAGGGCCACAACCAGATCATCCATGATCCTAATGAATGGCAGAGCAGGAAGTTTGTTTTGTTGGACTGAATACCCTACTTTTGCTCCTATTCCTTTTGTAATGCATTCGGAAATGTTAGGTATTGGTTACTTTTTTCAATATTTGTCAATGTTTTCTTGAGGGATTAGAAACCCAGAAATCCAGGTTTTCTTAAAATTCTGCTGTTTTTACCTGCAGCACATCTTTCAGATCTGTTTTCTCCAGTTGTCTTTCCTGAACAACCTCTGCTGAGCAACCTGTCAGGCAAGAGAGGCTGCAGCACGAAGACCCACTGAATATAAAAAGAGATAGTGACATATCTAGAAATTGCTGTCATAGAGAGTGGGGTTTAGGTGTTCTCCGGAAGATCGTAAAAAGCATTGTTGGCTCAGAATAAATTGCAATTTAAAAATGGGCGGAATGTGGTCTGTGGGGTGGATCATCGTCAGAGCAGATGGTTGTTGATGGTTGACCATGTTCATAGGGGTAAAACTTGGATGAAAGAAGATCATGGTTGGGTGAACATTGTAGTTGGAAAATGAGACTGGTATTGGCTGTGAGATAATAGGAGGTTTGGTATGGATTGTGGTGGAGTTCTGGGTAAAGAATTCTGGAAACCTGGAAATATGAAGTGAGTGACAAATATCAACGACAGAAGATTGAAGCTTTGATGCAGCATGGCTTACCAACATTGTATCTGCTATTGTTAAGATCTTGGACTCTAATATACCAGAACCATCTACATTTGTGCTCACACTTCCAGAATATCGAAGTGTTCTTGATAGTGTTCAGAAAAATGTCCCAACACATTCATTTTACAGACATAATATGCTGCTGATGATGTCATTCCCTAATAAAATATCAAACCCCACAATGCTCGACACGCTTGTCAATCAAAAATCTACCTAAGTCAGCCACGACTGTATTCAACAACACAGCCTCCAATGTTTTCTGAGGAATATTCAAAAGCCTAACTTTGTTCTGCTGAACAAATACATCTTGAACGTTGCAAAGTAAGCTATTAAGATTCATATCTGGCACAGGGTAATCTCCACAGCTCTTGCTTATTGCATGGAAGTTGTGGTATGCTACACAAAACTTGTACAAAGCAGAAAAAAACTTTATCATGTCCAACTGTTGCCTTTTGCCCATGACAATACTGACAAAAATGTGGCCCTGGTGAAGAAGGTTTCAGTAATGGGTGTGATGGCTCACTGCTCCAGTGTCTGTCTTAAGTTTTGGTGCAACAGTTCAATGGTAGTTCTTCAATGTAGGAGATTGAGCTATTTCAATGTGGAGCCTGTTTGTAGAAAGATAGGAAAAACAATAAATGTATTTAGTCTTCCTCACAACTACAGTTATCCTCTGAATCAGTTTAGCTTAGTTAGCTGGCTTGTTGGTTTGCAGAGCAGTGTGATATCAACAGTATGTGTTCAATTCCCATTGCTGGTTTGAGGTTACCATGAAGGTGTCTCTTTCTGAACCTCTTCCCTTACCTGAGGTCTGGTGGCCCTCAGGTTAAATCACCCCCAGTCACTTCTCTCCAGTAAGAGATTAACCCCTATGGTCTGGTAAGGCTATGGCAACAGTATGCAGCCGACACAATATTTTTTGAAATTCTTTCACTGTTGTGATGTAAAAAAATCAGCAGTCAATTTGTAGAGTGACAACTTCTGTAAGTAGTAACTTGATAATCACCAGCTTACCTATTTTTTGTGATGTTGAGCAAGAGCAATATTGGCCAGGATTTTGTTGTAGTCAATCTTGGTCACAAATGTATCAATCACACAAGAAGATTGATGCAACAATTATATGGATTATTTATTTGATGATAAGACAATATACAAATCATGTCCACTAAAAGTTAACTATAGTGCATTTGATTTGACTTCTGCTTCAGACTGAATGACAGGTAATGACTCGGATGCATCACATCATGTTGAGTTGGATTGACAACCATTTAAGGTACACATCATCGAAGGTATATGTACATCATTATCACATGAGACACCAGGATAACTCCTTCCTCATTTCAGAAATGGTGCCAACTAATCTGTTAGATCTATCCAGAAAGACTGACATAACACAGTTTAAATCTCACCTGGAAGACATCACCACCATCAGTACAGCTCTTCCTCAAAACTGCACTGCACTCTTGCACTGGAGTGGATGTTAAAGCCACAACCTTCTGTTAAGAGACAGAGTGCTATCAACAGAACCAACAAGGCTTGTTTTATACAGTCACAGAGGTATACAACATGAAAACATGCCCTTTGGACCAATCACTCCATGCTGACCAAGGTTTCTTGAATTGAAGTAGTCCCAGTTGCCTGCATTTGGTTCATATCTCTTTAAAGATTTTGTAATGGTTGGAATGAGGTTCAGGTGAATCTCATTGGTTGGTCCAATTGGCTGGTCAGAGTCCATGTTCTGTGCATATGTAGATAAAGGATAATTTGATGGGGCAATGGCCTCTGTTCACTCATTTCAGTGGTGACAAGAGAAAACAGTATGCTCCTCAAGAAAATTGTTTCACAACAGTCATTTTGAATTGGGGTAAGCATTTCTGGCAAAACTAAAATAGCTGGTGGTAATGGAAGAAACAAAAGGGGCATCACAATCAGAATTGAAACCTTAAGGGATCTGCGAGACTGGATCATTGTAGAGGGCGGTATATTGCTATGTGGAGCAAGAGTGATTGTCCTGAGTAAAGGCCACTGCCAGATACTGGCCAAACTCCACTAGCATAATCTATGGGTTTCCAAAATGGAAATGTTTGGAAGAAGTTACGTCTGGTGGCCAGGATTGGATGCTCACATAGCTGCATTGGTGAGGCAGTACCCAGAGTGCCAACAAGAACAAACATTATCGCCAACATTGCCATCACATTCGTGGGAATGGCCGGGTAAACCCTGGACTTGGTAATACATCAATTATGCTGATCCTTTCATTGGCTCAGTATTCTTGGTCCTTGCGGTTGCTCATTTAAAGTGGTTGGACATGTATAGGGTTCATTCAGCAAACTCAGGGATGACAACTGAAACATGCAAGCATCATTTTATGATACACGGACTCCAGGAAGTCATGATCATGAGCAATGGGATGTCATTTACCAGCAGGGACTTTGCATATTTCCTCAAGTCAAGTGGCATTCAACATGTTTGGACAGCTCTGTACAATGGTCTGGTGGAAAGAGCAGTCCAAGTGTTGAAGGCAGCCTTGAAGAAATAGCCGACAACTTCACTTGACATCAACCTGTCCTGTTCCTGTTTGATTATTGAACCACCCTCATGTAAGTACAGGGATGGCTCCAGCAGAGTTATTGATGGGGACAAGACTCCATACCAGGAGTCCATTCCTGAAGAAGGGCTTATGCCCGAAACGTCGATTCTCCTGTTCCCTGGATGCTGCCTGACCTGCTGCGCTTTTCCAGCAACACATTTTCAGCTCTGATCTCCAGCATCTGCAGACCTCACTTTCTCCTCCATACCAGCTAAACCTGATATTCCCAGAACTGGTGGGAGAGGGTGAAATGGCAGCAGGAACACCAATGCTGGCCACATGCCTCCTCTAAGCAAGATAAACAGTTTATTGCAGTGGATGAAGTTTGGTATCGAAACCACAGCAATGGCCCTGCATGGGTACAAGGCAAGGTTGATGCAAGGTCAGATTCTGTGACATACAAAGTTCAGGTAGGTGAAGCAGTCCTGAACAAACATGTGGATGACCTGAAAGTTGCTACCATATAAACAGGGCAGGAGCAAAACATACCTGGTCCCTCAGAACAGCCAGAAAGGTCTGTCAGAAACCTTGGGTTCTCCCCCTCCATCTAGCATCAAAGAAACCTCAAATTCCGAGATAGATGCACTATTGATACTGTTACCATCTGAAGGAGAGGAGGAACCTCTCCCGAGACTCTCCGGGCACAAGAGACGGGGTTACAATCAACTGCACACTGCCCGTGTCTGAGGTCAGAGTTGGAGGAACTGGACCTGGGGAAAAAATGTCCCAGAAGAAGTTAAAAGATAGAGAACAAGTCTACATCCCTGGACTTAGAGATAGAGGGCTGTAGTGATTAGAATCATGGTGGATCTCATTGACTACAAGATGCTTGACGGGGGCTGTTAACCTGGGTCAGTCAGGGAGCCCTGGCTGACAGATATAAACAGGAGAATCAAAAGGTCCCCTCATTCTAAAGATTGGCTATAATCTGGCTGATCATGTAAATAAAGGGTGACTTGTTAACGGGATACCAGTTATTTTACCTTTCCTATCCATGCACCTGTCTAAATGTCTTTTAAATGTTGCAAAAAGTCATAGAAGTATATATTATGGAATAGGCCAGACAGCATGGAAACAGGCTATAAAGATAATGTAAATTTGCCGTAGTCCTACTGTGTGGTTGCCTTGCAAAGGAGAGAGACAATCTGGTGATGGGAGAGGTTGGGAAGGCTAAACCATAATAAGGTTCACCCCATGGATTTCACTGAAGCTTACTCCCCTGAGACTTACAGACATAAAAACCCTATAGTGTGAAAAGTGGCGATTCAGCCCATCAAGTCTACACAGACACTCCCAGACCCAGCTCTCCCCCTCCACCACCACCCTATCCCCTTAACCCCACATTTACCATACCTAATCCACTTAGCTTGCACATTGTGGGACCATTTACAATGGACAATCCACTTAGCCAGCACATCAGGATGTGCAGTGGTGTGTGGCTGTGCAATGCTGGTATAGTAGGGAGCATAGCTGCCTTTCGTGTAGTTGACCCAGGTTCAATTCCCAGCATTGCAGTGGTGTGATTTTAAACCAATTTTCTACAGTTCTATGACTCTAAAACCCTAAAATCAAAGTAATGACATTGGTTGTTGAGTTGCTGTGAGAGTACATGAGTACACAGTGGCTCAGTGGTTAGCACTGCTGTCTCACAGTGGAAGGGACCTGGGTTCAGTTCTACTCTTGGGTGACTGTGTGTGTGTGTGTGTGTGTGTGGAGTTTGCATGTTCTCCCTGTGTCTGTGTGGGTTTCCTCCAGGTGGTCTGGTTTCCTTTCATAGTCCAAAGATGAGCAAGCTAGGTGGATTGGCCATGGAAATATAGGGATAGAGTTGAGGTAAGTTTGGGTGGCTTTTCAGAGGGTTAGTGTGGACTTGATAGGCCAAATGGCCAGTTTCCACACTGTAGGGATTCTATGATCTTTTAACAGAGGGAGGAAACTGGAGCACCTGATGGAATCTGAGGCAGACACGGAGAGAACATAAAAACTCCACACAGAGAGTCACCCAAGTTTGGAATCAATCCCAGGTCCCTGGCACTGTGAGGCAGCATTGTTAACCACTAAGTCACAATGCCACCCATAACAGTAATTGTGAGGCTCCAGTAGAAGGAACGCTCCTGCCAATCACGTACAGATAAGACTGGGATGCTTCCATATACACAAGTAACAGTGCCTGAACAGACAGTAAGCTGATGACAATTGGATACTTAGTTCTGAAAACCAGGATATAGAAAATAATGTGTTGTAGTGATGAATGGAAGACAAAAGAGAAGAAATAGCTTTTTTATTGTATTTATCTATTCAATTCTAATTACACATTACTCATACCAATTGAATAAATTTCTTCAGCGTTTCCAGAAATGAGAAAATAATAACAAAGACAAGAAGCTGTTAAGGATCACAGCATCTTATAAAAGAAGCATATATTTTGCTTGCAGTGTAAATGATAATATCTGGAGTCTGCAAGGTAGTTGTGAAATAAGATCAGAAGTAATCATTAGTGCAGACCACGATTTAAGGATTTCTAATCTAGCCTTGCTCCAAAAATACTAATCTTCTCAAATGTCAGCACACTTCATCTGTGAACATAAGGACCCATACTTATTCACCACACAGCACTGCTGTGAAAATATTGATCGACCCTCGATTGCTGACATAGTGATGCTGTCAAAATAACAAATTTCACTCAATTGCAAGCACAATACTTGGATGAAAATTGCACAACATTCTGAGACCTTGTCTTGGTTACATTTATTGCCAATATATCTGCTTAATGACAAAGAGTATATTTCTTGTCAATCTTTCCTTTTGACTCATTCTGCTACTCTGTACTCTGCAGCATTATTGATTAATTTGTTTTCAAGCATTTTAAAATCCAAAGAGCACTTAAACAGACAACAAGTGTGAATTATGCTTCTGCTTGAGGCAATGTTTGAGTTGAAACTGGGACAATTTCCAAAAACAATGACAGGGCTTTTCTTTTTATCTTAGCAGCTCAAACATTGTAGAGTTTATCTTTATCAGCCTACTTGCAAAATTCACCCTTGCTTATAAGGTTCCCATTGTGTGAATTAGAAAGGCAAAACTTTGGAAGTAGTGTAATGGCTTCATAATGAGTGAATGCAGTGGAAAAAAGATTGGCTGCTGTGAAGCATTCAAGGGAACTGGGGAGTTTGAGATGGGGATAAAACCACCAGAGATCATTGAAACCAATCCAATTTTCCTCGCTAATCATTTCCATAGTCTGCACCATAGCTACCTGACAATTTTAGAGAAGGATTTACTGAGACAGGCTAGGGATTCACAAATAAGTAGCCATGGAGATGTGGAAACCTTGATTGTGGAAAGTCATTTCTACTGACAGATTCAGCTGCTAACTCTGTATTGATCGAGGCTTCATCAACTAACCTTATTCTTCCATCTGGTCCTCCCCCTCCATCAATTCCACCACCTCCATTCTCTCTGCCCGCACCATCATATATCCAATATTAATCGATTGGAGACCTGAAACACTCTATCTCATGGTTCGCCACCTTTCTTACGCAAATGGAAACAGACATTCCATTATCCGATTGGATGATTCTTGGTTGTCAAGATGTTTTTCTTTCTGATCTCCAATCTTGTTACAGTCAATAAATGGAAATATTCAAGGAACTGAAGCCAAAAGCTCCATTTATATTGTGTTGCTGTAATCGTTCTCCTAGGTTGCACCCAATCAAGTTCTGTAGGTTAATATTTCATTTCTGCAGATCTCCAGACAATCCCAGAAGGTTGACAGCTATAAAGTGGTAAATATAAGCTCACTGCAACCTTCAACTTTTAACGTCTGGCTTCATTGAAGCACAGGCTACATCTGACAGCCACACTGCAATTCATAGATGGATTAAAGTCGAGTGTGAACAAATTCCCATTCAGCAGAACCATGACCTGGAAGGGTGCTCTCGACAACCATTCAGTCCCAGACGTCCAGGAAAGCTGTCAGGCTTTGCTTTATCAAAGAATTTGATGGCACCCAGTGTGCTTTGACACTTTATTTCACGTGTGATGTAACAAAAGGTTAGCAGACACATATAACAAGTAGGCAAAGGGATGTTGGTTTTTATAGCAAGGAGGGTAGAGTTTAAAAGTATGGGAATTTGCAACGATTCTACGAGGTTTTGGTGGGATGACTCCTAAAGGAATATATCCACCTAGTTGGGGAGAGGGATGCAGAGACGTAGGGGGAGTTTTTTTTTGGTGTGCAGATAACTATGCCTTAACAACCAGCTTATGTTTCATAACAATGCCTACAGTATGTGGGGGTGTCATTCCAATTTCAGCAGAGGGACATTTAGGACCTGCCCCCTCACCAGGCACCATTGTAATAATTGCAACTTACGCCACAGTTTGATGGACTTTGAATAATCAAGGATTCCACCTGGAGAACGTTCTCATTTAATGTTGTGATTCTATGCCTGAGAATCACTATTTTAAGTTAAATGATTGATTCATATGGAAGGTCATGATCATGTTCCTTTGGAGATTCACTTACCTGGGAAAAAGACAATAAATTGAAATAATATACAACCTATGTGCAGCACTGTGTAGTCCCAGCTGAAATACTTCACTGAATATATAATAACTGTTAAATTTACACTATTTTGTCATATTTATCTGAACTTTGAGAACACAGCTGTATTCAAGTTGATGGTGCAGCCCTCAACCAATGGTATTCAATCACTCTCCAATATAAATTATCATGATACGATGTAGTTTTATTTCCATCATTATGTTCATGCACATTCTTTGGCTGTTCCACTCTGGCCTAGAAATACTAAAGGATTGTCCATTTAAGATTGTGATAAGGACTAAATTTCTTTTCTTGAAGGATCATGACTTTTTGGAATTTTATATTCAAAAATAAAACTTGAGTAACACTTGATGTATAAGAAGTCACAGAAAAGACTGAAAATAATCAACAGATCTGTAAGCATTTGTGAACAGAAAAACAGAGTTAAAATTTCAGGTTCATGGTTTTTCACCAGACATCTAAATAGTTAGAGAAGCAACAGTTTTTAAGTTGAAAGCCGAGATACCCACTAGAGTGTTGAAAGAGCTACATCCCAGGGACAACATTGTTAATTGGCAACTTTATCTCTTTTATTTATTCTGTCAATTGTACAGAGTTGATTTGCACAGGATAAAGAGGAATCAAGCGGATGTAATATCTAAAATCGGTACTTGAAATGGTCTGGATGATTGACAATTTTAGAGGGTTGTGATGAATGTTGTTTTTGTAAGTAATACGTTATGAATAACTACAGTCCAAAAACATTTTTTTTTACCAGTTCTATTTTTTCTAAAGAGTATGTTGGCCTATATAAGTGTGAATGGAGCAAAAGGGCATGGAATTATCACACCTTGGTCTGGATGTTGTAAAGAGCCATGAGGTTAGTGGAGAGACAAGGCTTGGTATGGCTAGAATTAAAGCTATGGAGGAGAGTGAGTCATGAGTTGTCTTAAATGGGTTACAGGCGGTGTGTGGGTGGTGAGGATAGCCAGGAGAGAGCTACAGGGCTATTTTGAACGAGCTGTCACTATTACAACATTGGCAAAATCCCAGAGCACTGAGGCTGCCCTGACAGACTGGTGGTAGGATCAAATCCTGTTAGCATCTACTCTCCCACGCCAAATAAAAATCCTTTCTCAGAGAAAGTAAGGAGTGAAGATGCTGCAGATCAGAGTCAAAAAGTGTGGCGCTGGAAAAGTCAGTCAGGCAACAGTCGAGGAGCAGGAGAGTTGATGTTTCATGCATAAGCTATGAAGAACTTACGCTTGAAATGTGGACTCTCGTGCTTCTCGGCTGCTGCCTGACTGGCTGTGCTTTTCCCGCACCACACTTTTTAACAAAAATCCTTTCTCCCCCATTGGGCAAGTTTAGCAGGGATATTTTCAAATTCCAGACACCTGCCACAAAGATAAAAATCCAAACCAATCAGCTTGAAGGTGAGAATGGAGTAAGCAGAATCATTACATTTAGCTTTTATCAGCAATTGTTTTGAAAACCTGGATTGTGATTTTGATCTGAAGTTGTTGAACTAAATGTTGTGTGCAAAGTAAAGCACCTTTCTTGAGCTTACATTGAGCTGTGTTGAAAGTGCAAGATGACAAAGACAGAGAGTTTTGAGTGGGGAAAGTGCAGAGAATTTCAGTCTCAGGAAGCTCAGTATCATTCTGTTTTACTTGCTAGAAGTATCATGCAAAGTCATCAGCAAATCTGCATTTGTTTTCCCCAAAGGAAACCATATCCACTGCAGCAAACGCAGTGCATCAAATTCGAACAAGTACAATAAATTGTTGTCTCATTTGGAAAAAGAGTGATGGAGGGAAAGCAAAAGGGCAGATGTTGCATTTCCTGAGTTTGCACAGAGAAAATCAAGAGGGAAAGAAACAGTATGTTGATGATGAGTGAGGAGCAACCATTAGAAAATTCTTCTTTTAGGGAAGATTATTAGACTTAAAGGACAAGTTGTTCAATGTGAGAGCAAGTTCAATGGACAAAAGAAGCTAGAGACCGATCGGATTTTCATTTAAGGAAGAATTGAATAGTTTTCAGATCATTTTTGGGAGGATGGCAGTGGAAACTGGAAAATGTTGCAGTGGCTGAAACAACAATAAAGTTGTGGATAAATGTTTGAGGAGCCTTTTTAAGTGAACAAATCAGCTCTGTAGGCAAGAGTAGGCAGAAATAATGCACATCTTTCCAATCATGAGGCACCTACAACTGTGCATAACACTCCTGATGAGGTCTAATAAGTGTCCAATACAAGTTAAACATCATCTCCTTGCTCTTGTACTCTGTGCCCCTATTAATAAAGCCAAATACACTATATGCTTCATTAACTACTCTCTCCATCTCTCCTACTACCTTCAATGATCTAGACACATTACATGCGAGAGCGCCTTGCCCTAGTGTCTTGAGGACATTGTTTAAATGTTGTTTATGTGTGTTGTGACTGAAGGATCGGATTACAAAACAGTTGCTTTCTTTCTGTTGTTGCCTCCAAAGGTTCTTTGGAACTAGTTGCAATAGATCCAGGCACTGCAGCTGTTCTCATCTACAAAGCCACTGCATTAAGAGTGACCGCAGAAATGGATGAGGAGCACATGTATTTTGAAGCCCAGCATCAGCATCAACATCCAACAGATTCAGAGCAGTCTCTCAATGCAGAGTTTTGAGCAAAGCATGCTCTGGTGATGCACAGAAAATACAGGAGACCCCACAGTCACTCATCTTCCAGTCCTTCAGATGAGAAAAAGCCAGGCAATGGTGCCACATGCTTTCTAAAAATAGTGCTATATTATGATCTCCAGAGTATCTGCAGTGCAATGATTTTATTCATTATGGTCAATGAAGATCAAAAGTCTCCTCCACATTGGATTCCCACACAGGTCAGGTCTGGGGTTTGACAGAGCACAATACAGAGAGAGGATGCAATTTAATTTTTGAATGCTTTGCTCTGGACAGCTGCAGGACATAAGACAGCTATGTGACAGGTGATAAGGATATATGACAGCTGTAGACAATAAATGCTTCAAAAGGAACAACATCTTCACACTCGATTGCAGCAGCAACCTGCAGAGTAATGCAGTGGGACTTCTTTGTGAACCTCATTTAATGGAACTGAATTTCTTGAACTCATCTTTCACTGACTGTAAATACTTTGATGCTGCTGAGACCAGCATCTCCTGTTTAAATCCAACTTCAAACACAGCTTACCAATTTGATCTTTCTGCACATTTCCTGTTGTTTATAACAGTTAAGGTCATATGCTGATGAAACCTTCATAATACCTGCTGGTCCTTCATTCCCTCTTGACAAAGTTTCTTGTTAGTCTGGGTGCTGTAGAAAGGATAGCTATTGCACAGGCAAGCTTAGAGCATTACATGGTGCTTAGGATGCACAATCATTTTGGCCACTGCAGCTAAAATAATAGTAATGTGCTCATGAAAATAAGCATATATTTAAAAATATACTAATATATTTACACTAAGGTTTCACCTGTGTCACCTATGTGAGCTTATACAGTTTTATTTTTCCCTTACTCGACCACCACATCCTACGTTGCAGTCTCAAACTGTCCAATTGGAATGGAGGGAGCCCATCCTATTTTTGAACCTGTTGACCTTGGAGTTTTTGGTAGGCAAACCGAAAGGGGATTTGTGCCTAGAGGACCCAGGTATGCCAAATGTGTCCTGAGCAGAGCATCGTTCATTTTCCTTGACTTGTACTTTCACAGAGTTGGTGATGACAGGCATTGTGGAGGTGGTGAGACCAGACACATAATAGTATTTTTGTTCAGTAAAATAGTAGTAAGAGCTTTGAGGCATGGAGAGCCATGAAGGTAATAGCAGAATGAGATCAATCAGCTCATCCCCTTTGTAACAGCTCTGTGCCAGAATGATGCAAAATAAATCCCACTGCCCTGTAATCTCTTCATTAGCACACATTTTCCCCAATCCCAAATTATTATCTAATCAGTCCTTCAAAAGGTGCATGATTTTGATCTCACCGTTTCCGGGGGTAATGATTTTCATGGTTTAGCATTTGAAATAAAGATGCTTCCTTCAAATTCCTGCCTCACTTTATGTAAGAATTCATGTTAATAATCACTTTTACAATTCTCCAACCAAAATAATCTCCTTTTTATTTAGACTATCAAAACTTAACAATCTTTTTAAAAATCCTGAATGAATCTCCTCTTGCCCATTCCTGCTAACATAATTACTGTTCTTAACTCGCAGATCATCTTGTGTCAATAGAAAAAATGACATGAGGAAGTAGAATGACATATTGGAAGCTTACCAAGCCCATGCCATTGGATCCCATGCACACCTTTGATCCCCTAATTCAAAGGTAGTTATGAAATGAAATTGATTACTCATGGCATATCATATCATAATGTAGTTAGAAGCAACATAGATTTAGAAAACAAACAAACTATCTGTATCTTTCCAAGTTGTTATTATTGAAGAGGTAGCAACATAACAAGAGCCTAAGTAGAAACAGTATTGATTCATAAAGAGAAAGTTGCAATTGTCAGCATTTGCTGCATTATTGTTTCTAAACTACATTAGTGCCTTGGATATGAAAACCAATATAACTTGTAAAAGTTGATTATAATAGCCGAATAGAAGTTTTGTTGGGACTTAAGATGGGCCAATAGGGTTGCAGATGGGTTTGCATTGGCTAACAAAGTTGATAAGTATGTGGGGAATTAAATTTGATGCTTGTGAAACGTTGCACAATAGTTGGAAAAGTGGCTAATTCTATACATTGAATTGAATTTAACTGGCATGGAGAGACTTGGAAAGTCTCACTTTCCAAGACCTATCACTTTCAATTTCTTGGCAATACGGCAAAATAATTTAAATTTTGAGAATAGAATATTGAGAGATGTAGCCTTAATATAACTTTACAATCCATATGCCAAACCTATCCAATCTTGCCCCAAATCCAGAAAATATATTTGTATGTGCATTGGAGAAAGAGTAAAAACTGATACCAGTCTTAAAGAAATCTTAAAGAAATAAATTGTTCTTCAAAAAGAAGGTAATTGGTGGGATCCAACAGAAACATATAAAATACTTAATCATCTGGACACACAGAAACTCATTTACTCTAATGTTTGCCATGAGAGGACTTTGCTTTTCTATAACATATAACTTATCTTAAGACAAATTTAAGGAAAACAACCCTTACTCAAATAGTAATACATGTTAGCAATATTAGCAAGACAGAATGCTACAATTAAGCCCATTACAGGCATTCCAAATGCATTAGGAACTGCAATAGAAGAACTGTGCAAGCAATGGAATAAATGTCAATGATTTGAATTGTATTTTCTTATCCATGATTTTTCTTATTTTCTGAATCTCATGAAATGTACCATCAAGGTCATGTGCAGTATCATTTGGAACTTGCAATACTGATATTCAAAATTCAGTCCTGGATCAGAAAATGGGCTGAGAGAACCCAATAGGAAATTATGAGGAACACTAATCAACATATTGTTGTGTATTCCTGGACAGCAATGTTCCATGTCTGATGTGTGTGTCTTATAACATGGCCAACCAATTGAACATCCTCTTCATCTTCCATCTCCTTAACACATCAGAATATTCATGCAGTCATTGAAGTGTTGAACAGTAAATTAACAAGTAGTTCAGTAAATTAGTCCTTAGTAACTTAATAAAGGAATAATTATTTCTTTGCAGCACCTACTGCTTCACAGAATCTTTGCATATTGGTAAATTCAGACTGCTGTATGCTATTCACAGTTGTCAACCACCAAGAGACCCCCTGAGATGTCAATTAGTATTTTTGATTTGTATTTGTTTTAACTATTGGCATCTTATTCAATGAAATAGATGTGACTCACTGCTGAAAAATGAACATTAATTAGAAGAATGAATGAACTTATTTCAATTCTCTGGTGATTTAATCTTACTGAGGAAATTATTGACAGATCAGTTTGGGTTTTTCTCATTTTCTTCCAAAGGAGAAGCTCGTATATTTGCATAACTATGTTTCAATATGTTTTTTTTAATGTTCCTTATTTAACACCCAATAATGTGAATGATTTTCATTGGTTTGAGCATTTGAAAACCTTGCTGTATTATGAAAGCAATGTTGGTATGTACAGTGCTGTAATTATTTTGGACAATTTAGTTCAACTATCAAGTGAATGCAGGAAAATGAAGCTGAGATGTAAATCAACCATGATCTAAATTGAATTCTACCTCAGGCCAGTGGGTTTGAATTGCCTCCTTCTTTTGCTAATGGTCCTGTATTAATTCAAGAAAAAACACTTCCAGTGCTTGAATAGAACTGAACATTTCAAACAAAATTGGATTTCTCGTATTTTGAGTTATTAAAGTTATGAAGTCTATTTCAAGAATACTAAATGCAGTTCTAGTTGGAGTAAAGTATCCTTACTGTATGGCATGAGTTATATTTTTCCCTGCACCCTTTAGTTAAAAGATGTTTTTCCCTCCATGACTCGGGGAGTCCAGAAGTAGAGGGCATAGGTTACGGTGAGAGGGGAAAGATATAAAAGAGACCTATGGGGCAACTTTTTCACACAGAGAGTGGTACGTGTATGGAATGAGCTGCCAGAGGAAGTGATGGAGGCTGATACAACTGCACCATTTAAGAGGCATTTGGATGGGTATATGAATAAGAAGCGTTTGGAGGGATATGTGTTGGGTGCTGGCAAGTGGGATTAGATTACGTTGGGATATCTGGTCGGCATGGACGGGTTGGACTGAATGGTCTGCTTCCAAGCTGTACATCTCTATGACTCTATGACAAAGTGTGAACTGATAATGGCATGGCAAAGATAATGGGACATTAGGGACCTTAGCTTGGGTATTTGGAAATCACACCATGAGAAGGAAACAGGGAATGACAACTGGGAGTCGGATAATGGGGGATTTTGGTATGTATCAGATTCAATTCAGTATAGAAAAATAACGTGAGAAGAAGAAAGATTGGATTCACAATAATTTAGATTTATGTAATATCATTAGTTATTAAAGCATCTTAAAATGAAATGAAAATAGTTGGGTGACTGTTAAAAGGGGTAGGGTAAGAAGCAGTCTGTGCAGGGAACCCCTGTGGCAGTTCCCCTGTATAACAAGTATACCATTTTGGATACTGTTGAAGGGGATAATATACCAGGGATAAGCCATGGGTTACAGGTCTCTGGCACAGAGTTTTTCCCTGGTGCTCAGAAAGGAATGGGGGAAAGGAGTAAGGCATTAGTCACTGGGAACTTCATAGTTAGGAGGACAGATAGGAGATTCTGTGGGAACGAGAGAGACTCACTGTTGGTGTGTTGCCTCCCAGGTGCCAGAGTTCGTGATGTCTCGGATCGTGTTTTTGGGATCCTTAAGGGTGAGGGGGAGCAGCCCCAAGTTGTAGTCCACATAGGCACCAACAACACAGGTAGGAAAAGGGATGGAGATGTAAGGCAGAAATTCAGGGAGCTAAAGTAAAAGCTTAGACCCAGAACAAAGAGAGTTATCTCTGGTTTGTTACCTGTGCCATGTACAAACGAGGTGAGGAATAGGAAGACAGAGGAGTTGAACACATTGCTACAAGGATGGTGCAGGACAGAGGGATTCAGATATCTGGATAACTGTGGCTCATTCTGGGGTAGGTGGGACATCTAAAAACGGGATGGTTTAATATCCTAGAGTATCAATATCCTAGTGAGTGTGGCCCAATTTGCAAATGCTCTTTGGGAGGGTTTAAACTAATTTAGCAGGGGATGGGAACCTGAATTGTAGCTCCATTTTACAGGAAGTTGAGAGTAGTGAGGTCATGAATAAGGTTTTCAAGGTTGCAAGAGTGTACCAGCAAGCAGGAAGGTGTGTCTACTTCAACACCAAGAGCATTCGAAAAAGGGGGGATGAACTGGCAGCATGGGTTGGTAACTGGGACTTCAATGTTTTGGCCATTTCGGAGACATGGATAGAGCAGGGTAGGAATGGTTGCTGCAGGTTCCGAGATTTAGATGTTTCAGTAAGATCAGGGGAGATGGTAAGTCAGGGAGTGGTGGACATTGTTAGACAAGGACAGTATTACGGTGGCAGGAAGGATGCCTGAGGACTCATCTACTGAAGTAGTATGGGCTGAGGTTAGAAACAGGAAAGGAGACGTCATCCTATTGAGAGTTTTCTATCAGCCTCCTAATAGTTCCAGAGATGTAAGGAAAGGATTACAAAGATGATTCTGGATAGGAGCGAAAGTAACAAGGCAATTGTTATCAGTGTCTTTAACTTTCCAATATTAACTGGAAATGCTATGGTTCGAGTATTTAGATGGGTCAGTTTTTGTCCAATGTGTGCAAGAGGGTTCCCTGACACAGTATGTAGATAGGCCAACAAGAGGTGAGGCCACATGGGATTTGTATTTGGTGATAGTGACCAGACACAGGTTAAGTTTACTTTAGCAATGGAAAGGGAGAGGTATATACCGCAGGGAAGAGTTATAGCTGGGGGAAAGGCAATTATGATGTGAATAGGCAAGATTTAGGATGAAGAAGGAAACTGCAAGGGATGGGCACAATTGAAATGTGGAGGTTTTTTTTAGATTAGATTAGATTAGATTTCCTCCAGTGTGGAAATAGGCCCTTCGGCCCAAAAAGTCCACACCGACCCTACGAAGAGTATCGCGCTCACCTCTGACTAATGCACCTGACAACTTAGCATGGCCAATTCACCTGACCTGCACATCTTTGGAATGTGGGAGGAAACCAGAGTACCCAAATGAAACCCAAACAGACACAGGGAGAATGTTCAAACTCCACACAGACAGTTGCCCAAAGCTGGAATCGAACCGGGACCCTGGTGCTGTGAGGCAGCAGTGCTAACCACTGAGACACCGTGCTGTCCCTAACTGCTTTACTCTCATTCACCTGTTATTAAAGGAACAGCTACTGTGTGTCCTTGATAAGTATGTACCTGTCAGGAAGGGAGGAAGCAGTCGACCAAGGGAGCCATGGTGTACTCAAGAAGTTGAATCTCTTGGCAAGAGGAAGAAGGAGGCTTATGTAAAGATGAGACATGAAGGCTCAGTTAGGTTGCTTGAGAGTTACAATTTAGCCAGGAAGGCCTAAAGAGAGAGCTATGAAAAGCCATGAGGAGACCTGAGAAGTCTTTGGCAAGTAGGATCAAGGAAAACCCTAAAGCTTTCTAAACGTATGTCAGGAAAAAAGAATGAGTAGGGTAAGATTAGAGTCAGTCAAGAACAGTAAGTGGAAAGTTGTGCGGGGAGTGTGAAGAGATAGGAGAGGCGCTAAATTATTATTTTTCATTAGTATTCACACAGGAAAAAGACAATGTTGTTGAAGAGAATTCTGGATTAGTGGTGCTGGAAGAGCACAGCAGTTCAGGCAGCATCCAAGGAGCACCGAAATCGACGTTTTGAGCAAAAGCCCTTCATCAGGAATAAAGGCAGAGAGCCTGAAGCATGGATAAGCTAGGGGAGGGTGGGGGTGGAGAGAAAGTAGCATAGAGTACAATAGGTGAGTGGGGGAGGGGATGAAGGTGATAGGTCAGGGAGGAGGGTGGAGTGGCTAGGTGGAAAAGGAGAAAGGCAGGTAGGACAAGTCCGGACAAGTCATG
>NC_057715.1:32611353-32611628 GCF_004010195.1 Chiloscyllium plagiosum | reverse complement strand
GATGCCCTGGGGTTGAAGTGTTCCGAGGCGGAAGATGAGGCGTTCTTCCTCCAGGCGTCTGGTGGTGAGGGAGGGGCGGTGAAGGACCTCCATGTCCTCGGCAGAGTGGGAGGGGGAGTTGAAATGTTGGGACACGGGGCGGTGTGATTGATTTGATTGATTGGCCCAGAGATGTTCCCTAAAGAGCTCTGCTAGGAGGCGCCCAGTCTCCCCAATGTAGAGGAGACCGCATCAGGAGCAACAGATACAATAAATGATATTAGTGGATGTGCAGG
>NC_057715.1:32601229-32609787 GCF_004010195.1 Chiloscyllium plagiosum | reverse complement strand
GGGGATAGGACAGTGTCGAGGTAGATAGAGATCAGTTCGGTGGGGCAGGAGCATGCTGAGACAATGGGTCGGCCAGGGTGGTGAGGCTTGTGGATCTTGGGAAGGAGGTAGGACCGGGGAGTGCGGGGTTCCCGGACTATGAGGTTGGAAGCTGTGGGTGGGAGATCTCCTGGGGTGATGAGGTTCTGTATGGTCTGGGAGATGATGGTTTGGTGATGGGGGGTGGGGTCATGGTCAAGGGGGCGGTAGGAAGAGGTGTCCTCGAGTTGGCGTTTGGCTTCAGCGATGTAGAGGTCACTGCGCCAGACTACCACTGCGCCCCCTTTATCCGCTGGCTTGATGGTGAGGTTGGGATTGGCGCAGAGGGATTGGAGGGCTGTGTGGGTGAGAGGTTGGAGTGGGGGAGTGGGGTAGACAGGTTGAGGCGGTTAATGTCCCGGCGGCAGTTGGAAATGAAGAGGTCGAGGGCAGGTAATAGGCCAGCCCGGGGTGTCCAGGTGGATGCAGTGTGTTGGAAGTGGGCGAAGGGGTCCCCGGAAGGTGGGCGGGAATCCTAATTATGAAAGTAAGCTCGGAGGCGGAGGCGACGGAAGAAGTGTTCGACGTCACGGCGTGTATTAAATTCATTGATGCGTGGACGGAGGGGAATGAAGGTGAGTCCTTTGCTGAGGACTGATCATTCGTCCTCAGTGAGGGGTAGGTCTGGAGGGATGGTGAAAACTCGGCAGGGCTGGGAGCTGGGATCTGGTGTGGGATCTGGTGTGGTGTTGAAGAGAATACTGAGATTCAGACTATTAGACTAGACAGGGTAGATGTTCACAATGAGGAGGTGTTAGTAATTCTGGAAAGTGTGAAAATAGATAAGTTCCCTGAGCTGGATGGATTTATCCTAGGATTCTCTGGGAAGCTAGGGAGGAGATTGCAGAACCTTTGGCTTTGATCTCTATGTCATCATTGTCTACAGGAATAGTGCCAGTACACTGGAGGATGGCAAATGTTGTCCCCTTGTTCAAGAAGGGGAGTAGAGATAGCCCTGGTAATTATAGATCTGTGAGCCTTATTGGATTTACAATCATCTTGAAAGGAATAAGTTGTTTAGGGATAATCAACATGGTTTTGTGAAGGGTTGGTTATGCCTCACAAACCTTATTGAGTTCTTTGAGAAGGTGACTAAACAGGTGAATGAGGGTAAAGCAGTTGATGTTGTGTATATGGATTTCAGTAATAGGGTTCCCCACGGTAGGCTATTGCAGAAAATATGGAGGCATAGGATTGAGGGCGATTTAGCGGTTTGGATCAGAAATTGGCTAGATGTAAGAAGACAGAGGGTGGTGTTTGATGGGAAATGTTAATCTTGGAGTTCAGTTACTAACGGTGTACCGCAGGGATCAGTTTTGGGGCCAGTGTTGTTTGTCATTTTAAAAATGACCTGGATGAGGGCATAGAAGAATGGGTTAGTAAATTTACAGATCACACTAAGGTCAGTGGAGTTGTGGATAGTGCGAAAAGCATTTGCAGGTTACAGAGTGACATAGATAAGCTGCAGAGCTGGGCTGAGTGGTGGCAAATGGAGTTTAATGTGGAAAAGTGTGAGGTAATTCACTTTGAAAGGAGTATCAGGAATACAGAGTACAGAGGAACCTCAATTATCAGAATATCAATTATCTGGATATCGGATTATCCGAAGGAGATCTCGAGGTCCCGATAGAAACATTACATCGAAAGCTTCCAACTCCAGTGGCGTATTTTGTTTACATTGATTAAAAGTAACCTCAGCTTACTGAAATGCTGCCGAGAACAGTCCTGGACATCAATGGGAGCCCAGGCACTACCTCCAAACAACTCACCTCCCGCCCTCTCTCTCTTCCCCCCACACTTTTCGTGGAGTCGTACACAGGCGTGTACCCGAAACCCCACTTCCCCAGATAATCTCTCCAACATTATCCTGTACAGGGCAAAGGTGGAACCTGTCAAAAGATTGCAGTAAAAAGGTGTGTGTGTGTGTGTGTGTGTGTGTGTGTGTGTGTGTGTGTGTTTATACGAGGGCAGGGTTGGTGTTGACGGGGTTTGGGTGTGGGGGATGGTGTTGGACGGGGTTTGGGGTGGGAGGAGGTGGGGGGCGGTGTTGGACGGGGCATGGGGGACAGGCGGGGTCTCATATGCGGTGTGCTGCTGCCTAGCCTCCTGAACGGAAGGCGGACTTGACAGAAGACTCGGAAAGGTATTGAATCAATTAACCAAATAATCAATTATCTGACCGAAATAGTGCCCGCCCATCTCATTTGGATAACTGTATCTAACAGTTACAAGGACAGAGCTTGTGAAATTCCAGAAGGATGGATTCCAACTCCCATTGCAGTCAAAGAACAGAATATGAAAATCCCTTAGGGATTGATGACAAAGGAAAGAGCGAACAAAGGCAAAGAAAAATTAAATAGTTCAATGTACCTCTCTTATCTATCAATATCAAAGGATTGATTCTCTACAAACAAGCCAAAAACTGGCACAGATTGAGAAATTGCCTGAAATACTCAGCAGGTCTGGTAGCATTTGTGGAGAGAAACCAAAGTTAACGTTTCAGGTCCAGTGACACTTCTGAAGAACACATCTCACCACAGTCCAAGTTTTAGAAATGAGCTGAATTGGATATTAAAAGCAATTGGAAGCTAAGAGGGAAATTGCAGTATTTGAAATAATCTTCTAAAAAAGGAAACAACTCCAGACATTTCCCTCAATCTAGTAAATTTCAATACAAAGATGTGTTCAGAAAGTTAAGACTTAACTAAGGAAGGATCAATGAAGCACTGGACAGTTGAGAGTTGTAATTAGGAGAATACAAATAAAAGTACCCAACAAGACAAAGAGCCTGTGTTACCCAGGATGAAGCATTTGGAACTCTGTCCATATGCAAAACAAGTACAAGAGGAATTAGAATTTGAAACTGATTGGAGTAGCTTGCCAAGAGATATTATCCAACACTAATTATGGCTGGTAGAGATGGAAAGGGTGAAAATATGGCTGAAGTTTCAGGAAAGAGAAAGGGAAGCTCAAAACAAGCATGAGAATGAGAACAAGCATTTAAGGTAAGGATGCCAGAGATGAACTGAAAAATCTAACAAGTTAGCCGAAGGTGAAGTAGAAATTGCTGGAGAAACTCAGGGCACCTGGAAGCATCTGGAGAGAGAGAACTAAAATAATCATTTCTGAAGTTAAGATTCCAGTTACCCTTCTTCAGAATGAAAGATCCAATCATTTACTTGTCTTGTGTGCTCACTGCAATATAATTTATTAAATTACTGCTATTCACAGTTTTATAAATTTATGAATTCAAAGGGTGATTGTCCTGCATCAAATTATTAATTCATTTGTCCTTGCTTATCTGTGCTAGAATGTTCATCAATCGTCTATTGTTTTGTGAGCAGAGTATGATTCATGTTGGTGTGGCTTGGTTGATGATTTTTTTTGCAATGATTGTAATATGTCAAATGAAATCAACAACATATTTTGTTGCAATTTAAGTATGCCAAGTCTTCATTTTTAAAAAGAAAATCTCATGTTACAACAAAAATCGATTGGAAAAAGCAAATCAAAAATCTAATGTTGACGTACCATTGTAACTCTATCCAAGGTCACCTTAAAAATAAGATTCAAGTCCAAGCAATTTAAAAAAAATACTGTCTGAAGCTACATGGGACTAAAGGAAAATGGGGTACAGAGCTTTCTCAAAAAGTTTGCAAATGGGCATAACCTTTGTCTGACAGTTGAAATTGGATCTAATCAAATGTTCACCCATGTAAAATATATTTTTTTGCATAAATTTAAGCTTGTAATTGTGAGATCATTAATATTAAAACTGATGGGCTTTTTGTTGAAAAGGCATATAAAGGTACATGAAGTCAAGACAAAGGAATTGAGTTAAGGTGTAGACCAACCAACAGTTGGGTCCTTATTCCTTTAAATGTTCAGATATTGCAAATACATTGTATATTTTTGATAACTTCAAAACTCGAGACTTTAAAATTTGGTGTCCTACAGACTCAGCTTTACTATAAGCAGCAAACTACAAATGGCAAACAATTATCATTGGTAGCAGCTCTCATCAGCCTTCTGCTGATAAAGTATGATTGTGTGTAAAATCATTCCAAAATGGAAGGGCTGGATTTCACAGGTTCTGAAACCTCAGTTTCAACTCAGACTGGAAATCAGACAAATGGAGGCTGAAGTGAACAGCAATCCAACCTACCTTCTGCTGAATAAGGTCTAGGACATATCTCTCATCCTCCCAGCCTGTTGCCCGGCTGAAACCAATAGGACTCACTGGCTAGCAAGTGGGCATGAAATGACAACCATCAGCAAGATGAGATTAGGGATTTCCTAATTACTTTCCTACTGTTGTACAAAGTAACACTTCTGAAAGAGTTAATGTTCATGCCTTGGTTAGCTCCACCTGGTGTGCTGATGTCAAACAGTCATTGGGTGGGAAGAAGCAGTCCAACACAATGTCCAAATGGAGACAGACGAGTCATTTATGGCTTCCTGCAGTCTTTGTGATTTAGATTAACTGATTCATGTCATTGTATCTATTGCTGTTATGCAATGAACTACACCATACAGGGTGACACAAGTGTCATTTTTCACAAAAAGCCAATAGCGGTTTGTGCTCTGCTGCTGCTAATTAGGTCGGCTCTTTGACCCTGCACAGAAACATGGTTCATGGTATAGTAATAATGTCCTGATCTCAGAGCCAGAAAGATGTGGTTCAAATCCCAACTGTTCTAGAGATTTGTGGGTGGCACGGTGGCAGAGTGGTTAGCACTGCTGCCTCACAGCGCCAGAGACCCGGGTTCAATTCCCGACTCAGGCGACTGACTGTGTGGAGTTTGCACATTCTCCCCGTGTCTGTGTGGGTTTCATCCGGGTGCTCCGGTTTCCTCCCACAGTCCAAAGATGTGCAGGTCAGGTGAATTGGCCATGCTAAATTGCCCGTAGTGTTAGGTAAGGGGTAAATGTAGGGGTATGGGTGGGTTGCGCTTCGGTGGGTCGGTGTGGACTTGTTGGGCCGAAGGGCCTGTTTCCACACTGTAAGTAATCTAATCTAAACAGGTTGGCTAAAAATATATAGAAAACAGATTTGGTTGTAGTAAACAAGTCAGTAGTGCTTGATTCTACAACAGACAATATTGTATGCATTAGCAGGGATGTGGCAAGACTGCAGAGCTTAAATTTGATGCATTGGTTGTGGAATTTATGAACCCTCTTTATTACTTGCTGCTTATGCTGTTTGATTCACCAGGTTAATTAATTTTTAATTCTCCCCATATCATGACATTCCCTTAGTCCTAAGAATTAAATTTACATCTTTCTTGAAAGTCTTCATTGTTTTGACCTCACCAGTTTCCTATGGCAGAGAATTCCACAGGCTCACCACACTATCCTCCTAATTTCTGTCATAAAAGGCTTATCTTTTGAATTTGATACTTTTGAAGAAGTTCTACCAGAGTTTGATAACTAGTTCAATGAGAACAAATAAAATTCTCAAAAGAGTAAGACTTTTCAGTCAGCATCCGTGGTATACCAGACAAAATTTCATAAATTTCCTTTACAGATGAGTACAAAACAAACTATACATCAGCCAAGGCAAAGTTATTTCAGATTTATTTAATTCCAAAGAAAGTAGACTTTTAAGGAAACTAGTCAGATTATGGTGAAAGCAGAAACTAGGATGACTTACAGAAAATACTGGAGATCAATAACCTTACCCAGCAGAACAGCAGAACCTGGCCTCTGTATAATGTACATATATAAAAAAAAACTGCAGTCAGAAATGACAATCTGACACAGTGGAATCACTAGCTGGCTCGATATTTCTTATCATTACATTCACTTGGAGTAATGGGTATAGAAGTGTAATACCCATCCAGCTTTTTTTAAAATTTTGGCACAATCCCTTGGTACTAAGCCATATGCTCTGTGATTGGGAAGCTGTCAACCTCTGGTGCAACTCCAATGTATATCACCAGGTTATAGTGGGACTTGTGACTCTTCTCAGCAATCTATTCATAATAAATAAACTATTGGAAAGCTTTCATTACTATCAATGAGGACTCTTAACACAGTGAGAGTTATTTCACTCAGCTGGTAGAGTGTGATTTAATGATATGTGCCTTTAAGAATGGCTTGTTCTGTCCTATTTCTATTGAAGAGAGAATGTTGTCAATCTGGCGCCAAGGTGTCTGCTCCATGGGGAGCAGAGTAAATCGCTTTTCAAAAAAAAACTTAGACAGAAGAAGCATAAGTGGGTGGAGTCTTGCTCACATGGACCTAAAGATTTAGATTTGCTTTCATTTGTTGAAGTAGGGGTTTTGGTGTTGAAGCTGCTAGATACAGCTCTCTCTCTCTCTCTCTGCTGCTGCAAAAAGCTTAAACTCTCTCTCAGCTGCTAGATTAATTCTTGGACTGGATGAGATAACAAATGAGGGAAATCTGTTGTTGAATTTACCTTCACCAAGATTGTGTTTATGGAATGCTGTTAAATTGGAATAGTTGGTGAGTAGTAGTTAAATAATATATTATTATTTACTAAGTATTTTAATAGAGTTAAAGTTATATTAATTCTTCTATTATTTGTTTGTATTTTAACTGTACTGTAAGAATAAAGTGTATTTTGCTTAAAGACTACTAATGTGACCAATCGAATCACATCTGGAGCATAACACATTCCGCTTGCCTGTAAATAAGATTAAAGTTGGGGTTGAGGCTATCTCCTTGATATATTTTGAAAGTGTTTTGTCTGATCCATAACAGTGAGATGAAGAAGATGCTTAATCAGTGGTGGAAGGCTGCTCGCCACTTCCACCTACCAAATCATAACTTACCAAAGATGGAAATGATACGAGAGAAGATTCATCAGCTGCATTTAAACACCTCCAAATGAGCTTTGTTATGTAATTGCTCTTGTCCATACACCCTTGAAAATAACAGGCTCCTGATAAGAAAATTGCAATTTGACATTGATTCTTCCACTCATAATCTCCAACCATCTTTCCTGACCTATATTTCTTCTATGTTTATGGTCAAGGGTTGCACGTTCACTGGCTTCCAATCACAAACTGCAGTTTATGATTATTTCAGCTCACTTTTCCTCCTGAATCAAAAAAAAATGAAAAGGAGCCAAGTATTTTGTTGACAGTGGGCAGTGTTTCTTTGCAATCACCTTTTGAGAGGGGCTAAGACTTGCAAATCTGAAATGTTGACATTTTGAAAAACACACTGACGTGTGTCAATCCAAGGAGGATAATTCATCTGAAAATTGACATTTCTGCTGGTTAGTGATAATGATTGATGTATGAAGTCTGATCCATTTATCACAGTAACAATCAATACTGTGGCTGTCTCTGACATTTAAATGCTATTCTCTTGATACACATGTACAGCCTTAGCAGGGAAGGGTCTTTCCTATTAGAGTGCGATCAATATTTTTTATTGGCTTTGGAGAAGAACCTTTTCTGTGCTTCACATTGCAACGCAAGCATTACAGGTTGAATTTACACAGTCTATCACCGATGAAGAATCAAATTAGTTGATCCTATGATTTCTGCTGTTGTGAGAATCATAGAAATAGGTTGTTGAAATTCTCACAATGTTTCTTCTTTTTCATGTCGATGCAGGAATCACTGAAAAGGCAAGCATTTGATGCTGTATCCATAATTGCTGTATCCATAACTGGCTTGCTCAGGCCACTTCAGAGGGCAGTAACAGTTAACCTCTTCCTGATTTATTTCTTGAAATGATGATAGTGATACCGGATAGGTTTTCATGACAATGAATAATCATTTCATGGATCCTATTACTGGGACTAGTTTTCAAGTCCAGTCTTTATTCATTGAATTGAATGTCCAGTTTTAACAAATATGGAATAATTATCAATATCGGGCAATTTCATATAATGCTTCTCTCTGTGAGCAGCAGTGAATTATCTCATTCCACTGACCACATCATGCCTCGATCAATTGATATCTTGACCTCATCATGAGCGGAAGTACTCACCAATGAGCCTTTTGGGATTTACACCACTGACAGCATACTTATTTCCCAGCTGTGTATCAAATGAAACAGTACAAGCTGTCAACCACCATCCATAATATATGGCACAATTCTAAAGGCATAGTTGAAAAAGGGAAAGTGGCATTTCTCTTCACCAACAGTGACCTGGACTCCATCATAGAGTCATAGAGTCATAGAGATGTCTAGCATGGAAACAGACCCTTCGGTCCAACCCATCCATGCCGACCAGATATCCCAACCCAATCTAGTCCCATCTGCCAGCACTCGGCCCATATCCCTTCAAACCCTTCCTATTCATATACCCATCCAAATGCCTCTTAAATGTTGCAATTGTACCAGCCTCCACCACACCTTCTCTGCAGCTCATTCCATACACGTACCACCCTCTGTTTGAAAAAGTTGCCCCTTAGGTCTGTTTTATATCTTTCCCCTCTCACCCTAAACCTATGCCCTCTAGTTCTGGACTCCCCGACCCCAGGGAAAATACTTTGTCT